>NC_067402.1:286777607-287095107 GCF_016432865.1 Antechinus flavipes
GAAAAATATTGGGGTAGCTAGTTGGTGCAGCGGATAGAGTACCAGCCCTGATATCAAGAGGATTGATCAAATCTGGTCTCAGACACTTAACACTTCCTAGCTGTGTGATCTTGGGCAAGTCACTTAATTCCAACTGCCTTAGCAAAAAAAAAAAAAAAATGTATAATAAACAAACAAATTTCTGGGAAAATTGGAAAGCAGTTTAGCAGAAATTAGGCTTAGACCAACACATTTACCACACTCCCCAACACACCTTACTACTAAACACCCCCCCCAAAAAAAACTGATCATCTACCTTTTACAGCTATAAGAAATGTATTTTTTAATTTTTTAAAATTTTATTTTTTAAATAATAGTTTTATTTTTCAAAACACATACAATGATAGTTTTCAACATTCACCCTTGCAAAACCTTGTGTTCCAAATGTTTCTCCTTCCCTCTCTCCCCCACCCCCTCCTTCCAGACAGCAAGCAATCCAATAGTTTAAATAGACACAATTCTTCTAAACACATTCCCACATTGACCATGCTGTGCAAGGAAAATCAGATCAAAAGGAGGGAAAAGAGAAAGGGAAAAAACCCCCACAAACAACAAAGGTGAAAATATCATGCTGCGATCCACCTTCAGTCTTTATAGACCTAAGGGATATATTCCTAATCAATGAAGAGACGGGCATTTTTAAAAGATAAAATAGATCACTCGGATTACTTGAAACTGAAAAGCTTCCACACAGAAGCGAATGGTCAATGCCTTCTGGGCCGCCCTCTGAGCAGCTGATCCCTGCCCCTGCCCTCCGCTCTGTGCTCCAGGGCGGCCTCCACGTTGGGCCCCTCCTCAGTCCGATCAGGCCCCTCTCTTCCCTTTCATCAGTCAGCAGATTTACTTATGCAGGAAGGGGACGGTACAATGAGTACAAGGAACCAGGAGCCGGCAGCACCGCCGGCCTTGGCCAACATCGAGCCCTCTCGAGCATCCTCCCGAGGCCCTTTCCCAGGAGAGAGCCAAGGGACGCGACTGATGAGCCTGCCCCCTGCCCCCTGCCCCCAGCGCACGTGCCCACGGGGGGGAAGGGGAAGGGCAAGGACGACTCTCGCCTGTTACCAACCGTTAAAGACCCCCTTCCTCACTGAACCCTTCCCTCCTCTGCCTCCCCGCACGGGCGTCTCGCCCGCTCCTTGGACCGCAGCTCGGCCCAGGTCTGCGGGAGCCTCGCTCTGCCACCTGAGGTCCACCCAGCCGAGATCGGAAGGGCTCATCACTGAGACCCGGCACACTGAGACTCCAGCAGCCACAGGGAACTCCAAGCGGAACAAAGTCCCTCCACGGGGACGAATCTTCTACAACTCATCTTATTCAAGGACTGCTCAGAACCCCCCGAGGTTTGGGCAACCAGTGGGGTCGCATGGCCTGCATGTCAGAGGGAGAACTTGCTAGGAGGCCATGCTGGCCCTGAGGCCCGAAGGGCACGGCTACTCCAAAGGGAGGCTCTCACAAGCTGCCCCCTCCAACCTGCCCCCCCCACCCCCCGCCGGGCCCTGCCCTCACCAGGATCTTGCTGTGAATGCTGGTTTTGTGGAGTCGCGTCTTCAGGTCTATCTGGGCGATCTTTTTGTTCACCTTGCCCACGGAGCCCACGAAGCACACTGACACACGGCTGTTAAAGAGCCTCTTGGCACCGGACAGAGCTGGCCCCCTCAGCCTAATGCCCCCGCCTCATTCTGCAGATGAGGAAACAGGCCCTCCCCCTGCCTGTCCCCAGCTCAGGCCATCCCGAGGGAGCCTCACCCTCCCCTGCCCTCTGCCACCTCCGCAGAGAACAAAGCAGAGAAGCAGGGTCCAGTCTGACTGGAGAAAGCCAAGGGAGGGCTGCCAGCCAGGGGTCCCCAGGGGCGCCATGGCAGCCCCAAGCTCAGCATGCGAGGAGGGGCAGTGGGGGGGGGGTAACACTGGCAGGGCCCCCATCTCATGAGATGGGCAGGGGAGCGGTTCTCAGGAGGTGGCGACCCCCGCCTCCCCAGGCTGAGCATGTGCCCACCACCTGGGCCGCCAGTCCCTGGTTCCTTCCCATTCCAAGAAGCTCGGAGGGGGAGGAGGGCCCAGGTGTGGGGTCTGGCTGGCGACGCCACTGGAAGATACGGGGCGGGTTCTGCTTCATGTAAGCCTTCTGTTCCTCATGCAGCTTCTGCCTCTCCATGGACGACGTCGACAGGTGATCGTCCAGCGGGATCATGGGGATGGCATTGAAGTTGATGGTCTCCATCACTCCGCTGGGGAGCGGCATCTTTGATCCTGCACGTCAGGCACAAAGTCTCCGTGAAGATGGAACAGCCAGAGCCCCACCCCCATCCGCAGACGGGAGGCACAGGGGAGGTGGGCCACCCGGGGAAAGCAGGTGGGAACGCGCACCCGAGCAGGGCTCTGGGCCCGCATGTCACCCCTGGCGCAGCCGGAGGCCTGGGGGCAAGGCCTCTGCAGAAATGCCCCCCTGCCCAGGGGCTGAGGCGCCAGGCGCCCTGAGAAATCACCGCCAGCCTCGGCAGCTAAGAGTGCCTCCTCTGCGCTGGGCGCCCGCTGATCCTCAGAGGGGCCCCAGCCTGGGCCAGCCTCCCATCGGACTGACCTGGCGATGGGTCTCCCCTCTCAGGCCGGGGTCAGTTGTGGGGAGTCGAGGTTCTGCGGCTTCACGCACAGGGGACGTCCACCGACAGATACGGGGACTCGCTCGGGAGAGCCCAGCACGAGGTGCTGTTTGTTCCTCCACCTGGGAAAAGAGCCAGGAGGCACAGACTTGGGGCCCAGAGCCGACTTGGCGGCCCTAGACAAGCCCCTCTAGCCCCGAGCCTCTGTCTTCTAATCTGTTTAACGGGAACGTGAGGCCAGAAGATGGCTAAGATTCCTTCAAGTTCAGAAAATCTGAAAAAGGTGGCAGGTGACAAGCAGCGAGACATGAGAATGATTACTTGTCCCCTCCCCAGCCCCTGGCTCTAACGCAGTGAGGCTTCCTTTGCAGAAAACAATTGGATTTGGAGTCGGAAGTAAATCTGAATTCCCTGCTAGGCTATTTATCACTGGGGGACCCGAGAGAAATTACATCAGCTCCTACAGCTTTACTTTCGTCATCTGTGAAATGGAGCAATTGGAACAGATCGTATAGAGCAAGGCTTTTAACCTTTTCTGGGAATGGTCTACCTGGGGAAGTCTGTGCAGCCCTTCTCAGAATCATGCTTTTGATGCAGAGGAGTAGAAAAGAAATCAATGGTCAGGGGGATCCAAGATGTAATTGTTCTCCCACCCAAGTTCCCGAGCCCCCTGATCCAGACAGGCAGTCTGCTCTCCATTCTCAGGCTGGGAGAATCTGTCCATTGGCCACCTGCAGACCACCCCCCCAAGGGACCATTGGTACCCGGAGATGCACCAGCCCTGATCACGGCACCTCCCCACGCTTCCTGATTTTTGTCATGCAATAAACTGAGAATGAGGAGGTAGGGATGGTACTGAAACAACAGCACAAATTAAAAATTGACAATCCCATAAAATCACTCTCATCATATTTATATGAAAATAAACAAAACAAGGTGATTTAAGAAAACTGGGCATGTCAGGATGCAGTGGCTTCATTTCTCAGGAGCAGCAGAGGGGGCCCTGCTCTTTCTACCATTCTCCATCACTCCTTGGCTGTCTCCTGCTCATCTTTCATCACGGTCACTTCAGATTTGTGTTTCCTGACGGCAGCGAGTGGGCTAACCTGCGGCCCCGGCCCAATTCTGCAGCTGGCAGCAGCGCACGGCCGGCTGCCCAGGAGCAAACTTGTTCCATCTGGGCTCAGGCAACAGAGAAGCCTATCCTTGTTACTCTCCTGCTTGTGTTCATTGCTCATTCATTCATTCTACAGGCAGACCTACTTTGTGCTGACCCAGGCTAGCCTGTAGGAATACAGACATGCAAAAGGAAGGGTTCCTGCCTTTGTCAACAAGCATGGGCTTCCCCTAGACTGGCACTGACTAGTCCTCCTGCCCTAGCCCAGGGTCACAGCCCCGGGGGGACAATCAGTGCAGGAAGGGGAGCTCCAAAGGCCAGACTGGTATACAGTAAGTGCATAATAAATGCCCATTCCCATGCCCTTCTCCCCCACAATCTCTAGTTCCCCAAGCCAGACTGACTACTCCTGGACACGTATTCTCACTTGAGCTCCAGACTTTGTGCACCTTCAAACCCCAGGCAACTAACACTGAGGAAGCAGCTACTGTGTGCAGGGCAAGGAGCTGAGGCTGGAGACAAAGCCCCAGCCACATCACTGCCTATTGGTCAGTGAGTCCTTATAAAGGGCCTACTGTGAGCCCCTCTCCGGGGGGAATAAGCATGTATTGAGCGCCTACTGAGTGTCAGGCACCTTGGGTGCCCATAACGGAAGGCCAGTGAGGACGAGGGACTTGCAGCTAAGGAGTGGCGTAGGATTTGAATTCAGTTCCTCCTGGGGGCTCCGCGCCACCGAGAGGCCGGATATAATGCGTGGGCCCATGACGTTCTCGCCATGGGGGCGAAGGCGCGGAGGCAGGAGATGGAGCGGCTGAGGTTGGGCCCTGACCCAGCCCAGACTACTAAGCTCCCCCAGGCCGCAGGTCCACGCGCCATAAAATGGAGGAAAAGAAGTCGGGGAGGGGAGATGATCGTAAAGCGCGGCGCTGTCGTGAAAGGCGGGCAGCGCGTGCCTTTACCTAAGCGGGGCGGCTCCCTGCCTCAAGCCTCTCACGCCGGGGATCCCTCGGGTGTGTGGCGGGCCCAGCTCTGCACGACCCACAGAGCGTCCCCTTCGACACCCAGAAGGACGCCCTGGGGTGGAGAGATGGGGCCCCATTGCGGTGGGACCGCCGAGACGGACGTCCATCATGGCTCCGGCCTACTGTGCGTTCTTACGTTCCCAAGGCGACCCCGCTGTTGGCCCTTCGCGGCCCCCGTAGTGCGCCCGAGCACGCGGCTGCCGGAGCCTCGCGATTCCCCAAGGAAAGCAGCATTCCTTCGTGTGTGCACGCACGTGCGCGCGCAAGCCCGGCTTGGAACGCCGCGACGCCGTTACTATGGCGACCGCAGGGGCGCGTCTTCCTTCAGGATCCACTATTGTTGGCATGGGGACGAGCCCAATGGGCGTAGGGGGCAGAGGGGAACAGATGACATTTTCTCGTTTTCCTGTTTATATCGGGGAGCTTATCCGAGTTGACCTCCTAGTTGTGTTCCCATGTTGGAAGAATCCGACGGCAGTTCGAAGATATACGTCGTCTCTCCGACAAACTTTCACTTTTCCAGCAATCGGCCCTTCCCTCCCTGCTCCCAGAAAGTGGTAGAACCCGAGGGGGGGGCGCGCAAGCGCAGCCGGTGGGCTATTGGTCTGCTGGATTTGGGGCCCAAAGGGCACCAGCAGAACATCACAGGTAAGGGAGTCTTTCCTTCTTCCCAGCAGTCAGTTCTTTAAGAGCAGGGTTGTTCTTGGCTGGGCACCCCCAACACCCACAATAACAAGTGCTTAGTACTTGCATTCTAAATGACCGGCTGGGTTGTATATATGAAGTGGGTAGAGCGGTGGTTCTGGAGTCGGAGAGATCTGAGTTCAAATTCAGCCTCCAACACTCCCGAGCTGAGTAACGCTGGGCAAGTCACTTTCCCCTGCCTCAGTTTCCTTGTCTGTAACATGGGAATAATATCAGCTGCCTCCCGAAGTTGTTATAGCATTTCCCGCGGTGCCTAGCCTTAGGCTCTATATAGTGTTGTAGGCATCTGTGCTGTCTCCCCTCCGTAGAAGGGGCGCTTCTGGAAGCCCGCCTGCGTGGATGGGGGTTCCCGGTGTTAGGAGCAGAGCAAGCGCTTGCTGAATACTTGGTTTAGCTCAGGGCTGCTTGATAACAGACTTATTGGTGCCTTCAGCTGGAGGAGGGCTCTCCCGTCTCTCTCCACCACAGCCTTCCTTGGGGTTAGGAGCACGGGTTTTCTGGCCCCAGGAGCCACTTCAGAGAGCCCCAGTGAGTGGCGAGAGCAACACTTGGGATCTGAATCCTCCCTTAGCCCCTTCCTGAGGCTGAGCCTCAGTTTCCTCATCTCTAACTTGGACTTGATGCTTTCTGAGGTCCCTCGAGGTGTAAAGCTGGGATGATCTCCTCCAGAAGGGTTCCCATGACCTCCCCTGCCTTCTCCAGGGGGTCCCTCCATCTATCTGGTCAGGGCTTCCATTGCCTTTCTGTCCCTGCCCAGCACAGGGCCCTCCTTGCATGTTGTAGGCCCGGGAGGAAGGGTTCTAGATGTGCTGATCAGTGACACACAACACACTGCGGTCACTGATGGCACAGGCTGTAGAGGGGCCTTTGAGGTTGTTTGGACCATAGCGACAACCCAGTGGTAAGTGAGGTCATTCTCATAAGTGGGAGTTCTGGGTCCCCCCATGCCTCCGGAACCTTGAGAAGCTTTTCTCAGGTTATTGGCAGCTTGATGCCCAGTTAGAAGGTTATGGTTCAGTGGGTCCAGGCAGAGTTGGGGACAATTCCTTCCTCATGTCCATTTCTACTCAAGTGTCCTGGTAGCATTTGCCAGGGGCACCATAGAGAATAGAGTCAGTATTATTACCGGTAATTAAAACAGATGGATTGGAGAAACCGGGACAGGAAGGGACGTGGACAGTGAGCCCGGCTTCCCAGCTGAGGCATGTTGGGCAGGGCTGCTCCAGGGGCTGCTTTACATCCACTTGCCTGCTGAATGTGGGGGAAATATCCGATCCTATGGATGTCAAGCCCAGCTGCTCACTCCCTGTAAAGCAAGGCAACCTTTCGGGGCTTCAATTTCCTCATCTGTAAAATGAACTGCCTTCTGACTTTCAATCCTTCTGGCCTTTGCACTGGCCTTGGCTGCCTCAGGAGCACTTAGGTGGCAGAGTGGTTAAAGTACCAGCTCTGGAGTCAGGAAGACCTGAATTCAAATCTAGCTTCAGACATGTAACACTCACGTGTGTGATCCTTGACGAGTCATTTAACTCCAATTTCCTTGCAAAAGAAAAAGAATAAAAAAAGATGAAAGCCTTTTAAGTACAGGCAAGTGACAGACTTAAGCCTGTTCTTCTTCTCAGTGCCCTTTCCTGTATCATGTGCAAACGTACCTCAGAAAATGCAGCGATGTGCTAAGCTGTTCCCATCTCTAGGTTGGCGTACCTGTCCTGAGAGTCTGCTGTTGGGGAATAGAGATAATTATTGAGGGAAGACCATTTAGCCTTGTGTCTTTTGTAGACCAGGACAGGAGTCAGTAAGAGAGAAAAATGCCTCTCATGATAAGAGAAGTGGCAGCCAGGGGCTCTGGGCCATGCGTCCTTGTGACCCCTGCCCCATGACAGAAGCCACCCATAGTCATCACTTATCTTCTCACTGTTTTTTTCTCAGCTCTAGGAGGAGGTGGAGCTTTACTGGGAGATGCCTCTCTTCAGAAATAAGTTCAGTCCCAAGAAGACGCCTCCTCGGAAGTCAGCCTCTCTCTCCAATCTGCACTTTGTGAGTGAGCCCTGACTAGAGTAGGAGGAGTGACTATAAAGGCATAGAGCAGGGTGCTTCCAGGCGGGCCCAGGAGAGCTTAGGAAGCCACCTCCTAATAAGGAGACCCTTGTGCTGAGGCCTCTTTTGAAGGGCACTAACTTTAGAACCTATTTGTCATATCAAAAAATTTTCCTCATTGCTGCATAGTCACATAATTTTTAAAAAGAAAATAAAACCAGTATCTTTACCCTATTCTATCACTGAACTCTGTTCCCCAGACTTGGGACTAACGGTTTTTGACAGTTTCAAAAAATCCAACTCATTTTAGGGGATAGGAGCAAGATTCGCCATGATAGCAGATCTCACGAACAGCATATTCTAGGACCAGGATGTGTTTCAAAAAATGGTGGGAGCTGTAGGCAGCTTCACCGGGACAATTACTGGAGCCCACTCCCAACCCCCAGGGGGGATAACATGCATTTGCTTATCAGTCTCACTGCAGGGATAGAGACAGAAGCCTGGGACTTCATTGGTGGAGGTGCCAGGCAGCATGCTGTGGGCAGCCTGTGGTCTCGGTTACCTCAGGTAAACTGCCCAGCTTACTGAGCCCAGATATATGAGAAACAGAACTTGCTGGCTTTGAGGCTGGTTTCCCATGAACCACTATACATCCTATGAAAAAAATCAGTCGCAGAATTATAATCCTGCTTGGTAGAAATGCTTCCAATAATCCTTAATGTGCTTTGGACCCCTTAATAGTTGATGAAAAAGAAAGTTGTATTTTTTCATTTAAAAAGCATTTATTTTCTCTCCCTCCAAGGGAGAAAAAGAAAAAAAAAGTTCTTGTCACAAACTACCTGGTCAAGACAAGCCAGTTCTTGCACACACCATGTTCAAGCTGGAACATTGGAAGGGGGGGGGGGGTCGGTCCCTACAGGTTCAGGAATTGGGCAGTGGGCTTCTTCCTGCTTACTCCATTCCTCAGTGTTCTGAAGTGTGAAATCAGTTCTCACCCATTAAGTTTGGAGAAGAAAAAGACCAGAATGAGGAGGAAGCATTGTTAGGACAATGGTCATGTCAGCCAGTGAAGGGTGGGAAGCAGAGCAGACTTACCCCCAAGTCACTTCTTATCAGGGGTAGGGTCGGTGATTCCAGATCTCCAGATGCAGAATCGAGTGTCCCATCTGCCTCTTCCCCAGCCTCCAACTGCCTCCAAGACAACAGCACAAGGCAACTACAAATTAACTTGTTTATTTTACTTAAACTACATCTTTAGAGAAGTACCAATATCATGTCAATCAAATTATAGGATCTCATCTTTGGCAGAGATCTCTGAGGTCAAATAGTCCAACCTCTTCTCAAACTGGAATTTCTCTACAACATTGCCAGAAAATAGCCTTCAGGGCCACAGGAGAGCAAGAGGTGGCTATAGTGCCATGGTGTATACAGCAGAACGCCAGGCCTGGGGTCAGGAGGAGCCAAGTTCAAATCCGGCCTAGCTGTGGGACTCTGGTCAGATCCTCAAAGCTCTCTCTATCATAATTTCTTCATCTCTAGAATAATAGTAGCCCTTAATTCTCAGGATTATTGTGAGGATTTTAGATTATGGTAAAGCTTCAGCCACAGAAAGCCTAACTCTTAATTTATTGCCTTCCAAGGTCACCCATTCTGTTTTTCCAACATAAGGAAGTTCTCCAGAACCTATCCTGTTAGAGTCCAGCTCCAGTGAAAACCGAGAGTGTGAACTTGAATTGAATATCTACGAGGCCAGGCGGAAAGATTTACTTTGCAATTTTTCATCTCTTAATCTGAGAGCCAGAGTTTATATACTCTTTAAGCTAATGTTGCATTAATATCAGCCACCTCCTGGTGGTGCTATATCCATATGAATAGACCATACTTCCGACATTTCAGTTTGACCTTAACTAGCATTAACAAGGTATCTATCATAACAGGGTTATAAATGACAGTAACTACTGATAACAAGATATCTCTCATAACAGACTTATTAATAGCAGTAAGTATCGGTAACAAAGTAATTGTCAAAACAGAGTTGTAGATAGTGTAGTCGTGGTGCCTTGTTCCTGTCACATGCATTCTCCATCAAGATTATCTTAAATTTATATCAATGTCTTTGATTCATTGTTAAGGGAGGTGATGAACTAAAGCTTTGAATTGTTCGCCCTTACAGAGAGCAGGTCTCAGTAATACCTGAACCAGACTCTTCCTGTATGGGGACTATTCAATATCTTTATTGGCCCTCTATATCTCCCCCTTTTTTATTCGGAAGATGAAGTCTATGAACTTCAGTTTCCATAGTTGACAGTGATGAGAAAACATACTGGAAAACACAAGAGGCTAAGCCAATGAGTATACGAATGATATGCAAGAACAACAAAATACAAAAGCATAGAGATATCAGATTATTTACAGGATTTATCTTTTTCAACCACTCAAATACTTGGTTTGCTACGCTATTGGGATCAATTCCAGGGGCACGAGTTGTGCCATGTTTTTTGGCAAAGCAGCTAACTGAGATATATTCAAAGTGAGGTTGGAATTATCTATAGCTCCATTTATTCTGTTCCTTATTTGAAGCCATGTCACATTTTTGGTATTATTGTCCCGTCTATATGGAGTTACACATACATAAGTGAATGTATAATCACATTAGTTGTAATCAAGTTTCCAAATTGCTTACATAACCCCTAACTATATTACTGTTCCATTAAATTTAATTCTTGTTTTAGCTCATTGTATTAATTTGTTTTTCAGAGCTTATGATACATTTATTACTAATTGATCTGCAAATTGGGCAGTCTGAATAGATTCTGTCCAGAGATGTAGCTTCGGCAAGTGAAGTAATAATTGCCATAGCTGCTAGAATTCCAGCAATGAGTAATCCAACAAATCACCTTTTTCTATTTCTATTGTTTTCTAATTTTCTTTTAACATTTTTTCTTTTAACCTGCTGATGGCCTCCAATTGTAACTAATCTTAGTATACACCATCGCATAGTATGGCTGTTCAATAAGAACCATAGGTAGTGATTGGATTAAAACGCATTTGTAATATGTGATAATATATCCTGCTGACACATTCATGATTTGGATTCCAGAGTCATTTCTTAAAATATTATCTATAGGTAGAAATATCTGTATATAGTTTAAGCATGTCCATTCGGTATATTTCTTCAGGGCCTGAAATATCATGGAATCCCATATCTGAGATGTGAAAATCTGTTCCATCCTAAGTCCCAAATACATTGTAACAGGGGACCTATCCAGACCCTGGATAATTTGGGGTCCATTCACCAACCAATTCCAGTTCCTCTCCAAATAATGGGGCCCAAAGTCCTCTGGGAGCAGAGGCAATATCTCATCTTCTGAAACTACTTCTTGCTGAGAATGGGCATAGAGCTGAGTCACCTACAGGGTCCCATTCTTTTTTTGGAGGAAGTGATAAGCTGGAACTGATTGAAGTGTCTAATGGTTGATTCAGCTCCTTTAAGCTAGTAAGTGCAGCTGTAACTGACCAAAATCTAGAATAAAAAAAGAAATCTAATTAATAGAGGCTAAAATAATCTGAGATAGAAAGACAAGCCCACAAGGACTGCTGTAAGTTCTACAGAGGCTGATGTAGATTGACCAACTTTAAACATAAAGAAATACATTTGTTTAACAGGACATACACATTTAACATACAAATGTTAAAGATGTTTCCGTTTTAATTTCAATAATAAAATAACAGCTCTTATAATCAATCATGTTAATTGTTACATTATTTTTGAAACCTTTAAAGACCTTATTTCATATAGACGTAAACATCTAGTAATAGATAGATGATGAGGCCAAATACTCATTCATTAAATTATTTAAGATATAATGACCAGATATTTTCAGATTGAAAACAAGACATTATGTAATTGAATTGTGTTTGTGGCTTCTATTGACCCATGTGTTCTGATTATAGAAATTTGCTACAGGAGTAAAATACAGAGGTATGATTATAAAAACTGATTCTTCAAGACTCGGCCCGGGAGCATATACATGACAGGATAAAGCATCCTTAGCTCAGTTTGATATCTGATTATAACAGTTACACCTTATAGCCGGATTCAGGAATAATCAAATGGGTTCTTATTCAAGGAGACACAACTGGGGAAATGAGTGAGAAGGATCCCACCTTGAACGGAGGCCAAGGTTGTCCTCCCAACTCTTTGTCTAAATACAGAACTTCACCTATAACAATTCAAGATCACATTTCTCTGAGCAGTTTATGATATTTTTCTCAAGGGGTGAGTTACTGACTTAATGGTCAGGCAGTCAGATTCAAAACTCAAAAGAATATCAGTTACAGTCCCAAGAGATTTTATCTCTAATAGCAAATTCTACTAATCGCAGTTTAGGGCTAAATAAATTATTTTTTAAATGTTTACCAGAACTTATACATACAGATTTTGTTTAACTTATTTTATATATGCCTTGCCGAGGGTCACACAGCTAGGAAGTGTTAAGTGTCTTAGGTCACATTTGAACTCGGGTGCTCCTGACTTCAAGGCTAGGGCACTATCCACTGCGCCACCTAGCTGCCCTGATACCTTCATACTTGAAGGCAAACTGATAAGACTTTCTTGCTCCTCTCTCTTGTTCCACACACAGTAATTATCAGTTTTAGGTTTAAACATGGTAAGTCCAAATAACTTAATAATTTTAGATTTTTCCTAAGTAACAGCCAAATAGTCTTAGCTTTAATTTTCTCACAATGGTGAAAATATCTAATTCTCTAAATTACATTTATGAAATATAATAAAACAGGATTAACAAGGCTAAATAAACCTTCCACCTTCTTTTAGTTATTAAATTTATTCTGTACCCAAGATGTTGAGCTTTGGAAGTTCTCAGGGAGTATTTCCGTTCCCTTAAATAATTTTCCTTTTGTTTTAGGGAGAAAAAAGACAATTTTTTAAAAATTGTGATAGAAAAGATTTTTAAATTGACAACTTTTAATTATGCGATTTCCTAAATTCTAATTAAATTTTCCAGACAAGCTGAATTGTCATTTAGTTATTTAGCAAATCACACAAATCATTTCTCTCTTGCGAGCCAGGAAAGGGTTGAAGTATCAATTTTTCATGACTGGGCCCTCAGAAGATTGACTCTTAAAAAGCAGAGTATTTGTTGCTAGAGTTTTTAAAGTAGCATTGAACTGTTTTTCTGTTTTCCTACAGTTTCTAAACTCTTAAATCTTTTGTAAATACAGTTAGTGCAAATAGATCCCAATTTACAAATCCCTTTAGGCTTGAATTAGAGTTCTTTTAAAACTGCTTTTACTATCATCTCAAATAACAAATTTCACTGAATTATATGTATATTTTTTCTCTCTTCCTCACCCTTTGTCCTTATATCCCTGCTGTAGTGAGAAAATGAGGGAAGAGGGAAGAAAGAGAAAGAGACTCTTTCCTCTTTGCACTATCCTTCTAGTCCTGGTGAAGGCCTTTAGTTGAATTTGTTTAATTTACACACACAAATTATTTATCTCAACATTGGCACCATAGGGCACATCTAAAAACCCATATAAAGTTATCTAATATGAAGCAATGGTATCCAATAAAGCAATTGACATTCATACAGCATTGGTTTATGCTAAGCACTTTTGTACAAAAATCACGTGATCTTCACAAAAACAATCATTATTATTTCTCTTTACAAATCAGAAAACTGGGCAGAGATAAAATAATTTGCCATAAATTACATAGCTATACACTTCTGTAACTGAAATAGAGAATGGTGGACTTACCAAATGCAGAGGCTGACTGGCTTTCACACCTCACACTGTCATGGGTGCTGACAGGGGCACCCAGATTCTTCCCAGGCAGTTGTTGGACAGAACCCGCTGAAGGCGAGGGTAACGTGCCAGGATCTCGCTTTGGTGGTAGTTTCAAGTACCAGGGCTTAGGGAATGCTCACCATGGGGCCTGACCCCGAGGCTTTCCCCCAGCTGGGTTGGGGAGGTGTTTGGGTAAGGTTGTGTTGAATCCCCACAACTGTTGCTGCTTTCCCCATTTCTCTAAGTGAGACAGAATTTGAGTTTCCCTATTGTTCTTCAGCATTCTCTTTTCTTAATCTTATCTACAATGAAAGGGGTTAGCAAACAGAGGGATTTGGGCTATATAGATCTTGTGAGCAATCCTTATCACTGATGTGTAATCAGGACTCAGGAGCAGAGAATGCTGAGTGATCTGGGTTGTAGAAAGGGCCTGCCCTCAGTATCTTCTGGTCTGCTTTCCCAAAGGAGTAGAAGGAGATTCCAGACAAGCTAAAAGTCAAAGAGGGTCAGCAAAAAGATTTGCTATTTTCCTAGTTGTTGGTTTGGGTTTTTTCCCACTCTTGGAATGACTACTTGCCGAATTTCTTAATCATTTCGCTCAAAACTTTGAGAATTTGCTATCATTTTTGCAGTTCTATAATTTTAATTAGTTAATTTTATTTCTGTGGCCCCCAGTTTGGCCAGAATTGGGGTCCACAAGAAAAAGTCAGGCTTTTTCTCTCTTTAAAGTGGGAATCAAGGATATTGAGAACTCTTTTCAGAAAACAAAATCTAGCTCACAGAACAAACACGACAGAGACATTCTGTTCAGACACACAGACACGGACAAAAATGACATGGAAGGGGACTGTCCCATCTTTGCCAAAAGCCATACACTTGAAAAATAAAAACTACTCAGTTTATTAACATTGTGCAAACATAAACCATTCTTTTAAATATAGAAACAACGTTAAAGGAATCTCATTTAACCAGCAGAGGGACCAGAGCTAAGGCTGTTTCTATATTATACTATGTATTTACCATATAAACAGCATATTTGCTACCTGAAAAAGACATCAAAAGGTTTTTGAACAATATACAGTGCAGTAATGAGTGCATACAACTCATTCTGCTGTGTAGATTCAAATGGGGTATTAAAAACACTTAGTAGTCGTTATATAAAGAAGCCTAATTGTTTATTAGTAGCATCTCTATAAATACCATTTATTGCTTGTAGCTGATCCTCAAACTTTAAAAAAAATTTAATTTTTTAAAATTAGGATTAGAATCTCTTAAAATTTTGAATAATTTTGTCAATTCGTGTGTTCCCACATTCAAATAGTTTTATCCAATTAATGGCTCCCAACAATTTTTGATAATCATTTAGAGTAAGTTATCCCTTCAAATTTCTCTATCAAAATTGGTCCAGAATGCCTCTTTTCCTGTACTTCCAAAATCTTCACCACCCTGAATTTTTTTTTTCTTTTCCTACTTTGGAAGGTATTATTACTCACTGTGCTATCCTCCTTTTTTAAATGTCACGAGTGATATTGCAAAGAATACATATTTCCTCCAAAATCAGAATCTGCTACTCCAAGCACAGCCATAAATCCAAGCAATGACTGTGAACAGCATCCTAAAATGAGACCTAGTAAACCACAAAGAGGATCCAAGACTCCACTGGGGAGAGTACATATTCCCATATTATCAGTAATTAGGGGTGACACGGAAGTGGGGATAAAACAAGGGTAGCACTTCTTGGGGTAGTGTGCAATAAATTGTACTGTCAATAAGTCAGATTTAAGGTATTGTTTGCAGGCACTGCTTGAGGGGAGGAATAAGGGAAAATGCAGTTCCCATTGTTTGACTGGACTGGAATTGGCCCATGAGATAGTCGTTCCAATATCAGATTACCTTCCCTATCATTCTGAGAGAGATGTTCAGAAATCCAATGTCTGCCCTTCCTGCATTTTGGATTTAAAAGTCGAAGGTTTATCTGCTGAATTTTGATGAAGTGGAACCTTTGAGTATAATTTTTCCTCATATGACCCAATTATCCACCATTATAACATATAGCGTCTCTGAGAATTTGAAATGTTCTGAAATTGAGAGACCTGTCCCGATTTAGTGCAGCAACCATTACTGCAGCTTAAAAAGTAGAAGACCCAACCTTCTGACACCTTTGAATCATTTCTACTAAAGCCATTTTTGGTTTTCCCCAACTGATACTTTCTTTTTTTTTTTTTTTAATTTTAATATCTTTTTATTGATAGAACGCATGCCAGGGTAATTTTTTACAGCATTATCCCTTGCACTCACTTCTGTTCTGATTTTTCCCCTCCCTCCCTCCACCCTCTCCCCCAGATGGCAAGCAGTCCTTTACATGTTGAATAGGTTACAGTATATCCTAGATACAATATATGTTTGCAGAACCGAACAGTTCTCTTGTTGCACAGGGAGAATTGAATTCAAAAGGTATAAATAACCCGGGAAGAAAAACAAAAATGCAAGCAGTTTATATTCATTTCCCAGTGTTCTTTCTCTGGGTGTAGCTGCTTCTGTCCATCTTTGATCAATTCAGCTGATACTTTCTTAAAATCGACATGAGCATTTTCTTTTCTTTTCTTTTTTTCTTTTGCTGAGGCAATTGGGGTTAAGTGATTTGCCCAGGGTCAGTCACACAGCTAGGAAGTATTAAGTGTCTGAGAACAGATTTGAACTCAGGTCCTCCTGACTTCCGGCTCGTGCTCTATCCACAGTGTCAACTAGCTGCCCCAGCTTGAGCATTTTCAAGGGCAAATTGTTTCAATAAATTTAAGCTGCCTCCCCATGCCGATTGAAGGCCAAATTGCCATCATTGATCACTTGACAGTCAGCAAAGGTGTCATTGGGTCCTTGCACGATTTTTATATAGAATGTCCCTCTGTCCCTACTGATTGATTTTGCCCTATTCCAATTCAATGTGTACTATATTGATATCAGCTGGACAAGAATCAATCTTACAACTTATAGCTGATATCTCATTTTATATCTAATATATCTTAATGCTTGTGTTAGCCTGGTGATAAACTACTTTCACCTCTTGCTTACCTTCTTTTTCTTTAATTGTCGAGCTCACTCTCCCGCTGGGTCATTCAAGTGCCTGTTCTAGGCCCCGACTGTTGGGAGTCCAGCTCCAGTGAATTCCCAGTGTGTGAATCTGAATTGAATATCCATGAGGCCAGACAGAAACATTTGCTTTGCAATTTTCCTTTATTAATCGGAGGGCCAGAGTTTATATCCTCTTTAAGCTAGTGTTGTATTAACACCAGCTACCTCCAGGTGGCGTGATATATATTCCTGGGTTAACCTATCAGGGGTTCTTAAACTTTTTAAATAGGGGGCCAGTTCACTGTCCCTCAGACTGTTGGAGGGCCGGACTAGAGTAAAACAAAAACTTTGTTTTGTGGGCCTTTAAATAAAGAAACTTCATAGCCCCGGGTGAGGGGGATAATCTTCCTCAGCTGTTGCATCTGGCCCGCAGGCCGTAGTTTGAATTAAAATTATAGAGCATACTTCCACATTCAGTTTGACTTTAAGTAGCAATAAAAAGTTGTAAATAGCAATCATTATCAATAACAAGGTATTTGTCAAAACAGAGTTGTAAATAGCACAGTTGTGCTGCCTTGTTCCTGTCACATGCATTCTCCATCAAGAGCATCCTAAGTTTATCTGCAGTATATCTTTCATTCGTTGTTAGGGGAGGCAGTGAGCCAAAGTTTTGAATTGTTGGCCCTTTCAGAGAGCAGGTCCCAGTAATCCCTGAAGCGCGGACTCTTCCTGTACATGGATTTATTGAATATGACCCTGCAGTTTCCATTCCTTGTTCTTGCTTAGACTATAAGTGCACTCCCTCTTCTGGGAGTTAAGGGAGCTGGCGCCCCTTCTCAGGCCTGGAGGCCCGCCTCGTTCACCTGATCCTGGTAGATCCTGCTTCTGAGGCTCCTCCCTGTCCCATTCACCTGGGATCCAGTTCAGTGTCTTCATCCTCAGACTGTACCCACACCCCCATTGGGATCCCCAGGGCCAGAGCAGAAGAGGGCTCATCCATTTCAGTCTCACAAAGTCCCCCAGCCCATCACCGCCCCCCGAAGTGGGCTGAGGGCATCCCAGAAATGATCTTGGAGGAAAGAGAGCTCAGAAGGGAAGTGGGTGAGAGCCTTAGTGATGTCCCTGCCCTGAATGCGCCAGGGATCTGTTCTCAAGGAGCATGTGCTGGGATGGAGGAAAGCAGCACTATCCAGAACAAACATAAAAAGAATAAATGGGGGTCCCTGGCTATGGCTTTAAGAAAACCTGCCCAAGAGCAGGATGGGAACACCATGATGATCTGATGACTCCAGGATGCAGACCACCAGAGTGAGCAAGGCAGGTCGGACCAGGAAAGGAGGGCTGAGGGCGACTGCAGGGGCCTGCCCAGGCCACAGGTGGATTAGCGGTCCCGGGGGCAGCTGCTCAGGAGGCTCCCCCTTGTCTGCAGTCTCAGCCCAATAAGGCAGGAAGGAATCAGGCTCTCTCAGCAGAGCGAGGGGCCATGGCAGTGGCTTCCACAGTGGGCACAGGCCCTACCGTGCACTGCCCCCATGAGGCCTCATCTGGGACAGGGGACTTGGCGTCAGACGCGTGTCTAAGGCTCCCTGCTAAATGTCACCACCTGCATGGGACTTTCCTGATTGCTTCTCAGCTGCCAGTGCCAGCCCCTCTGAACTTACCTCCCACTTGTATTTGCATGTGTGGACGTGTCCGTACATGTGTACACGCACAAATCTGTACCAATTCTCTCCCGTGATAGAATGCGTGAAGAGCACGGACTGCTTGCTGACTCTGGCACATAATATTTATCCGAGACCAGACTGTGTTCCCAGAAAGGCAGAGCAAGATGTGGAGGAGCCCCGAAAGCATTTCTGAGGAAATTTCAACCTTAAGCAAAAATAATCTGGATTAAGATCATAGAGAGCAGTTGGTGCTTTTAAAAAAGGCCTTTTTTCTCCCATGCCAAAGGAGCCATTTAGGTTTCATTTCACCTCCCAGCTCAGCAGTGCATTTGAAATAGGATTCAATTTGCAAGATTTCGGTTTCCCCGAGAAACATATTGTAAGCAGTGACCAGTGTTTACAATTCTATATTTGGGATCTCTCTGATGCCAGTTTCTGACAGTGTGGCCAGATTTCAGTTAAAAAACCATGTGATGTTAGCATTTCCACTTTCTCTGTTATTGTTTGCTTGCATTTTTGTTTTCCTTCTCAGGTTATTTTTTGCCTTTCTAGATCTGATCTTTCTTGTGCAGCAAGATATCAGTATGAATATGAGTACATATATTGTATTTAACATATACTTTAACATATTTAACATGTATGGGACTGCTTGCCATCTAGGGGAGGGGGGGAAGGAGGGGAAAATTTGGATCAATGTTGAAAAATTACCCAATTACCCATGCACATATTTTGTAAATGCTATAAAAACAAAACAAACCATGTGACGTGCCAGTGCCCGCAGTTCAAAAGATCACAAGAACGACCGCTGCCCTCAGAGAGCTGTTCTGCTGGCGAGTGGTCACCCACCCCTCAGGAGCAGAGCATTGATGAGCCAGTGGGGCAGGAAGGGAGCCAGGGCATGGAGGCCGGGCGGAGGAAGGGGAAGAGGAGGCAAGCTGCCTGCCCCAACCCTTTAATGAGCAGAGCAAGACTCCCAGGAAGGAAAGTCTCTGTCCATGGTTGACATGGTCAGAAGGAGCTGTTACTTTGAGACTCTGGGGATGAAGGAGCGCACCTCAGTATCCTGCCCCGAGAGTGGGAGCCACGGTTCTGGGCCTGCTCACGGCTCCATGTTGTGAGGACAAAACAGTGACTTGCTCCTGAAGAGACCCAGAGCCCCATCCCAGGGTCAGGTGGCCACCCAGAGACAGAGCCCCTCTCATCTGTGGGGCACTGTCCACTCAGGCCAGCTCTCAGGCAGGGAGAGACCATTAGCCCCACTTTTCAGTGAGGAAACCAAGGCCGGCCTCACAAAGTACTGAACTGCAGAGCTCAGACTCGGACTCGCCCTTCAGGGTCACTCTGCCATGTCTGCAAGGCAGGGTCTTAACAAGCCCTCCTGAGGGGCCCGGCCTCGGGCTCAGAGCTGAGCTGCCCCTGGTCTGTTTGTTGCCCACAGTTGGACCGATCCACTCGGGAGGTCGAGCTGGGACTGGACTATGGAGCACCAACCTTGAACCTGGCTGGGCAGAGCCTCAAGTTTGAGAATGGCCAGTGGATAGCAGGTGAGAAGGCTGGGCCGCCCCCTGGGGTCCCTGCATGGGGAGAGGGGCTCTCATGGATCCTGCTCCTCTTCTCCCAGAGTCAGGTGCCTGTGGAGGCGCGGACCGCAGGGAGGCCCAGCGACTGCGCAAGAGGAATAAGCAGCTGGAAGAGGAGAACAATCTCCTGCGAGTCAAAGTGGAGATCCTGCTGGACATGGTGAGGGGCTGGGCCCGGGGCATCCTGCTGGATGTGGTGAGGGACTGGGGCTGGGCTTTTTGCTGGAGTCAAGATGCTCAGAGTTGGGGTTGCCTTGGAGGAGACAGACCTGACCCCTGCCACCTGTGGGTGTGCTATCTGGGTGGTAGGGGAGAGTGGGCCAGGTGCCCTGTACCCTGAAAGGCTAATGCCTGTCCATTGGCCCCGCCACAATCTCCCCGACCTAGTCATTGTTCCTTTGTGGAGCAGCCCCTTCCATGTGGCCCGCATCAGGTTTTGTTCCTGACATGGGCCTCAGGAGCTCAGGGGGCAGCTGCGCATCTTCAGGCTGAACAAGACATTCCCCATCGGGTGCCCTTGGCTTCCGGAGCCCCGAGAGGAGGGGCTCCTTCTGATGTCTTCATCTGCCTCCGGACGGGAGGGCCAGCTGTGCCGAGGGCCCCCGACGTCACGGTGTGTCCCACCTTCCTTCCAGCTCGCCGAGACCACGGCCGAGTCCCATCTCATGGAGAAGGAACTAGATGAACTAAAGAACATTAGCCAGAGGAGGAAGTGATGTAGAGGAGCTGAGCCCCGGGGGTCAGTACCAAGGGGTCAGGGAAGAGGGGAGGGCTGGCCCTGGTGGAGGTACTGATGGAGCATACGGGCATGCAGGACCGTCTGGGGCTGGGAAATCTTGGGGTGATGTGGCTTTTAACCTTTTCTGGGGATGGTCTAGCTGGGGAAGTTTGTGTGCCCCTTCTCAGAACATGCTTTTGATGCAGAGGATTAGAAAAGAAATCAACTGTCAAGGAGACCCAAGATGTAATTGTTCTCCCACCCAAGTTCCCGAGCACCCTAGGGGATTAGCACCCTGGTCCATTTGGGCAGTCTGCTCTCCACTCTCAGGCTGAGAGGGGCTATGTGCCCATTACCCCACCCCAGGAGGCCCCTCGTTACCCCGAGATGCACCAGCCCCGATTACAGCACCTTCCCATGCCTTCTGCCCTTTCTCTTAGGCAACAAAGTGAGAATGAGGAGGTAGGGGTGGTAGCGAAACACAGCAGCACAAATTAAAAATCGACATTCCCACAAAATCACTCAAGATATTTATATGAAAATAACAAGCAAAACAAGGTGATTGAAGAAAATTATGCATTTCAGGATCCTGTGGCTTCATTTCTCAGGACCAGCGGATGCAGTACTGGAAAGGCCTTGGGCCTGTGGGATGAGTGTCAAGTGTCACATGCTTGGGTAGGGCCACCATGGGAATCCATTCTGACTATGCAGGTGTTACAAGGATTTTGGCTTTTGGGTTTTCCATTGAGGGGCTGGAGAGCTGGCCGTAGGGCTGTCCAAAAAAATAAAGAGAGAGAAAAGCAGGGCTACTGAAGCATTTTTATTTTAAATGCACAGCAGAGAAGGCCAGAAATAACCCGAGCTTGAGCAGGCCGGCTTTCACAATAACCTGTGAGATTTATTAAATGGAGAACTGGAGCATACATTTACTTGTCTTTTTTATATAAGAAGGCGTTGATTTTATGCACTTCTAGAGACCGATTTTTAGAGACAGTTTCATCACTATCCTAGATATAAAGTAAATAAAAAGCCAACCAGAAGGGAAAGTCCAGCTTCAGGTCCAATCGCATGTTCTACTCTATGTTATGTTCTACTCTGTATACAGAAATGCCCATTTTACCTGGTGTTCTAGTTCTGAAGCTATATCTATGTGTGCATGTGTATTCACATATATATGCCACATATATATGTATATATATTCCTATATGAGGCCCAATGGGTGGTGGGCACTTGCCCAGGGCCCCCAGAATTAGCTGAAGGCAACAGCAAGGCTGACACCCCACTCTACCAGGATCATGGCCTATTGTCCCTCCTAACCAAATGCCCACCATCCCAGGGTAGCCGGGCCTTTCCTGCTGAGATGGGGTTAATACACTGAGAACTCCTGCTTCCCTCAGCATGGAGACCCCAGACCCATTGTGGACACCTGCTGAGAGGCAGTCTGTGCTCAGAGGAAGGCAATCAGAACAGGGAAGAGCCCTGAGCCAACACTCTGTGAAGATGGGCTGAAGGAGCCGTTACTGGAGAAGGGATGAGACTTGTTTCAGTGGCCCCAGGAAGCAGACCCAGGGGCCACAGTAGGATGTAGTCAGAAGCCCTTCTCCCCGCCAAGAGCTGCCTGAGAGAGCCTCAGCTTCCAACAGGGACTGGGCTCCCACCTGCTGCTCTGCTGACAGAGGCTACAAATACCCTATCACATACAGGACAGATGGGTGGGCCTGGGGATGAGTATTTGCCAGCTCTCAAAATCTGTCATTTTGGGGCAAAGCCCTGGTGGTCAGCCAGCTTGTGATGGGGCAAGACTGGCCCACCCTGGACACACAGATGTGGGAAAAGGTGCTGGGCAAGCTGCCCCTCCAGTGGCCCTGCCTTTGAGAGCCCCTATTAGAGGGAACCCCTCACAATGAAAATCTCCCCACTACAGAGATTTTCTGTAGGGAAAGTTGGGGGAGTCCCCCAACTACAGAGAGCTCCACACCACAATGAACCCCATACTAGGGGGGCTCCCACACCAGATAATACCCCACTACTGGGAGCCCCCCATTAGGAGTTGGAGGCCATGATGCAAAGACTTCCCTTGTTTCTGAACAAAGCCAATAGGCCCTTGGAGCCATTCTGCCCAAGCCCTCCCTGACAGGTGAGTTGGAGACCCTAGGAAAGGATCAGCTCCCTGGCACAATGATAGGGCCTTCCCCTTCCATCTCCCTCCTTGGGCAAACCCTGCTCATCTTTCATCACGATCGCCTCGGATTTGTATTTCCTGATGGCAGCGAGTGGGCTAACCTGCGGCCCCGGCCCAATTCTGCAGCTGGCAGCAGTGCACGGCCGGCTGCCCTGGGACAAACTTGTTCCATCTGGGCTCAGGCAACAGAGAAGCCTATCCTTGTTACTCTCCTGCTTGTGTTCATTGCTCATTCACTCACTCTTCAGGCAGACCTACTTTGTACTGACCCAGGCTAGCCCGTAGGAATACACACATGCAAAACAAAGGGGTCCCTGCCTTTGGGCAACAAGCATGGGCTTCCCCTAGGCACTGACCAATCCTCCTGCCCTAGCCCAGGGTCACAGCCCCGGGGACAATCAGTGCAGGAAGGGGATCCTGGGCGGAGCTCCGAAGGCACCAGTGACACAAACAGGAGGACATCTGTAGTGTTCTGGCCAGACTGGTATACAGTAGGTGCATAATAAATGCCCATTCCCATGCCCCACTCTCCCACAATACCTAGTACAACTGAATGACTACTGCTGGACTAGGGCACGGATTCATACTTGACCTCCCGGCTTCCTGCGCTTCAAACTCATGGGGACTAACACTGAATAAGCACCTACTGTGTGCGGGGGCAAGGGGCTGAGTCTGAAGACAAAGCCCCGCCCACATCACTGCCTATTGGTGAGTCCTTTTCAATGGCCTATTAAGTGTCAGGCACCTTGGGTCCCCACAAGGGAAGGCCACGGAGGCTGAGGGACTTGCAGCTGAGGAGTGACGTAGAATTTGAATTCAGTTCCTTCTAACGGTCCCCACCACCGTTAGAGATGTCGGCTATAACACGTATACCCATGGCGAGAGGCGAAGGCGCGGAGGCAGGAGATGGAGCGGCTGAGGTTGGGCCCCGACCCAGCCCAAACTACTAAGCTCCGCGAGGCCGCGGGGAGGGTGGGGGGTAAGTCGTAAAGCGCGGCGCTGTCGTGAAAGGCGGGCAGCGCGTGCCTTTACCTAAGCGGGGCGGCTCCCTGCCTCAAGCCTCTCACGCCCGCGATCCCTCGGGTGTGTGGCGGGCCCAGCTCTGCACGACCCACAGAGCGTCCCCTTCGACACCCAGAAGGACGCCCTGGGGTGGAGAGATGGGGCCCCATTGCGGTGGGACCGCCGAGACGGACGTCCATCGTGGCTCCGGCCTACTGTGCGTTCTTACGTTCCCAAGGCGACCCCGCTGTTGGCCCTTCGCGGCCCCCGTAGTGCGCCCGAGCACGCGGTTGCCGGAGCCTCGCGATTCCCCAAGGAAAGCAGCATTCCTTCGTGTGTGCGCGTACGTGCGCGCGCAAGCCCGGCTTGGAACGCCGCGACGCCGTTACTATGGCGACCGCAGGGGCGCGTCTTCCTTCAGGATCCACTATTGTTGGCATGGGGACGAGCCCAATGGGCGTAGGGGGCGGAGGGGAACAGATGACATTTTCCCGTTTCCTTACTCACATTGGGGAGCTTATCCGAGCTGACCCCCTGGTTTGTTCTCAGTTTAGAGGAATCCTACACGATTCGAGCGTATACGTCGTCTCTCCGACAAAGTCTCACCTCCCCATCAATCTGCCCACCCCCCGCTCCCAGAAAGTGGTAGAACCCGAGGCGGTGCAGCGCATGCGCGGCCACTGGGCCGTTGGGCTGCGGGATTTGGGGCCCGAAGGGCACCAGCAGAACACCCCTGGTAAGTGACTCTTTCCATCTCGCCCATCCCTTTCTGGGGTTTCTCTACAGACAGTCCGGGCCAGGCACACACCGTAGGCGCCTAATCTTTGCATGGGGAATGATGAGTGTGCTTGTTTCTATATGTCTCCTGGTCCCCTGAGGACTAAATACAGCAGGTGCCTAATTTGTGCCAAAGGAGGGTTGGGGTTTCATGGACCAGCCGGGGAAAGTGTCTTCTCAGTGGAATGTAAGCTCCCTGTGGGCAAGGTCTCCTAATTGTCAGCACTCCACCCCTCGCCAGGCACACTGCGGGCACCTAATACTTGCACCTGGACTCCTGAGTGTACACGGCGCTCCCTCAGTAAGCGTAAATTATTTAAGAGCAGGAGTGTTCTTGGCTGAGCATCCCCAACACCCACAGTAACAAGTGCTTAATATTTGCATTTTAAATGACCGGCTGGCTTGTGTTTATCAAGTGGGTAGAGCGGTGGTTCCAGAGTTGGGTCGATCTCAGTTCAAATTCAGCCAACACTTCCTAGCTGTGTAACGTTGGGCAAGTCACTTTCCCCTGCCTCAGTTTCCTGGTCTGTAACATGGGAATAATATCACCTGCCACCCGGAGCTGTTATGGGTTTACAGTGAGGATAATGATCTCAGACTGTATAGCATTTCGCGCGGTGCCTAGCCTTAGGCTCTATATCGTGTTGTAGGCATCTGTGCTGTCTCCCCTCTGTAGAAGGGGCGCTTCTGGAAGCCCGCCTGCCTGGATGTTGGTTCCCGGTGTTAGGGGCAGAGCAAGCGCTTGCTGAATATTTGGTTTAGCTCAGGGCTGCTTGATAACAGACTTATTGGTGCCTTCAGCTGGAGGAGGGCTCTCCCGGCTCTCTCCACCACAGCCTTCCTTGGGGTTAGGAGCACGGGTTTTCTGGCCCCAGGAGCCACTTCAGAGAGCCCCAGTGAGTGGCGAGAGCAACACTTGGGATCTGAATCCTCCCTTAGCCCCTTCCTGAGGCTGAGCCTCAGTTTCCTCATCTCTAACTTGGACTTGATGCTTTCTGAGGTCCCTCGAGGTGTAAAGCTGGGATGATCTCCTCCAGAAGGGTTCCCATGACCTCACCTGCCTTCTCCAGGGGGTCCCTCCATCCATCTGGTCAGGGCTTCCATTGCCTTTCTGTCCCTGCCCAGCACAGGGCCCTCCTTGCATGTTGTAGGCCCGGGAGGAAGGGTTCTAGATGTGCTGATCAGTGACACACAACACACTGAGTCACTGATGGCACAGGCTGTAGAGGGGCCTTTGAGGTTGTTTGGACCATAGCGACAACCCAGTGGTAAGTGAGGTCATTCTCATAAGTAGGAGTTCTGGGTCCCCCCATGCCTCCGGAACCTTGAGAAGCTTTTCTCAGGTTATTGGCAGCTTGATGCCCAATTAGAAGGTTATGGTTCAGTGGGTCCAGGCAGAGTTGGGGACAATTCCTTCCTCATGTCCATTTCTACTCAAATGTCCTGGTAGCATTGGCGGGGGCACCATAGAGAATAGAGTCATTAAAACTCTTCATAGTATTCAAACTATTCATAGTAATTAAAACAGAAGGATTGGAGAAACCAGGACAGGAAGGGACGTGGACAGTAAGTCCGGCTTCCCAGCTGAGGCATGTTGGGCAGGGCTGCTCCAGGGGTTGCTTTACATCCACTTGCCTGCTGAATATGGGGGAAATATCTGATCCGATGGATGTTGAGCCCGGTTACTCACTTACTTTACTCCCTGTAAAGTAAGGCAACTTTCGGGACTTCAGTTTCCTCATCTGTAAAATGAACTGCCTTCTGACTTTCAATCCTTCTGGCCTTTGCACTGGCCTTGGCTGCCTCAGGAGCACTCAGGTGGCAGAGTGGTTAAAGTACCAGCTCTGGAGTCAGGAGGCCTCAGACATGTAACACTTACTAGGTGTGCCATCTTTGGCAGGTCACTTAACCCCACTTCCCTTGCAAAAGGAAAAGAATAACCCCAAACGATCCTGTGGGGTGAACCACGAAAGCCTTTTAAATACAGACAAGTGAATGACTTAAACCCTATTCTTTGTCTCAGTGCCCTTTCCTATACCATGTGCAAACGTACCTCAGAAAGTGCAGCGATGTGCTAAGCTGTTCCCATCCCCAGGTTGGCGTACCTGTCCTGAGAGCCTGCTGTTGGGGGATGGAGATAATTATTGAGGGAAGACCATTTAGCCTTGTGTCTTTTGTAGACCAGGACAGGAGTCAGTAAGAGAGAGAAAAGCCTCTCATGATGAGAGAAGTGGCAGCCAGGGGCTCTGGGCCATGTGTCCTTGTGACCCCTGCCCACCCATAGTCATCACCTAACTTCTCACTGTTTTTTCTCAGCTCTAGGAGGAGGTGGAGCTTTACTGGGAGCCTATCAGAGATGCCTCTTTTCGGGAATAAGTTCAGTCCCAAGAAGACGCCTCCTCGGAAGTCAGCCTCTCTCTCCAATCTACATTCTGTGAGTGAGCCCTTGCTCGGGGAGAAGGAGTGACTATAAAGGCATAGGGCAAAAGGGTACTTCCAGGAAGGCCCAGAACAGCTTAGGAAGCCACCTTCTCATAAAGAGACCCTTGTGCAGGGGTCTTTTTTGAAGGGCACTAACTTTAGAACCTACTTGTCATATCACAAAATTTGCCTCATTGCTACATAACTGGATAATTTAAAATGTTTAAAAAAAAAAAATCAGTATCTTTACCCTGCTTTATCACTGAACTCTGTTCCCCAGACTTGGGATTAAATGGCTTTGACAATTATAAAAAATCCAACTCGCTTTAGGGGATAGGAGCAAGATTTGCCATGATAGCAGATCTCCCGAACAGCATATTCCAGGACCAGGATGTGTTTCAAAAAGTGGTGGGAGCTGTAGGCAGCTTCACTGGGACAATTCCTGGAGCCCACTCCCAACCCCCAGGGGGGATAACATGCATTTGCTTGCAGTCTCACTGCAGGGATAGAGACAAAAACTTGGGACTTCATTGGTGGAGGTGCCAGGCAGCATGCTGTGGGCAGCCTGTGGTCTCGGTTATCTCAGGTAAACTGCCCAGCTTACTGAGCCCAGATATATGAGAAACAGAACTTGAGCAGGTCTTGCTGCCTTTAAGGCTGGTTTCCCATGAACCCCTATATATCCTATGAAAAAAATCAGTCGCAGAATTATAATCCTGCTTGGTAGAAATGCGTCCAATAATCCCTAATGTGCTTTTGAATCCTTAAGAGTCCATGAAAAAGAAGATTGTATATTTTAAATTAATTTTTTCCAAAAAAAAAAAAAAAAAAAAAAAAGGCTCTAGTCACAAAATCACAAAGTACATGATCAAGCCAGGCCAGTTCTTGCACGGGTAGGAGCATCTAGGGTCTGTTCCTGCTAGGTCAGGAATTGGGCAGTGAACTACTTCCTGCTTACCCCATTTTTCAGTTTTCAGGTCTGAAATCAGGTCTCACCCATTAAGTTTGGAGAAGAAAAAGACCAGAATAAGGAGGAAGTGCTCTAAGGACAAAGGTCATGTCAGCCAGTGAAGGGTGGGAAGCAGAGCAGAGACTTGTCCCCAGGTCACACTTTTATCAGTGGTAGGGCCAGTGACTCCAGACCCCCAATCGAGTGTCCCATCTACCTCTTCAGCCAGCCTCCAGCTGCCTCTAGGACAACAGCACAAGGCAACTACAAATTAACTTGTTTATTTTACTTAAACTATATCTTTAGAGAAGTACCAATATCATGTCAATCAAATTATAGGATCTCATCTTTGGCAGGGACCTCTGAGGTCAAACAGTCCAACCTCTTCTCAAAATGGAGATTTTCTACAACATTGCCAGGAAATATCCATCAGGGCCAGAGGAGAGCAAGAGGTGGCTACGGTGCCAAAGTGTGTAGAGCAGAACGCCAGGCCTGGGGTCAGGAGGAGCCAAGTTCAAATCTGCTGGCTGTGGGATTCTGGTCAGGTCCCCAAAGCTCTCGCTATCATCATTTCTTCATAGATTAGGGATGATAATAATAGCCCCTTCTTCTCTGGATTATTGGGAGGATGTTAGCCCCTTCTTCTCAAGATTATTGGGACGATTTTAGACTATGGCAAAGCTTCATCCACAGAAAGCTTAACTCTTAACTCATTGCCTTCCAAGGCCACCCATTCTGTTTTTTCCAGAACCTGTTCTCAAGTACCTACCCCGCAGTTTCCATTCCTTGTTCTTGCTTAGACTATCAGTGCACTCCCTGTTCTGGGAGTTAAGGGAGCTGGTGTGCCTTCTGAGGCCTGGAGGCCCGCCTCCTTCACCTGATCCTGGTAGATCCTGCTTCTGAGGCTCTTCCCCGTCCCAGTCACCTGGGATCCAGTTCAGTGTCTTCACCCTCAGACTGTACCCACACACCCACTGGGATCCCCAGGGCCAGAGCAGAAGAGGATTCATCCATTTCAGTCTCACAAAGTCCCCCAGCCCATCACCGCCCCCCGAAGTGGGCTGAGGGCCTCCCAGAAATGATCTTGGAGGAAAGAGAGCTCAGAAGGGAAGTGGGTGAGAGCCTTAGTGATGTCTCTGCCCTGAATGCGCCTGGGATCTGTTCTCAAGGAGGATGTACCTGAATGGAGGAAAGCAGCACTACCCAGAACGAATGTAAAAAGAATAAATGGGAGGGGGTGTCCCTGGGTATGGCTTTAAGAAAACTAACGTCTCCCAGTTCAGCAGTGCATTTGAAATAGGATTCAATTTGCAGGATTTCAGTTTCCCCGAGAAACATATTGTAAGCAGTGACCAGTGTTTGCAGTTCTATATTTGGGATCTCTCTGATGCCAATTTCTGACAGTGTGGCCAGATTTCAGTTAAAAAAACCATGTGACGTGCCAGTGCCCGCAGTTCCAAAGACCACAAGAACGACCGCTGCCCTCAGAGAGCCGTTCTGCTGGCGAGTGGCCACCCAGCAGGATTTACAGAATCCCTCAGGAGCAGAGCATTGATGAGCCAGTGGGGCAGGAAGGGAGCCAGGGCATGGAGGCCGGGCGGAGGAAGGGGAAGAGGAGGCAAGCTGCCTGCCCCAACCCTTTAATGAGCAGAGCAAGACTCCCAGGAAGGAAAGTCTCTGTCCATGGTTGACATGGTCGGAAGGAGCCTATTACTTTGTAACTCTGGGGATGAAGGAGCACACCCCAGTATCCTGCCCTGAGAGTGGGGGCCACTCTCCTCCATATTGTGTCCTCCATATTGTGAGGACAAAACAGTGACTTGGTCCTGAAGAGACCCAGAGCCCCATCCCAGGGTCAGGTGGCCACCCAGAGACCGAGCCCCTCCCATCTGTGGGGCACTGTCCACTCAGGACAGCTCTCAGGCAGGGAGACACCATTAGCCCCACTTTTCAGTGAGGAAACCAAGGCCGGCCTCACAAAGTACTGAACTGCAGAGCTCAGTCTCGGACTCGCCCTTCAGGGTCACTCTGCCATGTCTGCAAGGCAGGGTCTTAACAAGCCCTCCTGAGGGGTCCGGCCTCGGGCTCAGAGCTGAGCTGCCCCTGGTCTGTTTGTTGCCCACAGTTGGACCGATCCACTCGGGAGGTCGAGCTGGGACTGGACTATGGAGCACCAACCTTGAACCTGGCTGGGCAGAGCCTCAAGTTTGAGAATGGCCAGTGGATAGCAGGTGAGAAGGCTGGGCCACCCCCTGGGGTCCCTGCATGGGGAGAGGGGCTCTCATGGATCCTGCTCCTCTTCTCCCAGAGTCAGGTGCCTGTGGAGGCGCGGATCGCAGGGAGACCCAGCGACTGCGCAAGAGGAATAAGCAGCTGGAAGAGGAGAACAATCTCCTGCGAGTCAAAGTGGAGATCCTGCTGGACATGGTGAGGGGCTGGGCCCGGGGCATCCTGCTGGAAGTGGTGAGGGGCTGGGTCAGGGCTTTCTGCTGGAGTCAGGATGCTCAAGAGAGGGGGGTTGCCTTGGAGGAGACAGATGGCCCTTGCCATCTGTGGGTGTGCCATCTGGGTGGTAGGGAAGAATGGGCTTGTAGCCTAAAAGGCTAGTGCCTGTCCATTGGCCCCGCCACAATCTCCCCGACCTAGTCATTGTTCCTTTGTGGAGCAGCCCCTTCCATGTGGCCCGCATCAGGTTTTGTTCCTGACATGGGCCTCAGGAGCTCAGGGGGCAGCTGCGCATCTTCAGGCAGAATAAGACATTCCCCATTGGGAGCCCCAAGAGGAGGGGCTCCTCTGCTGTCTTCATCTGCCTCCTGATGGGAGGGCCAGCTGTGCCGAGGGCCCCCGACGTCACGGTGTGTCCCACATTCCTTCCAGCTCGCCGAGACCACGGCCGAGTCCCATCTCATGGAGAAGGAACTAGATGAACTGAAGAGCATTAGCCAGAGGAGGAAGTGATGTCAGAGGCGCCAAGCCCCCAGGGTCAGTACCAAGGGGTCAGGGAAGAGGGAGGGCTGGCCCTGGTGGAGGTACTGACAGAACATACGGGCATGCAGGACCGTCTGGGCCGGGCCTCCGGGCCAGGAGAGGAAGAGGAGCTCATTCTAGAGCCTGGAAATCTTGGTGTGATATGGCCGACAGAGCAGCTCCATCCAAGACATGCTTCGTTCAGATGGATCATCAGCTCGCTCCTACCTGGCCCCAGCCACGACAAACTCTGGGGTCCAGCTTTGACCCTCTCCTAAATTAGTAGCTCTGCGGCTTCATTGGCTCATCCGGCCCTTCTACCTGCTCCCATGGGAGTGCAGGTGTTCTAGTTTTTACTATTAGTTTTTATTAAAGGTGAAACCAGTTCTGTGGCTCAGGTGATTCTGCCTCCGGTGAACAGGGGGAGACTGGCCATCTGTGGCGCCTTGAAGGCAGGTAGAACCAGAGCTTTTGTGGTTCAGAGGAAGGAGGGGAGCCATGCAGCGGATGCTCACAGGTGGTTTTGATAAGGTCAGGGTATGACAGGTTTCTCTTAGGGACCACCATGGGGGAAGGGCTGGGATCCAATAGAAGGATGTGCCTTGCAGAATTTGAAGCACAACATAAAGGCTCCATGCCTTCAATCCAGCGAGGGCTTTAGGCGCCCCTCTCTGACCTGGACCCTATATGGGAGCTGAGCTAAGAGTGCCCTGTGGCCTCCAGTGCTCTGCTGGGCTTCTACTTCCCACACAGCAGCCTTAGGGGAGGGAGCTGGGGACCCTCAGGTGAGACTTAAGGCCAGATCACTGTGCTGGGAGGCGATGACACCAGAAGTGGAGGGCGCGCCAAGATGATCTGCCAAAGGGCACAAACGACCAGAGGATCCAAGGGTGCCCCAAGCACTCTCTTCTGGAGTGGATACATCGCCACTGTGAGGCAGGATGAACATGGAGGTGACCTTTGAGTCCTGCCCTCTCCAAGGCACAGCTTGTGGGCTAGCAGGCCAGTGTCTTATGCTCTAGGTGCTGGGGAGTCCATGGCCAAAATGAAATAGTCCCTTCCCTCAAGTTTATAGGCTACTGGGGCAAACAGCCTGTCTACCACTAAGTCAAAATCATAAGTAAACACACATGGTGATCATTGAGAGCTTTAGATTTGTAGCCCATTTTTCATGTGGCCATTAATCAGGGGGAAAGAATATCAGACTTCAGGGCAGTTAGGTGGCACAGTAGATAGAGCATCAGCTCTGAAGTCAGGAGGACCCGAGTTCAAATTTGACCTCAGACATCTGTGTGACCCTAGGCAAATCACTTAACCCTCAGAAAAAAAAAAGACCAAGCTTCCCAGGGACAATTTTAATATCACGTTCATATATATCCAAGCTATTTCTAGCTTAGAAAGATGTCCAAATGGCACCACTGACTCCACTTTGCCTCAAGATGATTCATTTCAAGAAACCAGCAATACTGCTTCTGGGTCTATGTCCCACAGAAATCACAAAAATGGGAAAGGACATATATGGACAAAAATATTCACGGCAGCTCTTTTTGGTGGCAAAGATTTGAAAATTGAGGGAATGCCCATCAATTGGGGAATGGCTGAACAATTTACAGTATATGTAATGGAATAGTATTTTGCTGTAAAAAATGATGAGCTAGTGGATTTCAGAAAAGCCTGGAAAGACTTGCATGAACTGATGCTGAGTGAAGAGAGCAGCGCCAGGACAACATTGTAAACAGCAACAACAAGATGGTGTGATGATCAACTGTGCTAAACTTAGCTCTTCTCAGCAATACAATGATCTAAAACAGTTCCAAAGGACTCATGATGGAAAATGCTATCCACATCCAGAGAACTATCATGTCTGAATGCAGATCAAAATACACTCTTGTCATTTTGGTTTGTTCTGATTTCGTTTCTTTTGTTCTGATTATTCTTTCATAACATGACTAATGTGGAAATATCTTTAATGTGATTGTACAATATATCAGATTGCCATCTTGGGGAGAGGGAAAACATGGAAATCAAAATCTTAGAAAAATATTGATTCCAATAGACTTATGATTGGAAAGTGCCATCTTGCATCCAGAGAACTATGGAGATCAAAGCATAGTATTTTCACTTTTTGTTGCTTGTTTTTCCCCCCTTAGGGTTTTTTTTCTCTTTTGACTTGATTTTCTTGTGTACACATGACAAATAGAGATATGTTTAGAAGAATTACATGTTTAACCTATATCAGAATGCTGTCTTAGGGGAGAGGGAGAAACATTTCGAACACAGGTTTTGCAAAGGTGAATGCTGAAAACTTATCTTTGCATGTATTTGGAAAAATAAGACACTATTAAAAGTTTTTTAACAAGTAAATATCAAAAAGTTAAAAATTTAAAAAGGGATCTAGACGGAGGAATTATTAACAATCCATCCTTGAGCAACCACATCTTGAACCTCTTTCTTGACCACCACCTTCAGGAATCTAAGTTCCATGCACAGAGCCAAGATGAGAAACTAAATGGAATGGGTTTGGGTGCCTTTGGGTGAAGAGGCTCCATTCCAAGGAGCATATCCCAATCTAAGTTCTATTATCTATTACAGCTATTAAGAGGAGAAATGGTTGTAAAGAAGGGCCTACATCCCTCATTATAACCTGATGTCATTGCTGAATGACTCCTACCAACAAGCAGACACAGAAGCCAGGGAACCCCCTCACCCTATTCTAGTGCCACTATCAGTCATGTTTCCAGTGTCCTCTCCAGAGGTACCTCCTGAGCACAAAGGGCCACTCCCCACTATTACACTGTTACGGCAGGAGCATCAGGATACCCCTGGGACAGTCAGGTAAATAAGGCTGCCACCACTCTGACAGGTCCCTTCAACCCTGATGGAGATAATCCAGGAGCCTGAGCCCAAGAACCTTAGGGAACAGCCATGCTAGCAGCCCAGTGCTCCCTCCTCCCCTACCCATCCCCTTCCTGGAAAACTGTCTTTGAGGAGATGAAGCCTGGGAATGGTTTCATTCTACAGAGGCTGCGGCCATAGCTCTGGAAGCTCCAGAAAGGGGCTCATCACCAAAGCCTTTAGCTCCAGCCACCATTGACAGTGCACCATCAGAGATGTATCAGTGATATATATCAGAGCTAAAGCAGCTCTGATTGTGGCAGCAAAGAACTGGAAATTGCAGAGATGACTGTCAAATGGGGAATGGCTGAACAAATTTTGGTATACAATTGTAATGGACTCCTCTGGTGTAAAAAATGAGTTCAATGATCTTAGAAAAACATGGATAGACTTGGGTGATGTTTTAAAAGGTTCAAGAAACATTGTGTAACTTAATTGCTTAATAAGGTCAGCCTATTAATAAAAAGATCATTTGGTCATCTCGTGGATCAAAGACCTGTCATGGTGGCCTTACAGTACATGGCTTACATGGCCATGGAAGAGTATAGGTGTTCCTCAGACTGGTGATCAACACTAATTGCTTAACTAGAAAATGAATATTACAATAAGAGAGTGAGCTATTTTACAGTGAGAGTCTTGGTGTACCCAATCTTGGTTGAAGAGACATCAATTTCCATATCACCTGTCTGACAAAAGGGAGGATCTACATTTTCCCAGATCTGCTTGAGTAAACAAAATGCACCCATTAGTCCAAACTTTACTGTCTGATTAGATTTTGGCCTGGGTAAATCTCTGACTTCCCACACTACTTGATTTCTGGATGAGGAAGTAGAAAATGGGAAAATATAATGGTCCTAATATAATGAGTTATTTTTTAAAATTTTCAACAATATTTCTTTCAAATCCATGTGAAGATAGTTTTCAGCATTCAACATTGTAAAACTTTTGTGTTTTCTCCTTCCTTCCCTCCTCCCCAAATCAACAACTAATCTGACATGGGTTAAATATATACAATTCTTTTAAACATATTTCCATATTTTTCATATTGTGCAATAAAAATCAGACAAAGGAAAAAAAATCAAAAACCGAAACCACTATGCTTTAATTTATATTCTGTCTCCATAGTTCTCTCTCCGGATGTGGATGGCATTTTCCATCCCAAATCTACAAAAATTAGCTGTTAGCTATGAAAGAAATAATTTCTGACACTTGCAAAAAAAATGAGGTAAATGAGAAGAAACAACTAAATGCTGTGCAGTAATACTGCTTTAAGAACAATTGAGCAAATAAGTCATTTTGACTATTCTAAATACCCAAATTAACTATAAATGGCTTAAGAAAGCCATTATCTGCACCCAAAGAGCTGATAAATAGAAGTAGGTATAGAATGGTTAAATATGATAGATGCGCACAAGTGTTTAATAATAGCCATATCTAAAATGAGAAGGAAAAAAACTGACATAACTATTACATATTTAAGAAGACTGGCAAGTTGTACATAAGGCAATCTCATGTGTAATCGTTTTAAAAAATTAAACTGTTATGGAAATGCTTGTTTTAGTTTATAAATTAAAACAATAAAAATTTTTTAAAAGACATATATTAGTGAAAATGACATTAGGGATGAGGCCCAACCACCTGCTTCGTTATTGTACCCTAAGAACCTTGGGGCCTTTCCATTGGGTTTACAGCTTAACCTTCCCCTAAATTTTATGTCTCCCTTTAGAAGGTAAACTCCCCGAGGGCAGGGAAGGTCTGATTTCTCCCCACCGTTAATCCACTGACGCCTTTTGACGTCAACTATGTTTTTCCATATGCTTCACTCTTGCAGTGGCCCGATAGAGTGTGAGCGCTATGTTCTCCCTCTTCCCCGCCTCCGCCCTCCCCCCGCCCCCCCCTCCGCCCAGCCATGGCCGGGTAGAGTATAAGCGCTGTGTTCCCCTCCCTGCCTCCCCCCTCCCCCCCCCCCCCCCGCCATGGCCGGGTAGAGTGTAAGCTCTGTGTTCCCCCCTTTCCCCCCCCCCCCACGCCAAGGTCGGGTAGAGTGTAAGCGCTCGGCGGGCAGGCAGCCAGCGGGAGGCCCAGTTTCTTGCCCAGATCTCCCGGTGCCGGTAAGAAGAAGCAACGGCAGCCTCTCCAGCAGGGCCAAAGTCAAGCACCCAAATCGTGGACTGAAGATACTTCTTTCGGCACCAAGGACAGGACCCTTTCCGGGGATGTCACAGTCGGGGATCTCTCCCACGTTGGCTCGGGGGGTCATCCCACAGTGTTAAGGCGGAAGTGAAGTGAAGTGAAGTGAAGTGAAGTGAAGTGAAGTGAAGTGAAGTGAAGTGAAGTGACTCGTCTTGAACCTGAAGACTCGCGAGGAGTCCGTGTTTCCTCCGGGCCGCGCGGCGGCGCTCGCGCTCCCTCCCTACTTTCCTCCCCAGCTCCACCTCCGCCCTCCCGGCCACTCTGCCCCGCCTCCGGCGCTTCGCCTCGCTTCCTCCCTTCCGCTTCCGGTGTCCCCTAGAACCATGGCTGCCGCCTCGCCCGCCGCCTCCGTCCCCACTTCTGCCGAGTCGCCGGTGGGGTCGCCGGGGTCTGTGGATGAGGTGCCGCCCAAGACCAACGGCGAGAAGGCGGAGGAGGAGCTGGACGACGATGACGACGACGAGGTGAGGCCGCTGCTGGGCCGGGCCTAGCGCCCGCGAGCCGGGAGTTGGGGGGGGGGCGGAGAAGCGGGCGCGCGTGGGCCCGGGGGGCGGGGCCGAGGGGGCGGGGCCGATCGGCTCCCTGGGCCCTCCGACTCCTAATGCCTAGTTTAGTGCAGGAGGCGAGCGTTTATTCGGCCCTGACTGTGTACGGGGGCAGGGAGGAGAGGCTGCTGATGGTAGTCCGAGGCTGCCTGGTATTGGACATTTACGGAAACTGAGGCACGGTGGAGGATGACTTAGCCAAGGTCATTCATTACATGAGCCGACGAGCTAGGGGCAGGGCTGGGATTTGGACCCTGGTCCAGGAGGTGCTCGAGGCCTAGAAGGGCCCCAGCCCAGCCTCTCGATGAGGTCCCTGCAGGGTGAGGGAGTGGCCCAAGGTCATGGGGAGAGAGGGGAGGAGTTAGAATCTGAATCCGGGGTTTCTGACGAGATTGCCCCCACTTAGAGTATAGACTTATCAGAGGCGGGACTGGAACCCAGCTCCCTGAGCCCACACACACTTGCCTTTGTGTCCCCAGCTCACTTAGCCTTGCCCGTTTCCTTCTCTGTAACATGGGGGTGAAACCTTTGCTCCCCATTGTTGTGAGCATCCTGTAAGACACTAAGTGTAAAGTGCCAGTGAGGATCCTGTAAGATACTAACTCCTGGTGTAAGATGCTAACTGTAAAGTGCCAGTGCAGCTGCTTGACTCCATGCTGACAGACAAGGGCCAGGGCCCTTCCACCTCCCAACCTGCCACCTGAGGTCTCCCAGGGCTCACTAGGAAGGGGAGGGAGAGCCAGGAAAGGCGAAGAGGGGGAAGATGGGTGGGTCTGTCGGAGAGAAGGGGCAGAAGGATGTTCAGGTCATCGCAGCAGAGAGCCAGATCTGAACAGGACGTCAGCCATGGCCCCAAGCGGTTCTTTTACAGAGGAGGAAACTGAGGCAAACACCACCAGGATCAGAGGTGCAGCAGGGCTAGGATTTCCTCTGACCCGAGTCCCACTGTTTTTCACCTTCTGCTTTAACTCTGCAGCTCGATGAGACCTTGGCTGAGAGACTGTGGGGCCTGACAGAAATGTTCCCTGAAAGCGTCCGGACTGCCGCCGGAGCTACCTTTGACCTCTCCCTCACAGTGGCCCAGAAAATGTACAGGTGAGCTGCTGCCATCAGCAGACCCCTTCAGATGTGGAGAAGCGGTGGCTTTCAGCACTGTTAACCCCCTCCTACCTTTCAGGGCCAAGCTTTGAATCCTGCCTCTCCACTCCTTCATCATGCTCCCATTTAAAAGTAAAGCTAATCCCCTTTTCTTTGACACAGGAGAGGATCTCTAGTACTTTCTCTCCTAGCGCCCCCATGAGGTAGGAGGTTTCCTCATTTTATAGAAAGGTGACGTGAAGCCCAAGGTCACTCACCACCTCCCCCACACCAGTGGTTTTCCTTCAGAGCTTCCATGGCGGACATGCTCTGCCAGGGTGGGCAGCCATGGTTCCCACTTGCCAAGCCCACCCCGCTTCCTGTGCCTTGCTACAGGTTTTCCAGGGCAGCTCTGTGGATCGGGACGACCTCCTTCATGATCCTCGTTCTTCCGGTTGTCTTTGAAACGGAGAAGCTACAGATGGAGCAGCAACAGCAGCTGCAGCAGCGACAGGTGAGAAGCTGGAGGGCGGGTCTAGTGCAGGGTTTGCCTCTGGGTGACCCTCAAGGCTGATTGGGCCTTTCTTTACTTGGACGAACATTGATTCTCCTAATACCCGAGTGTAAGCGTATGGCTGGACATGTGAGTCCAGGAGCTAGCAGGGGCCTCGAGGGGCCATTTTTCCCTTGCCCAGATTGAAGTAAGAATCTCCAGATTCTGTGTCTGTTGGATAAGCCTTGCTATCTGTCAGACGAAGTGCCGGATCGGGTCATCTCCAGGGTTCCTATAACGGGCTGTCCCTGCCTGGTGGGATGTGGGTGGGCCTTGGCTTCCTTGTGAACCTTCCCTTCTCTTACAGATACTCCTCGGCCCTAACACGGGTCTCTCTGGAGGGATGCCAGGGGGCCTGCCTCCACTTCCTGGAAAGATTTAGAGAGAATCTGCTGCATCTGACTGTGCTTGAGGGGGAAAAGTTTCAAATTCAACTGTTAGCAAATTGTTGGTTATTTGAAACGGTTTTGCTTTTTCTGGGGCTTTTTGGGGCATGTTGAACCAACTGAACACTAAGAGCAGAATCCTCCCCACCCCCTCTCTCGAGGCATCCATCTTTCTCTGCCCTCCACACTGGCATGAGGTTTATTCTTCAGTCCTCCCACTCTGATACAAGTGAGTGCAAAGATGCAGTGACCCCAGCTCTGGTCTCCCCGTCCCCATTGCTAAGCTGCTGTCAATCAAGGGATCCCTTGCCTTTTCCTGGGGGAACTGAAGTCAGCAAGAATGTGCTTCTGACCATTGCTTGAGAACCATGGTGAAGAGGCCGAATCAGACCCAGGGCATCAAGTGTGGGGCTGACAAGAGTCACTGTGAATTTGTGGGTTGTAGAGGCCACGGGAGGGCAGAGTGAAGGATGAAGGAGGCGTGACTTCCTCCTGGTGTGCTGTTTTTGTTCGCCCTCTAGAGCAATGTGTGTATGAGAAAATCAGCACTAACATTTTGTATTAAATATTAAAAATAATTCCATCTCCAAGTCTTGGTTGCATGACGTATCTGTCTCCCTTTTTGGGGCAGTGATCCTCCCCAGTGACTCCTTGGATTAGACCTTAAGCAGCCAGGAGCACAAGCACCCAGTGTTCCCATGCTAGCTGATGTATCCAGGAGTCACTAAAAGGGCAGTCAGTCTGGGCCCTTCTGTATCATTTTTTTCTTGTGTTGGCTAAGAAGCTTACCCTGGCAGTGGCTTGTGTTTATCTTACATGGCGGGGCTGGCTCTCCAGAGACTGCTGTCAGATAAATGGAGAAGGCCCCAGAGCTTGCCACAGCCATATAAAAAGCCATTGGTAGAGGAGAAGTAATCAATTAGGCCAATAAACAATTGTCTTTATTTTGTATATGAACTGGGGGAGGAGGGAGCAGCTGTGGCAGGACCTAAAATTTGGGAAAGCTTTGAATAATGTGTCTGCCTTTCAAGTACCAGTTCAGCAAAGGATGGGGAGGTTAGTCTCCATGTGGTTGGCTACTGACCTTTTCTTCCTTAGCCCCAGTAACTGAAAGGCCACCATGGTGTGGGGTGACAAAATGGAGGCAGAATTCACCAAAAAACCAGATTCACAGAGACATTCTATGAGGATGGTTGGGAGGTCCAAGATCCTTGTCCTACAAGACTTTCATCCTTGGGAATACAGTGTTTAGATTACAATAGTTGTTTCTGAAAAATCAATTTGTATTTCAAATATACTGTTAAGAACTCATTGGTAAGGGATTAAATCATTTTTATGAATTAGAAGCATTGGATTTAAACAGAAAAAGGCGGCTCATAGGAAATGGATTGACTTGGATTACATGGTTTGTCCAAGGTTACGCCAAGAAACCAGCAGAAAAGCAGGTTTGGCCCCAAGCCTATAAAACTGCCTCTGGACTCCTTGGCTACAGTGGGCTCCGAGTGAGCTAACCTGATCCAAAATGGGCCAGGGAAAAATTTGTGCTACTCATGAAGAGAGAACCCTTTTATATGAAATCAACAACACAATAAAGAAAAAGGTTTATTTTTTTTTCCTTTTACATAATTACAGAACTCAGGCAGACAGACGAGTAAAGGGATTTTATATATGGAGAGGTTTTTTTTTTCTTTTTTTTTTTTTTAAATATTTGGTTAAACAAAATACATCCTCTGTAAACAAACCCAGCACAAGGCCAACAAATGGAAGAAAGGGAAGCAAGAAAAATAAACAGCCTAGGGTTGCCCACTGATGGGCAATAGGGCAGGGGACCCCCCCCTTCCCTATAGGGATAGGATCTCCATGCCCTTGGGCATCAGCATGGGTCCCTGTTCCTGAGCACCAGAGTTGGATATGAACAGAGAAACCAGCCCTGAAATATTTGTAAATCGTCTTTGCATATTCCATTGGCTTGTGGACTCCATGTGCAAGAGGCCTCGTGCCATTTGCATGGATCTAAGCAGGTTCCTTCCCAGGAAATGGCTTGCTGTCATCGGACAGAGCTCCTACAGGCCCACCAAAGTTGGCTGGATCTTCTGGCTGGTGGTGGTGAATGGAATGTCATCTTGCAGGGGGCACAGAGCTCCTCGAGGGGCCAAGCAGCAGGTCTAGTTTGGAAAACGGTGCAGGAGACATTGCGACCGGGTGCTGGGAGGGTGTGATGCAGGAACTGCTTTCTGGCTGCCGTCATTCAGCATTAAAAAATGGCCTTGTTGGATTGTAGGTAAGTGTGCAGAAGAGTGCTGGTGTAAACATGCGCTCCAGTCACAGGTGGGAGAAAGCTCCTCAGGGCTCGGGCCAGCGAGGCCTGCCCAGGCTCGTCCTGTGGTCCTAGTTCTGCTGCGGGAGAGAAGTCGCGGCCCCCCTGTGGCGTGAAGCTCTTGCCCATTAGCATCAGCATCAAGAACGGCCCACTCCCGTGCTTCCGTATCTCGGGTGGCCCCGACTCGCATGACCCGGTCAGGGGAGCTCAGTCACCATCACTTGCCTTCTGCCCGTCACCTTCCAGAGTTTTAAGAGAAAAATGGCCACCTGAAAAAAGCTGTCACCTGACAGATAAAGGTCATTCCTGAGCTAACTTGTCAAAGGCCACGTTCCACAAAGCTGAGGCCGCCCTGACTGGAAGGCTCTGGCTCTTGGAGCTGCCTCCGCTCCCAGTCCCGTTGGCTCCAACACTTTCTGTGCCCTTCTAGTCCTCGATCACTAGAACTCCTTTGTCAACTCCTCCTCTCGAGACACTTGAGGGTCAAGTTGAAGATGCCCTCTTCCCTTCCTGCTGTGGTGCCCTCCCCCGACACTTCCACAGCATGTAGTGAAATGCTGGGGACTTCATGAAATAAGCCCCCTGAGACCAGGTCATACCCTCACTTAGTGTATGTGCAGCCACCCCACCCTTGCCCCTCTGAAACATGGTGAGATTCAACTAATGCCCGAGTTAAAGAAATTCTCCTTTGGGGAAACACTCAAGATGGCCCGTTTCCTTTCGAGATCTCCTCCGTTAGGGTGGACATTCGGCACGCTGTACCATTGCTCAGTAAGGTTATGAAGATGATTTCCTGAGAGACCCCTATGCTTTTGGCCTTCCAAGCCAGTCATCTGGGCTTCATGAGTATCTTCAGAACCATTAGGTTGACAGGAAAGGGAAAGTGGAGGCAGCATCTCCAGATCAGGGGCGGCGGGCGGTTAACTCCAGCAAAGGTTGGGTCAGGTCCGCTGCGGGACCTCTGCAGGGAAGGAGAGCGGCAATGCCAGGACCACCCTTCCTCCTCGGCTCCGCGGGCAAGCCCACGGGAGCTCGGACCCCATCTTCACGTCCTTCTCCAGGAACAAAGGGCTGTCCTCCCAGCTGATCGACTGCATCGTCAAGTCTGGGAAGAACCAACCCAACAAGATGTGGGGGCAGGAGAGAGACCTGTGGCGACACAGGCCACGACACAGCAAAGGCTCTTGGGGAGGGGAAGGCGGGGAGGAAGAGGAAAGAAAGGCGGAGCTGAATTACGCGTCCGCCCTCCAACTCTGGTGGGCCTCCACCTCTTCTGGGACCACAAGCAGAAGCTCACAGTTCTTTCCTCGGAGCTGATGTTTTAAAAATTTCCTGTGGGAAGAAGGGAAACTAGTGAGAGGAGAAAGGCTGTAAGGATGGCACACTCCAGCCTCGGGCCTTCCGGCTCAGGCATGGCAGACTGTGCCAGGGAAGAGGTCGCCACCTGACCAGCCTCCTGCCCGTGTGCAGGAGGGACATTCACACCCAAGATGAACGCATCGCCACCAACGGCAACACTACAGCTTTCTGCGGGGGGGGAGATCCCAAGCCCACAAATCTCCAACGTTATTCCTCGGCCTCACGGAGTGCCTAGGAGAAATGGGAGGTAACCCCCGTGCTTCCTCGGTGGCAGCCCCAAAGCTACAGGAGACTCACCTGAGCTCACTCTCGCCTCCGATCCACTCGGGCACCTTGAGCTTGGAGTCAAGGTTGTAGTAGGTGCCTCCCACCTCTCGGACGCAGATCCAATGCTGCCTCTTGAGGGGGAGCTTCAGAGGACCCCAGCAGAGGCTGGAGGGGAGATTCATGATGAAGCCCATGACGTTGGAGAGGGCAATGACGCTGACGTCCCTGAGGAAAGAGAAACGAGGCATGGCTGTGAAACAGCCTGTCCCCAAGGCCGCTGCACCTCCCACTCATGCCAACAAGCACAAGGTTTCTCCGAGAAACCTTGCTGGAAACTCGCTTCCATCACAACACGTCTGCTTTCATTACCTTCGCTTGTCCCACCAAACCGCTTCGTAGCCTTTGGTCTGAAGGGCCGCCATGATGACATTCACATCGTAGTTCCCATTTCCCAGCATGCTCTTCTTGTGGGGCGTCACCATGGTGTTTGGAGACAGCCTGCAAACACGGAGGGTGAGGGGCTCACTTGTGGGATCTAGGGTCTCTGTGCCCACCCAGGGTACGCCCGGGTGGTACTTAATAGGGACAATTCAAAACTTGTTTATCGAGTACTGAAGGCCGAGTGCTTTCAGCAGGACAGGTCTTCCTGATTCACAAATAAACAAACTGAGGGGCAGAGTTATCAAGGGGCAAAGCCCAGAGTCAAACTCGTGCCTCCTGGTGCCCAATCCAGCATCCTTGCCATCCTATGGGGTGCCCAATGCCACTTGGGATGTTAAGAGGATGCTCACTATTACTCAACTTACGCTTGCTTCCCGGCCATTACATCTAATTGTACCCATCTGCTTCAAAGTACAGTTTAAGTAGAGCCCATAAAATATTCAGTTGTTTGAGCGTGGGTGTCTTAGAGATGGCCTCTCTCTTTTTATATCACAGTCAGGAAACTCTACCTCGAGTAAGGGGCACATTTTCCCTGGAGCACCCACATTTTTGGAATCCCCCATCAGGTTGTTCTGTCAGGCAGCGCTTCCGTGGGGTAGATCACCTAACACCTTAGTAGTGCTGGGGACCCTAGATTTTGAAAAGCCAACCTAGAGAAAGGCAGGATGGTGCAGTGGATAGAGCACCAGCCCTGAAGTCAGAAGGACCGAAGTTCAAATCTGGCCTCAGACACCTAACACTTCCTAGCTGTGTGACCCTGAGCAAGTCACTTAACCCCAAATGCATCAGAAGAGAGAGAAAGATAGAAGGGGGTAGGCAGGCCCTAGCCTGAGCTGAGAAGGCTTGAGATGGGGACCCTAGACCAAATGCACCGCCCACCGTAGTGTGACTGGCCTTGCTAAGGTCAGGAAGGTTCATTATCAGAAGGTTGGTCACTAAAGGATGAATTTTTTCAGCTATAGAAGGCCACCAAGTATTTGGTCTACGTGTGACCTGCCTTATAACTATACTAGTGAAATCATGGGTCCCTCAAGCATATACCCACTGAAGTGATTTAATCAAAATTATAAACGTATCAGGCCAAATGATCCTTGCCCCGTTTCTCTGACAACACTTCTACCTCCAAACCGGACAGACACTGATACTACTTTTACCAGGTCACTCCCTGATTCAAAAACCCCCAGCTCTCATCGCTGCCTACAACCAGGGCTTTCTCATTTGTAGACTGGTCCTGCCAACCTTTTCTTGGCAGAGCTACCATGATGCTCTCTCCCCTTGGGGGGACGCCATAGCCATCCGCTGCTTTCCCTTCTCCTTCCCCCTTTGCTTTCTCCCCTTCCCCACACTTACTTGGAGGTAGTGTCTCTGGCAGCAGTAACTCTCTCCCCCTTGCCTGCTAAAGGGACTGGACAGCCCATCCCTGAGCAGAAGCCTCTGCTGTCAGCCTGGCCTCCCTAAGGGGCTTCCTTCTCTCCTCCTTTCCCATATACTCCACTCCTCTGCACAGGATGCCTCCCTCCTAATTCCTGCTGCTCCTGTGAGCCCCCCTCTGGGTTGTTTTTTTCTCTCTGTGGCCTTTTCATAAACTATTTGACAATAAGAGGTCTCTAAGCTCCCCGAGAGCTGTCGGGCCCTCCATTGTCTTCTCACCCTCCCCTTGGGCCACTGGAAGTCATGTAAGGGACTAGTAGGACTACTGCCTCTAGCAATCAATCAGTGTGCTCCCGCTCCCACAACACCTCAAGTCCACCCTCTGTCCATCTTCCTCCCCTGAAAGTTCTGGGTTGGTTGATTTGAATGGTTCTTCATGTGTAAACCCCTTCCCCCTTCCTCAAACTCTGGTGGGTCACACTAAGTCACTCATATAAATCTAGTCTTCCTCATTCACTTCAGGACATTTTGGCCACAGAGAAATCTGCCCGTTGTGTGATTCTGTTCTCAGCATCTCGGATTCAAAAAATTTTGTCATCTTTGAGTCTTTTGTCCTATTAGTCCCCACATGCCCTTGTCCATTCCCAGGGCTTTGGCGTTAGTGTGGGCTCTTCCTCCCTATGTGGGCCCTTGAACAAGCTTTAAAAGGTCATTTATGCATAATGCTTCCAGATTAATATTCCCAACTTTAATTGAACCCAACACAAATTAATTGCTGTGTGCCAGACAAGGGGGTTGGAGTTCAGAGACAAACATGACAAAGTCCCTGCCCTGTTAAGGGTTGTCCCCTAAAAAAGTACCTTATTCGAAAAGAAACTGAGTTGGAACTCCTGGAGAATCAAATATTGATTGATAGAGAGAAGGAGGGAGCACCAGAGGAATGAGGAGCAAGTGCATTCTAGGCCTGCAGGGCAGGAGATGGAAGGCCTAGGGAAGAAAAAATGGGAAGCAGGCCACAGATGGGAGGACCTTTATTTACCCTCTAGGCCTTTCACCAGGGGCAGTGACTTGGCAGTCAAATCCCTTAGGACAATTCTTAGAGCAGCTCGGGAAGGAGGGAGCAGAGAAAGGTCAATGACTTGCAGTTGGTCAGTGTCAAGTCCAAGGCCTTCTTGAGCCCCCAGCTGCCTCTCGGTGGGCAGTGTGATGAGCAGGCTGGGGTTTCAGGCAGATGTCACAAATGCTCCCCGTTCCCTTCTGGATTCATGACAACAATGCGACCCGGCACTCATCTCCAACCCCATCTCCCAGATCCTCACAGCCTCCCTGTTTCTCACCCACAAACTCCATGCTTCCTCCTGCCCTCATCCCTTGGGGTCCCTGCCCCTTTCCTGGAAGCCTCCTCACCGGGCCCAATCCTGATGGACAGAGCTCCCTCCCTCCCTGGATTTCCGACTACACTCCCAGATGACATCACCGGATCTGACACTTAATTATATCTTGTCTTGCATATTTCCTGCAGGTAAGTTTCAGCCTTCACCTAATTAAAAGCTCCCGAAGGGCAGAGACTGTTTTCATTGTCCCTCTGGCCCTCGGTCAGTGCCCACACAAAGCGACTGAGCTGGAAGCAAGTGGTCCCAGGGACAAAACTCCGGCCCCCTTAACCTGTGCCGGGCATCCCAGGGCTGCCTCGCCTGGGCTCGGCCCACAGCCAGGCCCAACCCCGGAGGCCTTCTCAAACTTCCTCCTGCTCGGGATCAGATTCTCCCGAGCCTCAGAGACCGGCCTCCCCGTGGCCCAGAGAAAGCCCATGGGAACCACTCCTTGTGAGAGCTGGGCCGTTCCTATCCAGGAGCTCTCGGGGAACCTCCCCCTCCCGCTTAGGGCTGACCCGTCAGAGGGTCCGTCCCTCCGTCTGTCCAACTTTGCCTCAGGCGAGAGCCCAGCTGTGTGAGGGCGGGAAGCAGGAAGCCTGTCACCAAGTCCACCTCAGGAGCTGTCAAGAAGGCTCTTACGCAGTTTGCTCCCTGGCTTTTAAGTAAGGAGACCCCAAGAAAGGCTGAGGAAGAGGGCAGCAGGGCTAGCCGTGGAAGGCCAGACTCCCCTGTGGAGTCACTGGGGCTCCCCCGATCCCCATCGGAGGATCCTTGGCCAGTCCCACCGCATCTCGTTCTCCTCCAGCCTTCCCCTCCCTCGGCCTTGGCTTGCTTTTTTGTAAAAATGAAGGTGCTGGGATTTAACAGCCTTTGGAGTTGGTCCCTTCTGCCTCTAGAGCTCCGACCTCCCGCTCTCCCTCCCTGGGCTTACACTCAGCCTAGGAGCCCGGGGCAGTGACCTTAGCAGAACCCCCTCAACCACTCCAGCACAGGCTTGCAGCTGCACCATAGCCTTGGAACAAATGGCTGAAACCTGCCAGTCCTGTCCCCGCTGAACTGACCAGGAGGCTGCGAGAGGCTCAGTGAGGACCCCAGCGCGAGCTGGACGCTGCCAGTCAACGCTGGCCACTGTCCCAAAGCGGGCAGCAAGGACAAATGATCTCCTTTGTCCCCGATCCTCCGTAATAATGGAAAAGTCCTCTGGATCCCTCAGCAACGGCCTCCAAAAGCTTCTTCCCTTTGTCCCTCAACAAGCCTTGCCGGCTGAACTTTTAAAAAGCCCCTTTACGCTTCCCGTGTGGCCGCCAACGCTTTCCCAACTCAATCAGTGTGTTCACGCTCCTACAACATCTCAAGTCCACCCTCTGCCCATCTTCCTCCCCTCAAAGTTCTGGGTTGGCTAATTTGAACAGTTTCTCATGTGTAAACCCTACTTAATTCCATCCAACTCCTCCTGGTTGTGTAATAACGAGGAATAAAGCCAAAAGCTACCATTTAGATGGCCCTTTCCTTTCACTCTCTCATTTGATTCTCGCAACCCGGGAAGGCAGGTGCCGTTACTACCACCCCCATTTTAAAGATGAGGAAACTGAGGCAGGCCCAGGTAAAGTTACTAGCCCAGGGTCACCCAGCTGCTTCAATTCAGGTCTCCCTACCTGGAGTCTAATACCAGCTACCTTACAGCACATCTTTCTTCTGGGATTACATTTAGCTTGCACAACTGCTAAGAAGATAAAAGCCTGGCAGTTTATTTCAAAGGAATTTATTAAGCCCGGCATTTATTCTACTTCACTGAGGTCTTTTTAACTGCCAGTGCTAATGCTGCCACTCCCCTGCTCAGCAGCTTTTCATGGCTCCCACTGCCTCCCAAGTGAACACCAAATTGCTTTAGCCCATCATCTCTAAAGACTCCTCAGTCCGCCTCGTTTCACAGTGTTCCTCCTTCATGCACCGAATCATTCATTTTCTGTCCCTCCAGTTCTTCTGACCCCCTTCCACCCCCATAACTCCCATAAGGAGAATCCTGCCTTTCTCCTTCATAGCCCAACTTAAATCCAACGCTTCCTGCTGAGTTCACAGTCCAGGGCCTCGGTCTTTTGTCTCTGGAGCCCCTCACACTGCCCTGCCAAAGAGACGGGAGGGCTTCCTCTTCCAGTCAGAGGAAATGGGCTGGTAAACTCTCCCACACATGGCCCAGCCTCCCTCCCGCCTCAGAGCCCCTGTCAGCTCCTAAACAGCTGGAGGTGAAGAGCAGCTTTTAAAGCAATCCTTCATCCCTCCCTGGGGCCGCGTCTAAGGCCAACCTCATTTCTTTTCTCCATCCAAGGAGCAGGAAGTGCTCAGGAACATTAGTCAATCACATGGAAAGGGAGCAGGGGAAGGCAACGGTACATGGGGGCGCCTCCCCCAGGTCACCTGATGATGAGTCATTTCACCCCCCTGCACCCCAATTCCCAAATGGAGAGAATTCTGCTCCCCACCCGATGGGGGCCACAATACAGGCCAACGAAGTCCCTGCCCATCCATCACTACAGGTAAAGTTATTACTACCATTAGAAAGTAATTATCCCCATTAAAACTTAGTTGGTGGCTTCAAAGCTCCATCCAAAGCTCCTAGCTGGGGAGGAGGTCCCCTGACAGCCCCATTCTGGGTGGGCCAGCTTGTCCCGAGGAGCCCTAAGTTTCCTCTCGGTTGAGCCCCAAGCAGGCCCAGTTCCTTCTAGCTGGAAGAGTCTGACAAGCTCCCGGCCAGGGCTACTTGGGGTCCATCCAGAAACTGTCAACCTCTGAAAATACTCAAGAATAGGATCTCAAAAGGCTTGTTCCAAGATAGACTTGATGGGAGTCTGACAGGGAGGGTCCCTTTTGGGGAAGGGGGGGGTGCTTAAGGAAATTCGGGACAGTTCCCCCCGCCCTTTTCCTCCCCCAAGAAAACAAGAAATCCCACACCTCCAGGTGACCAGAATCCCAATGGGAAAGTCCTCCTACCTCTGGAAAATCTCCTGTAGTGTTTCCCGGGTGAAAGCATTGCTGTCTTGGAAGACGTTGTTGAGCGCGTGGAGGGCGCACAGCTCCCGCCGCTGCTTCTCATGGTAGATCTGGGGGGGCGCTGGCTGGGGCAATTCCAATGATTCTGATTTGGTCTTGTCACCTCTCCATGGCATGCAACTCATGTTTTTATTTTCCAGGAAGAGGAGGCCTGGGAAGCTCCCCACCCTTCCCCTGCGAGGAAGAATGCAGCCTCCTGGGTCTTTCCGGGATTGGTGGGGTTCACTCAGTCTCTAGGGGCCATGATTTACCTCGGAGGAGAGGCTGGAAACAGCAGCAGAAACAAAAACCTTAAAACAAAATCCCCTTTTCGAGAGAAAAACAACTCTTTCTGCTTCAGTTTATCGGGCCGTTATCTCTACTGCTAAAGCGCTGGGTCCCCCCGAAATGTCCCCAACCCAGGAGCGTCATCCCCTTCTCGCTGGCTTGGAGAAGCAGTGAACTTTAACTGAAGGCTGCTGAGGGGGCTGGATCACACCTCTCCTTCTCTTCCATCTCCCCAGGCAGCCGGGAAGCAGGGAGGAGGTCGGCTAGCAGGTGGCGGCCCCGGGCCTCAGGGACCACACCCCTGCCTCTGGGGGCAGGGCTCCATCCCTTGGGGAGCTGCGAGCCGCTGCCCAGCACATGCCAAGGTGGAGGAGGGCAGCGCTGCAGAGGCGGCCGATGTCCTCCTTGGGGCTCCTCCTAGGGCCCTGCGGAACACAGAGGAACTCCAATCAGCATCCCCGGCCCCAACAAGTTGCTCGCAAATGACCAGGAGCCAGCAAGCAGGGCCAGAGCCCTGGGAGGGAGGGACCGGGACGGGTGGGGGAAGGAGCTCCGCCTGGCCCATCCCCGATCCCTGCCCCCAGGGCAAGGTTTTGTGCAACGGGGAGAACCCCAGGCCCGCCGGTGGGGGTAAAGCGGGGGTGAGACCGACCCTCTAAAGGGACGGGGCCAGGCGCACCGTCACCCCCCGTCCTGGACCCTTGCCGGGGGAATGAGACCTGGGGGAGGGGGCATTTCAGGCTCAGAGCCCCCATCGGGTTCCCCAAATGGCATGAAGCCACCAGAGAGGAGCTGGAGGGGTAGCCTGGGGGTCTCCTTCTCTTCAGGACGCCCTAAATAATTCGACAACTCTAAGGGGATACACAATCTGAAGGGGGCCTTTTTCAGGGTCCCACAAAGCCCCTAAGCCCTTCCAGGGAAGCTGGGGGTAGTTTGGGGATCCCCTTGTGCCGAGCCCCTCTGAGGGGGGATTCAGGCCCATAAGGAAGGTCCCTCTCTTCTCAGCCCTCTGTATGTTCTCAAGAGAGGACCCCCTCCTTCCTCTGTCCCCCAGGAGCCCTCAAGAGAAGGATTCCCCCGTTCCTCGCCCCCCCCCCCGCCTTTAGAGGAGGATCCCCCAGTCCCGAGGCCCTGTGAACCCTCGGAGGACCCCCTCAATCTTCAGCTCCCACGAGCCGGGAAGGGGATCCTCTTGTCTTGAGCTCCCCACTCCTGAGATCGCAGAGGGGGATCCCCGCGTTCCTCAGCCCCCCACGAGCCCTGTAAGGAAGGATCCTCTAGGACTCAGCCCCTTCCTCTCGAAAGCCTCTCTTCCCGTCTAGCTCGGTTGGGGGCCGCAGAAGCCCGGAGGGCTCTCATTCTACTCCAGCCCGGGTCCCCTACACTCACCTCCGCCGCCGGACCCGGCCCAGACCTCGGCACGGGCGGGGGGTAAGGGGAGGGAGGAGGAGGAGGAGGAGCAGAGCGGGAGCGAGCCCTGAGGGCGCGCGCGCGTTCCCGTGCTCGACGTCACCGGCCCTCGCCCGGCAGGCGCGTGCTCCAGAAACGCCTTCTCCCTTTGCTCGGTGGCCTTGAGCCCCGCCCCTTCGTCCCGCCCTCCCCAGCCTGCGCTGCGCGTCACAGCGCGTCACGTGGACGCAGCACGGCCCGTCCCGCAGCGGAGGCAGCGGCGGCAGCGGGCGCGCGCGTGAGACGTCTGCGTCAGCGTCAGCGTGGCGGGGGAGGGGAAAAGGGAGGAGGCTCCGCGGCGGCCGCCCCGCCCTCCCCGCCCTCCCCGCCCCTTCTCTTCTCCCTCCCCCTTCCTCTTGTCTCCTCTCCAGTCTCCTCCTCCTCCCTCTCTTCCTCCTCCCCCCCACCTGCCTTCTCTCTTCTTCCCTCCCCGCTTCTTCCTTCTCCTCTCCTATTTCTTTCTCACACTTCTTTCCTCCCCCTCTCCTGTCCCTCCTCCCCACCGCACTCCTCCCTCCCTCCCCCTTCCTCTTTTTCTCTTCCTTCCCCTTCCTCCTCCCTCTTATGATAAGACACAAAGGAAACCAAAAACCACGGTTCCTGGCCTCCAGGAGCTTATGTTCCAGCGGGGAAAGACAATTTTTAAAGGGAACTAAAAAAGCTGGCGGGGCAGGGGGCCCCCCCACCCGCGGGGAAAATGGGAAACTCCCGAGAGTGGGCCGCGAGCAGGCGGGGACCCGCTAGCTTAGGGGGCCGAGGAGGGGCGGCGCCCTCGGGGCCGGAGGCTGCAGTCTCCGAGGTCCCTTACCCACCGAGGGAAGCCCGGCACCCTGTCCCTAGGGCAACTGCGGGGGTCAAACCAACCGCCCGTCTGGAGCTCGGTCTGAGAGCCCCCCTCTCCTTACTGTGCGTTCGGAGGCTTCGGTGCCTGCTCAGACCCGTTAAATTGGCGGGACCTGCAGGTTGCAGAGGCCTCTGGTTTCTTGAGGCGGCTCATCCGAGAGAGAGGTGGGAAACTAGGCCTTGGGCCCGAGACGAGAGCACCGGAGAACCCAGAGGGGCGGTGGGTTCCCCAGTGCTGCTCTGGTCCATCGCTAATAGATTTCCATACATAGCACCATGGGCCGATTAGTGACCATGTGCTGCCTCGGTGCCCCTGTGACTGCGGGACAGGGAGTGCTTGATCACAGTCCGTAGGGAGGAGGGACAACTGCTTGACTGCTCCGGGATTGCAGTGTGTATAATGATCACTTCCATAAATTTTATACGAACGATAATTTCTCCTTCTATGTGTCAGGTAAATATTTGTAAAAGTTACACAAATGAAATTATTATAAGTACGAATAATATTTTATGTGTCATTGGCTAAATAAAAGCTGTTTATCTCTGTTAGAAGACTCCATGGTTAATGAAGATTAAGCTGGGGAGAAGGGCAACATTTTCTAGCTCCACTTCTCTTGAGAGTTTGTTTTTTGATTAAAAGATGTTTTTCAGGATATGGCTTCTGGCTCCCCGCTGTGATCTCGAAGCACCTTATTGGGCATTTTAGAATAGTGACCATTGTCACCTCTTTTTCTCATGAGGCAAAGGTAGCATGGAGATTCCAGGTCCCATGCTATCGGGGGTCCGGGGGAGGTAGTCAATCAGTCATTTAATGATCCTAAGCTGCCCACTGCCCATCTTCTCCGGGGGATGCTCTAGGGCCATGAATCACATGACACTCCCATCTCAAAGGAATCCTAATGGCAGGTGTCCCAAAGAACAATGGGGGGTGTGGGCGGGCTTTGTCAAATGTCACCAAGGATGACTTGTTAAGCTTGAAGGGGGACAAAAAACACAAGCAAGATGGCTCGGGAATGTCAAGAAGAGAGGAAGTATTGCTAGTATCCCCAGACGGTGAAAAGGTCAAGCCTAGAGGAGGAGTGAAGGAAGCGGATGGACAAGAACCCTAGAGCATCTCCCTGCTGATGAGATCCTGGTTTCCTTGACATATCTGAAGCAGAATTGCTTCTCCTGATCCTTAGTCTCACCTCCTGTTATGGAAATGATTTTTGGTTTTTAAAGGCCACACCAGAGGAATGCAAACCGGCAGGTTCCGCCCAATTGGAAAGATCTTGGAAGAAACTTCAAAGCTTCCTCATCCAAATCCATATTTAATAGATGAGGAAAGTGGAAGGTACGTGGTCCAAGATCACACATAGGATGCTAGATATATCTTTAGAAGCAACCTCAGAGGCCATCTAATTGAATCCTTTTATTTTACAACTATGGAAACTGAGGTCTGGAGAGGTTGGAGGACTTTTTTTTTTTTTTTTTTTTTTTGAGAACTATTGGACAGAAGAAGAACTCCATGAAGAGTACCTCAAGGAACAATGAATTACCCTTTGCCATTCCTTTGGACTGTTGTGTTCCTGTGGGAGAGTTCATCACAACCTTTGTGGGAATGGTTTTGTTTCAACTAAAACTTTCATAAATATCCATATTTGTTATGGGAGCAACCTGCTAGTGGCTGCTGGGGATCTAATTCTGACTAGCAGAATAGATCCCTTCATGTGAGAGGATGATAATGATACAAGGAGACTGAGAGGCAGCTACATTGTCTGACCTCTCTCCTCTTCCCTCTTGTCTCCTATTTATTTCATTCCCAATTCACAAGCAACATCCGCGTCAGTAAAATCTGCTTTGGAATTCTTTCAATAATGTTTTGATTCACAGCTGTGGGGGCTTTCAGAGAACTGACCTGCCCCTTAATGGTACAGTCCCCTTTAACCCTTTTTAGGCTTTCTGGGTTTCGCACTTAGGCGTGGTCCTTAACACATATTATTTATTATGCTCATACTTGGATCTTCAATCACTAACTATAGGTGTTTCCCAAAGCTCAGTCCTGAATCTTTTTCTTTTCTTCCTCTAAGCTAATTACTTCACTTAAGATCTCATCAGCTCCTATAGATTAAATTAGCATTTCTTTTTTTGTTTTGATTTATTTTTAATACACATTGCTTTATGAATCATATTGAAAGAGGAAAAATTAGAGCAAAAAGGTAAAACCATGGAAGAAAAAAAAAACAGAAAAAAGAAATGAACATAACATGTATTGATTTAGATTCAGTCTCCTTGGTTCTTTTTCTGGATGGTATTTTCTGTTTCTAGCATATGCCCCCTTCTCTCCTCTGACATTGTCAACCTCCATCCCTGCAGCCCCTCATCACTTCACATTTTGACTGTTAGAATAATTTCATTGGTCTCCAAGCCATTCAGTGAGTTCCAGTGCTTCCCTATTCCCTCCCAAATCAAACAGAAAATCCCCTACTTGGCTTTTAAAGCTTTTCCCAACTTGCTCCCTTCCTATGTTACTCCCTTCCACATAATCTACAATCCAATGACGTTGGGTTCCTTGCTTCCTTGTCCAGGACACTCCACCTCTTATTCTCTACATTTTCACTGGCTCTCCACCTGCTGAAATTCTTTTCCTCCTTATCTCTGCCTCTCGGTCTCCTTCAAATTTCATCATAAATTCTACTTTATGCAAGAAGTCCTTTCCCTTACATTTAGGCCCCTTAATAGCAGCACCTTTCCTTTGCAATGATCACCAATTTATCATATATATGCATATATGCACAAATGCAAACAATTCTGTACAAATAAAATATAGATACAGACTCTCTGTCTCTACATGTTTAGATAGAAGTAATTTTTGTTCAGTTGTTTTTCAGTCACTTCTCTTTGTGACCTTATTTGTGATTTTCTTGGTAGAGATACTAGAGTGGTTTGTCATTTCCTTCTCCAGCTCATCTTACAGGTGAGGAAACTGAGGCAAACAGGATTATTAAGCAATTTGCCCAGAATCACATAACTAGAAAGTATGTGAGAGCAGATCTGAACTTAGAAAGATGTCTTAAGACTCCAGGCCCAGCACCTTATTGAGATGTCTCTATCTATATCTGTCTATTTATCAGTCAATCGATCAATCTAGATATAGCTATATCTTGCTTGTACAGAATTATTTGTTTGTTGGTTCCCCATTAGATTGTGAATTCCTTGCAAGCAGGAATTTTTTTTTTGGCCTGTCTTTAAATCCTTATTGATTATCACAGTGCCAGGCATTCAAGAGGTATTTAATATACACTTTTAATGATTCAACTCATTTCTAAAAGTAAATTAAGTCTGGCCAACTAATTTATTTCAACCATTAATCATAATGGGGAGTACACAGTGGTAGGGGCTCATATTATAGTGTTGGAAAGACACTTCCTAACTCCTCTGGGTTATCCCATTTAGGGAGAGATGGAGAAATTTTCCCCGGGGATCTAGCCCAATAATACAAGTTGAGGTTGGAAGAGTAGCTCTAGAACATATGCTACAATTTCCTAAAAAAGATATTGAATCTAGTGGAATATGATTAGGAAAGGCAAAATATTCAAAGCCTTCCATGATTTGTTTTTTTTAGTCTTGTGAAACTCAACAGGGTGTATTCCTAATTTTAATTGTTCTTAGAGGCTTCATGCATTTTTATAGTACTTGAAACTGAATAAAAAAGTATTAGATTTCCCTTGAAGGCCATTTATTTAACACTGCACACTCTGAACTAGTAGTTTAAAAACAATTGATAGACAAGGAATGAAGAATCAGTACTTTCCCTCAAATATCTTTCATTCTAATGGAGAAGACAGATATATTCTCAGAATATACATAATATATAAGAAATGAGTAAAAGGTAATTTGGGGAAGAAATGTATTAGCAGCTGGGTGCCTAAGGAAAGACATCATGTACAAGGTAGTAGTTAAGGACACAGATTAGAAAGCAAAAACTTTCTAATTAGAATTGTCCAAAAGAAAAAAAAAGGAGGAATTATCACAATGAAGGAGGTATCCCTCCTAATACATTTCTAGTCATCATGGTCAAATACCCACTTGGTAGAACTCCCAAGAGGATTCATGGATAGGTCCTTTCCAATTCTGCAATTTCATGATCTTATGAAATGTCAAAAGTATCTATTTTGTACAAAGCTCTGTGCTGACTAAGTGCCTTCAGCCCTAACTTAGGACTGTGGGGATTTTCTTGAGGTTTCTAATGACTGCAACAGGGGCCACTTATCAGAGACCATGACAGAAGGTAGAGACAGATAAAAGACACAGAGGGAGTTTCTTTCCAAAATGTTAACCTAAAATCCAGCACTGAATATCTCTTTGTTCCTTTTTTTCTTTGTTTTTTTCTTTTTTCTTTCTTCCTTTCTTTTTTCCTTCCTTTGTTCTTTTTTTTTCTTTCCCTTTTCTTTCATCCTTCCTTTCTTCTTTTTTTACTTCATTTCTTCCTTCTTCCTTTTTTCTCTTCTTTTTCTTTCTTTTTTCTCTTTCTTCCTTTCTTCCTTCATTCTTTTCTTGCTTTTGGAAGCAATTGTGATTAAACCACTTGCCCATATGTGTTTGAGGCCAGATTTGAATTTAGGTCCTCCTGACTCCAGGGATGGTGCTCTATTCTTCTTAACATGTTTATTAAAAAGAGAGTTTTTAATGGGGGAAGATTAAAGGAACAAGAGTCCACTCCAAGTTTCACTTCTCTTGGAATCATTCAGTAGCATGTTTAATGACATTTCACCATTTTTGGAGAAGGAAACTTTCTAGGGCAAAGGTTTTTAACCTGAGTCCTATGACCCTCCTTTTCTTAATATTTTGATAACTATGTTTTAATAGAATTGGTTTCTGTTGCAGTCTGATGTATTTTATACAGTTACAAATGAAACTCTGAGAAGAAGACCATAGACCTCACCAGACTGGCTGTCAGAAAGGCCAGGACATAAATTGTTTCAAAACCTCTGTCCCAGATAAGAGTGGTTTGATATACAGCTTTTTGGTTCTTTTGAGATGAAGCCTTATGCACACAGCTGTTGGAAAAGAGCAGGACCATCTTCAGTTTAGCTCATGCTGTATGATTTCTTCAGGAAAAAAAAAGCAGATCTACTGAGCCACTCATGTTTATTTCTTTTATATCCTCATATTTGAGGTTATATTTGAAAACAGAGCATATGAGTTGGGTGATTCTGGGCAAGTCACTCAACCTCTATTACATCCAAAAGAAAAGGAAAAAGGCGGAAAGGATACTTCTTAGAAAATAGCAATCTGGCTAAGTTGGCTTTAATTCAAGAAACCTCTAAGAAAAGCCTGTTCTTTCCTTGGAGAGCTTAAGAGGAAAGAAATGATCACCCTTGCCCTCAGGGAATTTATTATCTTATGGGTGAAATAAAGTAAACAATATACACTACAAAGATACAAGAATTTTTTTTTTTTTAATGTTAAAGATAGGATGACATATGGATGGAGACATATGATGGAAAGGAAGGTTGGTGGTAGGGAGGAAAGACCTTTACAGCTTCAAGAGGGGGAATCTCTCATAGGTGAGAAAAGGTAGGATATGTGTAATTGGGGATTAAGGGGCCAGCCCAATTCATAGAGTGTTTGAGGGAAGAAGACTAGAAGCTGAGCACAATGTCCATCACCATAGGCTTTTAACAAATGCTTTTAGAAGGACTCAAAGATAGGTTGGAGTCAGATTTTGGAAGGTTTCAATCCCAGACTATTCAATCTTGTAGTCTGAGAAGTGATGGGGAGCCATTGATGTTTTTAGAGCATGGCAGCAATATGATGAAGCCTGAGCCTTGGGAAAAGCTGCCTGGTAGAGTTGCTGCTAGAGCCATAACTGGAATACGGTGATGGAGGCTCTTTCCCAGGAAGCCCACATCCAGGGTGGGGTAGGCCCAACATCTGCCATGAAGACAAACTGACCGTTTCTTATAAACCCAGGAAGTTGGCTCAGAAGGGACTGCCAGGCTTCCTAGAATCTTGGGGTATCAAAGGTCAGCTTGGGAGGAGTCAGGGACTTTTAGACCTGATGGTTTTGCTGGTCCCTGTGAGTCACCACACCTGGTTTGAACTGCTCACCAGCTGTATTTAAGTGTCTGCTAGATTCAGCTTGAAATGGGGCGGTAGTAAGCTCATGGAGTATCCTTTCTATGCTGTGATTCAGTTTTGTTCACTGTCAGCTTTCTGCCTAAACCTGAACCTGAAATGCCAGACCTGGCCCACAGTTTAAGGAGTGGACTGTCTCCCTTCTTAATGAGGGCAGATGCTACTACCCTGTAGTAGCACAGGTATACTTGTCATCCAATGACCGCCAAGTCTTCAAGATGAGGTCCCACTCTCTCACCAAGATCCAGTGCCTTCCTTAACGGGCCTACCTTCCACAGCACCCATTTTACCACCTGCAGAGGCAGGGCTAGACCCTCTGTGAGAGATATTGAAGCTGGGGTATCACTCCCCTCTTCATTAGGGGCTCCTACCTCCAACTGTTATTAGCCCAAATGAAAAAAATTCTTATTTAGGGAGGGCCAGGATAGAGTCTTGGATGTGGAGTCAGGGAGACCTGAGCGTGATTCCTACCTAAGGCACTTCCTCATTGTGTGACTCTGAGCAGGTTCATTACCCTCTCTCACTTTTCTCATCTGTAACATGGGCGAGATAATAGTACCTTCCTCCCTGGACTTTTGTGAAGATCAAATGAGATAATACTTGTAAAATGCTTTGTAAACTTTAAAGTCCTACATACATTCTAGTCATTATTACAATTGAGGGCTTTGGGGAGAAGGGACAGAGTGGAAGCAAGGAGACCCCTTAGAACACTATTAATTATATTATTCCAGGTAAGAGGAGCCTGAGTTCCCCAGTCACATGCAGTAGGAGGAAAGATTCAGACACAGAGGCCAGGTCCTAAGACCCAGGGCCACGGAGCAGCTTTTAATGGCTATACTTCTGTATAAAAGATATGGCAGAGAATTGCTTTTTAAAAAGTATGAAGGCTTGACCTGTGGAATCAGTTCATTACCAAGAATCTTCCAATTTGCATTGTCAATGGAAAATGGAACAGGAATAATTGAAGATGCTTTTTTGATTATTGATATATGTTTGAAATTGCTTTTAATTAAGATTTATTTTGGAATTATATTAATGATAATTCAGCATTACAAGAAACTTTCAATCCAAGACTACAAGTCCCCTTAGACAGGTTTGGGTCACTGTGTTCTGACTCGAGCCCCAGTTCCAGGCGAGGAAGACTGTTGTTGGTAAGACGATGGATGCCCACCTAGAGGAGAAGGGCATTATAGAAAGCCACTGCCGACCTTGGGGGGAGATCTGAAGAGACTGGAGACGTTTAGGGTTGGGAGCAGAAGTTAAATCACTTGGATCCTCCCCGTAGTCCTTCCTCATTCCTAGCTCCTTGATACCGAGATGTACTGATCCCCTCCTTCCCAATAAACCTCGCGTTTGTTCGCATATATTAGGCAGATATGTACATAGATCTTTAAATCTTTCAATTGGAGTCAGCTGAGTCGATCCCCTTCCCTCTTTCTATAGATAAAGAAACGGAGGCATAAAGGGATTGAAGAAATTTGCTCAGATCCACACAACTCTCAGTCATTTGAATTCTGCTCCTCACGACTGTCCATGAGGGGCTCAAGTGCTCTCACTGAGGGTGGAGGCAGGCTGACAGTTCTGCCTCAGACACTAGCTGTCAGCCTCAGTTTCCTCGTTCGTAAACGGGGAGAATTAGCAGCATCGATTGCGTAGGGTGGGGGTGAAGCTCAAGTTGTGTCTTTATCTCCTGCGCCCCGAAGGTACTTGGTATACAGTAGGTGCTTAATCTGTGGGTGAGCCGGGGTTACGCCGGATGGTTAGTGGCCGAGGTGGGATTTGAACCCTGACAGCAGGCAGCAGGCATTCTCTTCTCGGGGCTGCAGCAATTGTTGCAATGCTTTTCGTTGGCCCACGACGTGCCAGGCCCCAGACGCAGATCCTGGCAGCCCCGAGCTGGCGCCTGGCACCAGCCTCCAGTGCCTCCTCAGCGTCCCTTTAAACGAGGGCCCGCCCAGGGCGCGCTGGGCCGTGTCGGCCGCGATCATTGGCCCGCAGCCTGCCCACCGGGTATTTTGTTGCAACTTTCCAAGCTTTACGGTGCCGAGGAGCCGGGCCAGGGGGCCAGACGCCCACCCCGCGTCCCCATTGGTCGGAGGCGGCATCCATCCCATTCTCCTCCACTCCCATTGGCGGAACGTAGTTGGGCTGGAGGGAAGACAGTTCCTGAAGGCCGAGGGAAAGGCGTGTGACGTTTCCATCATTATTTGTTGTGGGGGATTCGGGGTATTAAAGATTCCCCTTAGCCCGCGCGGCCTCGCAGGCGGCTATTGGAGGCTCGGGGGCACCTGCTCGATTATTCATGAGCTGACCCCTCCCCAAGCTCCATTATCTTCCATTCCCCGGCCGGTGGCGGCTGCGCAGAAAGCCCGGTTCGGCATCGGCGGCTGCGCAGAAGCAGCGGCTGGCGACGGGGGGGCGGGCCCGCGCATAAATTAGTCAAATGCAGCAGGCGCGGGGCGGGCCGGGAGGCCGGCGGCGGCAGCAGCGGCAGTGGCGGCGGCGGCGGGGCAGGCGAGGCAGCCGAGGCGAGTGAAGATGGCGGCGGAGCGAAGCCGCTCCCCGATGGGCTCGCCGGTGCCGGCCTGTATGTTTGCGCCGGAACCCAGTCCCCCGGGCGCATCCCGCGCCGCGGCCGCCGCCGCTCGCCTCCACACGGGCTTCGACTCGGACTGCAGCGAGGACGGGGAGGCGCTCAACGGCGAGCCCGAGCTGGACCTCACCAGCAAGGTGCGCGGGGGCCGCCGGGGCTCGGCTGGGGCGGGCGGGCGGGGGGCCTAGGCCGGGCGCGGGGCATGCCGGGAAGAGCTCGGGGGAGGGGGCGACACCATGGCAACGGCGCGCTGCCCCGCCCCTCCCGGCCCCCCAGCTGCGCTGCGAGCCCCGTCCCGCCCCGCCACCGCCGGGGAAACTGAGGCCCTGGGGAAACTGAGGAAGGGCACCCTAGCTTTTACACTTCCTCATCCCCTGCCGTCTCGGGGACTCCCACCCTCGAAGCGTCAGTCCTGTCAACTCCGGGCTGGCAGCTAGCTTATCAGGGATCCGTAGAGAGGGGAGTCCCCCCCCCCCCCCGTCTCCCCCCCCCCCCCCCCGCCCCAGATAAGCCCTTGGAGCGCCTCCCTCGCCGAGCGCCACGTGGACAACTCCCCCCCGCTCCCCACGAACCCGGCTCAGGCTGGGCCCCAGGAGGAACTGGGAGTTGGTGACCCAGAGGGGAACCGAGGGGACCTGGGACTGGCTCAGCCCCACTTTACAGAAGAGGAAACTGAGGCGGGGGGGGGGGGTGACCCAGAGGGGAGCTGGAGGGGACCTGGGACTGGCTCAGCCCCACTTTACAGAGGAGGAAACTGAGGCGGGGTGCCCCAGAGGGGAGCTGGAGGGGACCTGGGACTGGCTCAGCCCCACTTTACAGAGGAGGAAACTGAGGCGGGGGGAGGCGGGGTGACCCAGAGGGGAGCTGGAGGGGACCTGGGACTGGCTCAGCCCCTCTTTTTACAAGATGAGGAAACAGGCCCATGGAGGGATGCCTTGCCCAAGCCTTGGGGTCCCAGAGGGAGTGTTCGGGGTGCTGGGCCAGTGCCCCTGAGGGCCAGGCCCCCAGCTAATGGTGGTGATTCACCTGGTTGAGCTTGCTCCCCACCCGGGCCCTGCTGGCCCTGTCTAGCAGGTATGGCAGGGTCTGGGATTCCCCACTTTTCAGTCTGAGAGCTCCGAGACCTTGCTGACCGGAGCTGCCATCAGACCTGGGGGTCTCTTTCTGCCCCCAGCCCAGGGACCCCCTTGCTTTGCATCCTTGGTTACAGCCCGGAGAGTACCGCCCCTCTCCCGGGAGGTTGGTGGCGTGGGCAGGGAGGAAGAGTGGAGCAGGTGGCCGCAGTGGGCCATGTAAGGGTGGCGGTGGCCCAGGGTGGGATCGCTCGCGGACAGGGGCCCAAGGGCCCACCCGTGTTACTTGGACGGGCCTGGGAGGCAAGGCCCTGGTGCTCCTGTGGCCCCGAGGTTGGGAGTCAGGTTCCCTTGAGGACCATGGAGGGGATGCTCTGGGAATCACCTGCCTCTAGCCCTCTGGGCCTTTGTGGCGCTGACACCTGGCCTGGCCTGTCTGGGCCGGCTCTCCCAGGGATCCTTCTCCCCGGCCCTCACCCTGCTTGAGCTCCCACTTAGCAGAGAGAAGTGATGCCCCCTCCCCCCAGGGCACTAGCTCTTCCTCCTGGTCCCCGGACTTCTCCTTCCTCCCAGGACCTGACAGTGGAGGAGCAGCATATGGCGGGTGGAAGCTCTGCTTTCCACCACCTTCTCTTTCCCTGATGGGGCGCTGTTGTCGTGGGGGGGCAGGGGGTCCCCCTGCTTTGGTAGCTGTTCACAGATCTCAGAGCTTTGGAGTCTTGGCTAGAAACCAAGCAGGAAAAGACTGGCTCGTAACAGTGTCCCCGGCCCCAGTCTCTGCCTCTAGGGCTCCAGGCAGGGCACCTGGGTTCCAAGCACTGACATTTTGGAGCCCTGTAAACCTTTGGCAACCCCCTTCCTCTGGGAGCCATGATCATGAGGGTACCTCACACAGAATGGGGGCGGGTAAGTCTTGAAACACATTCATAAAATGAGAGAGAGACAGGAGAGGGAGAGGGGGACACAGTCAGAGACAGGAGGAGAGGAGGACAAAGGGACTGAAAAAGAGGGAGAGGGGGGCAGAGAGACAGGAGAGAGGGGGAGAGGGGAACACAGAGAAAGAGACAGATGGAGAGAGAGACAGACGGAGAGGGAGTGAGCAAGCTTCCCAGCAGCCCAGCGGGGAGACTGAAGGGGTGACCCCTCCGAGGCCAGAGAACTCGTCTTTCTTACCTCCTATGCCCGCTAAGTTCCAGGCAGGCAGCAGGGCCAGGGGGAGCCACAGGGGAGGGCAGAGGTGGACATGCTGCCTGTATAGCCCACCCAAGGCTTGACTTTTGTGCATTATGTGTCCCCCCCAATCTGAGAGAGGTGGGTGCAGTGAGCCTTGAACTATAATGTGACAACACATGCAAAAATAACCTAGGAGGTCGCGGGAAGCAGAGGCGTCTCTGGCAGTAAACAGTCACCATAAGGGCGACCCCTGTTGCCCCACCATGTGCTGCCCCAGCCGGGCCTCCCTCCGGCCTTCCTCAGCTCCCCAGTTGGCTCTAAAGTGGAGACAGGTCCCCGGGGAGGAGGGAGCTTTCTAAGTGACAGCCAGGCCCCTTTGTGGGCAAATCAGCTCAGGATCTCTTCCCAGAGAGGGGTCCTCGGGTCATTGACTGAGAAACGTGGGAGAAACCCTAACCCAGTCAGCACGATGGGCCTGTAACCCCGCCTGCTGCTTGGCCACATGTTCCTCCGGCCAGACTGAGCTCTGGGAGCTGCCGGGGACCCCCAGTGCCCGAGGCCCGGACCCGAGCCGGCGCCACTCCAGGGAGTTTATCGAGCGGCGCAGGCGCTTCAGAAGCAGCCGGGCAGGTGGAGGGGCTCGGCCTCAGCAGGGGACGCTCCTCTGCCCAGCAGTGCCCCCAGCCTGGGCTGTGCCGGCCCGTTCTCGAGGGTTTGTACTGCCTGGAGCGCTTGGGCCGAGGGGGGCTGGAGGAGCTGAGAAGGTGCAGCCCTCTCTGTGTTGGTAGGAGACGGAGGCCCGACTCTCCCCTCCGAGATGCTTCCCATGTGCTGGGAGAGAAGGAAGGGCAGAGGTGGGCCCACCCTGGGGCAGTGGGTGAGGAGGTGCCAGGAGAAAGGGCAGGGACAGGGTGAGGGGGTGCCAGGAAGAGGGGCAGAGACAGGGTGAGGGGGGTGCAGGAGGAGGGGGTGCCAGGAGGAGGGGCAGGGACAGGGTGAGGGGGTGCCAGGAGAAAGGGCAGGGACAGGGTGAGGGGGTGCCAGGAAGAGGGGCAGAGACAGGGTGAGGGGGTGCCAGGAGGAGGGGCAGGGACAGGGTGAGGGGGTGCCAGGAGAAAGGGCAGGGACAGGAGGAGGGGGTGCCAGGAGGAAGGGCAGAGGCGGGCTGGCCCTGGGCAGGGGGCGAGGGGCTGTGTGGTCGCCAGCTCTGATTGGGCCAGCCTTGCAGGCCCAGGAATCCTAAGGCCTTCTGGTTTCTCCCCTAGCTGGTGCTAGTGAGCCCAACATCAGAGCAGTATGACAGCCTCCTCCGGCAGATGTGGGAGAGGATGGACGAGGGATGCGGAGAGACCATATATGTCATTGGGCAGGGATCAGGTGAGCACCGTTCTCCTTTCAGCATTTGAAGACTCCCGGGATCCGCGCCGTTGGGCCGGAGGGCCGCGGTGCCCCCTGCGCGGCCACAGATCGCCACCCCTCGGGTCTGAGTAGACTGTCGGCACGAGCCCCTCTGGCCGGACGCCCCGCTCACCCCCGTGGCCTCAGAGGACGCGCTGCCGCCGGGCCGGCCTGTGCCAAGCTGTGCTCGGAGCCGGGCCGGCACCGTGAGGCCCGTCCCGGGCGAGCCTGGGTGGCCCGGGGTGCTCGGGGCAGCCTCTCCTCACAGAAGCCTCTGCCGGGTCTCCTTTCAAACCCCCCGCCGCCTCACTTGCCGTGTGGAGGAGCTCTCTGCGTGGCCCTCTGATTTTGCCCCGCCGGCGTGGGCTAGAAGCTGGGAAGGATGTGGGGACCCGCGGTCCTCCCCACCGAGGCTCCTTAGTGTTGGGGTGAGAAAGGCGGTCTTCAGACCATGTCCCGGATGCATTTCTGTCCCCTCCAAGACGACAAGGAAACCCTCGGCTCACAGTGTGCTTCTGGCCCTATGGGGAGAGGTCAAGGAGTGATGGGACGCCGGGCCCCGACTGCGGCTCCCGTCGAGCCTGGATCTTCAGAACGGCCGGGTCTGACTCTGCCCGGGAGCCCAGACAAGGGGAATCCTGGGCCCAGCCCGATCCCCCTTCCTGCCGAGGCCCCTGTTCTCCGCTGCTTGCTCCCCGGAACCCGGCTCTGTCAGGGAAGAGTTTTGTTGGCGCCTGCTGGGTGGCATTTGGGGCTGGCGGCCTTCGGGGGACAGGGCTGACCCCCCGCTACTTTTCTCCGAAGTAGTCCTTGGTCCTTTGGAGGATCAGGGCGCCCACAGGCCGGGAGGCCTTCGACCCTCCTCGGCATCTTCGCGCCAGTGACCATAAACAGGTCCGGCCCCGCCGTGTGCCGCTCGCCTGCCTTTGACGGGAGGCTGGGGCCCTTGTTAAAGGAGCGGCTTCATTTCTGGCCTCAGTTTTTGCCCAGGGAGGCTCGGAGTGGGACATTCCCCCCTTCACTCGCCAAGTCTTTGGAGAGGCTGCTGTGTCAGATCGAGGCGAAGACGGGCTCCCTGCCGGGATGGAGCTTGGAATCGAGTGAATGAAAGAAGGCTTGATTCCCTCCAGGGAGTTCTGGAGGAGAAATGCAGACAGGAGGCCGCAGGGAGTCGAGAGAGGGGAGCAGCCCGTCCCAGCTCGGCCCTGGGCTCCGCCAGCGGCCAGGGACTCTCCAGCTCTCCCCCTCTTTCCCTCTAGAAGCATCCCTGCTAACGAACAAGTGAATCCTCATGCAGAATATGTCTGAAAGGAGCTGGTGATGGTGCCCCGGGAGCCGGGCTGGAGCCGAGCTTGCCAGCTCTGTCCTTGCTTCTGGTGAATCCTTCCCTCTGGGCTGGGCCGCATGCGACGAACAGAGGCGCTTCAGAAGGACCCAGATGATGTCACTCCCCAGACACCAGAGGACCCCTCTTCCCTGTCCCACTGCAGGCCATTTCTTGTCCCCCAGCCTTGCCTTCCTGCCTCCTGTGCGGCCTCCACATCCCGCCTGCCCCACCTCCCTCCCTCGTGAGCTTTCTTGGATTATTCTGCTGCGAAATTCGCTCACCTCGCATTTGTGAAGGCCTACTGTGTGTCAGGATGCCAGGCCCCGGGCTTGGGGCCCACGGAAGTGGGCTGGGTGGGAGGCGGAGACCAAGGAGTCGTCTTCCTAGCAGGGGCAGCAGATGAAACTGTGAAGAGAGGGGAAGTTGGGCCAGGGGAGACCCCAGCAGGAGCCAGGATGGAGATGGGGCCCGGGGTCATGGAAACGAGGCAAGGGGCACGAGCCCGTCTGAGGCATCTCGGTTCCAGATCTGGGGCTGTGATGTCCCTCGGAGTGGCCAGTGTTGGGAGAGTCTTTTGAAGGGCCAGGCCTCAGGACCACTGTGCTCTGCCTCTTTCATGTGGCTTCTCAATGGTCTTTTCCAGCCCGGCGTCAGACAGCTAATTAGTCCCTTCAATCCCAAAGCACCATATGGTGGCGAAATACTCATTAGGTCATCCTCATCAAGCTGTGTCTGTTGGACCCTGGGAAAGGACTGGGATTAGTACCAACAACAAGGTGACTCACTCTGTGTGGGAGTCGGGTAACCCCCTGTGGCTCCGTCCCCCTGCCTGAAGTGCTTCCCCTCCTTGTCTGCCCCCCGCTCCCTCAGGATCACTCAGCCCCCTCCCTCCAGGGTTGCTCCCCGATTACACAGGATAGAGCCCGAGTGGACGCTCACTGCTGGTTGGCGGCATCCCGTTTTTAGCCATGGATGCGTGCTGACTCTGCAAGCTCAATCAGGTCCCCGTGTCTCACCGGGTCGGGGCCTGCCGGTCAGAGCAGTCCTCCAGGTGATGGAGGTAACAGAGAGAAGGGCTCACCCGTGGGCTGCCCCAGGCCTGGCCCACACAGCCCTGGCCTCCTGTGATCGTTTTGTTCTTCACGTCGGCAGTGGGCTGGGTGCCCGGGAGATGAAGCAGTGATGTAGACTAATAAGCATAGGGTAATTTGGGTAGGGGGAGGGACCTTCCCAGCAGTTTGGAAGTGAGGAGGGAGGGGGTAGAGGGCAAAGGCATTGAGGTGGAAATCACATTGTGCTTTGTAAAGAATGAGGAAATCCCCTCCTGCCTCCCTTCTCCAGTTCTATTCTAGTCTGTGAGATGTTAGGGTGGCCCTTGCTGCTCAGGCCTGGAGCACTGTACTAGGAGGCCCTCCCATCTGGGTGGCCAGCCCCAGGCTCCCAGCCCTGCCCCACTTCGGACAGCTGGGGTGGTCAGTCGGGGTGAGGCGCCTGGGCTCGAGGGCCCCTCTGGGCTTGCATTTGCTGTTGTGGCTCGGCAGCGGCCAGCCTCTCCTGGCTGCCGGGAGGCCCGTCGGACCGGCCCCCCGTGTCTCCGCCATCTGCTCGGCCTCTCGGGATGGATGGGGCCGCCTCGTCCCCCCTTCCCTGTGATGACCAGATAAGGCTGTCATGCTTCTCTGATCCTGGAACTCGGTGGCTGCCAAATCAGCGGTGTTTAAACTTTTGTGGGGTCTGTCTGTGGAGCCCTGCCCCTGACGTAACGCCTCCCTTTGTAGCAGCAGGGCTGGAGTCGGGCTGCCCTCTCTAATTAAACTGGCTGTCCCTTCCCTGGGCATCTCTGCCCAAACCTACGGAGGGGCAGAGGAGAACTGTGGGTACAGGAGTGTGCCTGGGCAGAAGAGGGGCAGAGAGGGAGAAAAACAGGCATCGCATTACAGTACACTGCCCTGTGGGGCAGGCTCCTTCCCATTTAACAGATGGGGAAACTGAGGTTTGGGTCATCAGACTCTTCCTCCTGCCTCCCTGCTCTAGTTGCTGGGGTTGCTCCTGGTTAGAGTGGGGGTGATGACGGGGTGGGTGCATACAAGAGTCATCGGCTCTCCGAAGGGCCAGCAGGCTCCAGGGGGACCAGGCTCGTTCTTCCCTGGGAAGCCTGGTGTTGGCCACCTCTCCTCCAGCGTCCAGAGGTGGGAAGGGCTTCAGGATGAATTCATTCATGAACTCAGCAGGTAATAGAGACAGTGCCAGGTTCTGTCCCAGGGAAAAAGAGAGCAAAGGAATCAGGGGAGGGCAGCCCAGTGGTTATTGAAGCATCCAGATCAGAGAGCCATTCCCCCGGGCACAAGCGAGCTGGCAGGAGCTGGGTTTGCCCTTCCTTTGGGCCTGTCTCCAGAGGCTACTGTGGACTTTGTTAGGAGAAGCCCTTTGCGCTTCTTTCCAGCTTTGAGGCTCTGGAAACATTAATGGTGACATTGCTGCTGGGCCTAGAATAAACAAGGTAATGTCATTTGCTGCCAGTGTAAACAGAATTAGAGAGTTGAAAAAATTCCCTCTAGGACGTCTTGGACCAGGTCAGGGTCAGCTCTGAGTGAAGGCCTCCCTCCAGCCGCGGCTCTCGCTGCACTTCTTTGCTGCAGAGATTTTTTTAAAATGAATTTTATTTTAAACAGAGCCATGTTTTCTCTTTTATTCTGGACAGACACCAGATAAAACGAGCGCTTCCGTGTGAAGTGTAGAAATGGAGAGGATGCAATCGTGCTCTCATGCAGGATTTGCTTTTTAAGTCTGCAGTAACATTTTCCTAACCACTCTTTTTCTTCTCCCTTTTCTTCATAAAAAGCCAAACCCCTTATAAGACCAAAGAAAAAAGAAGCCCATCAGTAGTAGAGTCAAGCAAAATAAATTCCCACGAGGGTCTCATTTGTCTCTTGTTCATCACCTCTTAGGGAATGATGGCATGTTGCATCAACAATGGGGTCAACGGGGTGGGAGTTCTTTGGTTTTTCAAAGTTTCTTTTCGGGGGATGATTATTGTTTACATTGTCCACTTCTGTTCGAGTCGCTCTGCATCAGTTCATTTGAAACCTGTCCAGGTTTCTCTGAAATCATCCCCTTTTATCATTTCTTCTTTTGCAACAGAATTCCATCACACCCCCCCTATCCTAACTTATTTAACACATGCTTCCCCCAGTGATGGGCACCCCGTGGCTCCAGTTCTGGATGTCACAAAAAGAACTTTCATTAAGTACCTGTGTATATATGGGGTCCTTTTCCTTTCAGACCTCTTTGAGGGCATTGGCCTGGCAAGAGTACCCACGGTTTAGTGCCTTTCCGTCGTCTCTACTAGTTTGATGCATACAAGATGGAACCATGAATTATTTTAATTTGTTTCTTTAATAGGGATTTGGAGAATTTTTGTCATCTGCCTCTTGATACTTTGAATTTCTTCTTTTGAAAACTTCATATTCTTTGACCATTTTCCAGGTGGCGAATGGGCCATCCACTTTGGGACAGCTCTCATTGTTTGGAAGAGCTCCCTACTTCCTCCCTGCCTCAGTCTCTCTGAGGAGGAAACCTTCGTGGTTTTCCTTTTGTCTCTTTGACCCTAGTGACCTAGCCCAGACTGGCATGTCATAATTACCTGCTGAGTCTAAATGAGTGAAACAGTAAATAAATCCATTGGATCCTAGATTTGGGGCTGAAGGGGGCCCTGCCTGTTGAGGCCGGGGGGCAGGATGAACCTGGTGCTCCTTGCACGGGCCGGCCCTTCTTATGCCGCAACTTCCCCGCTCTTGGCGTAGGAGGCACACAGACCAGGCCTCAGCTCTCCCCCTCTCAGTGTCCTCTCTGTGGGTCTTCATGGGACATGGGCCTGCCTCTGGACCTGGTAACCTTCCTAAAATGTGGTGCCGAATCCAGCCTTCCTGCTGTCCCCTGTGGCCGCCTCTTTCTGCCAGCAGGCGATGCCCACGATCTGGGGAGCCTTTTGGCTGTGACCTTTGGGGCTTGCGGTCCACTTAGAACCTTTCTGGCCTTTCTCAGACGAATTGCTCCCCCTCCATTTCTCCTCCATCATCTACTTGGGAATTAATTATTCATCCCAATTGCATATCATCAGACTCTACCCTGTCAGGAGGATGTTCTAGGTAGGGCCTTTCTCGGCCACATTAGCCCTACCTACCATCGTTGCCTTCTGCGGGTCAAGGATGGCCCAGTTCGAGCCCTAGGACCCTCCAAATTCATTTGTCCAAGTCACTGCCAAGACCGGGGCACTCCAAGTACGAGCGTGCCATTCCCCCATACCGAGCCCTGCCCACTCAGTCTCGTCTCTCTGTCTCCCACAAGCAGAGTTGGAGGGACATCAGGTGCGTTGCTGGAATCCAGAGAGAGACTCTGTCTTTGGTGTCTCATGACCAGATATTCACAGTGAACCGGTCTGTCTTCTAGGAACCAAAGTCAGACTCCCCAGCCCAGAGTCTGCAGACCCTGTGTTTGGACGTTGGGCTGGGGGCCTCCTTTCTCTGGCCCCATGGCCCCTCTCCCAGTCACCTCCTCCCGCTCTTTCTGGGCCTGGCAACCTGAGTTCACCAAAGGCAGCTGGGGGCCCTCCTCATTTATCTTATCAGTCATTATTCTTTTGGTGGTTCCCAGTGTAAAGACTGTTCTCTTATAACTTGGAGCTTGGAAATGGGAGCTGCAGAGTGGCGCTGTCCCACCTTGCCCTGTCTTCTCTTGCCATTGTCCCCTCACCATTCTCTGTTTCACTCCAATGCAGCTGGAGACAAACCAGAAATAAAGCAACCGCCTTTTTCTTGTCCTTTGCTTTGTCCGAGCCAGGCCAGGCTCATTGGGAGCCTCAGCGCTTCTGAAGTGATTTTGTTCTTTTAAGTTGTAGGGGATCTTTTGCCATTTTTGCTTTTACATCATCTACATTTCCCAGGCTGTCCTATGATAATAAAAATAGCTAATAGAGACCTGTGTGCTAAGTGCTTTACAGATATTAGCTTGTTTGATCTTCATATCGTCTTTGGGAGAAGGGTGCTTTTATGATCGACTCTGCTGCTCATCCCTTTTAACGATGTCCTTAACCTTTTTTACGTCATGGTCCTCCTGGGCAGCTTGTGGAAACTAGTGACTCCTTAGAATAAAAAAAAAGATAATTTCACGATAGAAAGAAATACTGAATTTCACATAGATGTTAGTGAAAATTAGAGGTGTAATTTTCCCCCCACAGGTTCCTGGACTCCATGGATCCTTTAAGGGTTTGTGAACCCTGACATGATACGTTTTTAAAATGGTGGGGGACAACCGAATTTAACAAAAGTAAGCAAGATATTCAAAAAGTCCAATATTCTCATTTCATAGCTGTAAAAAGTATGTTGGGGAGGCTGGAAAAGGATCCTTTTCCTATCTCCTCTTTAAGACCAAGCTTGGTCTTTATAATTTCACCACATTCAGTTTTTTTTTAATGCATATTTTAATTGATATCTTTTACTTATCACCTAAATTTCCACATATAGCTCTATCTCCCAGAAGCCATTGCTTATGACCATTTTTTAAAAAATGCAAAAAGACAAAAAAATCAGCAAGATGGATCCATATATATGTTTTTAAATGTAAGAATGTATGTGGTGCTCCTCATTCATGAAATCCTACAAATTTCCTTCTGAAAAGGAGTGGGGCAGGTGTGGTCCATGGTCCCCTGCCCTGCCTTATCCCCTTGCCTCATTGCTTCACTGGCACATTTGGTGAATCCATACCTAGGGCATGAGCATCCCTCTCATTCCAATATCGAACTGGTATCAAAGAACCACAAGAAGGGCTGCTGTAAATACCACAGATTATCTGAAGCCTTTTTTTGGTGGAGGTCACTGACCTTGTTGGGGTACCTGATTAGCCGTGTGATGTCTGCGTCACGGGGTATGGACGTCTCTGTCACTTTGAGCTTTCTAGAATGGTTGCATCAGTGTGCCCATCTTTCCACAACTCCACCGGCATCACCATTTCACCCAAGGTCTTCTGAGTCTTTTCCTCATTGTTAGTGATTTGGAGCTCTCTCCTGTGGCCATTAATCATTTCTGTTCTTTTTCTGAGAACTGTCCATACCATTTGACCACTTAGCTCCCACGAAACGGTTTGCCTTGGATGGTTGTGTAGACTTGTTAGTTGCTTAAGATATTTATTAGAAGGCTTTTCCTCCCACTGATGCTTGTTTTTTTGTCCTAATTGCATTAATTTTGTTTATGTAAGGACTTTTACATTTCAGATTATCAGTATTATCTGTTTTTTCTTTGGTGATTTTGCCTATCCCTTGTTGGGGTCCTGTAGCCTTGTAATTGTGTACTTTTCTCTTTGCCCTGATTATTCAGCTTTGATATTGTCTCCTCTGACACAGTCTCCAGACTGTGTGGTGGGCCAGGACGGCCCGCTCTGGTACCCTGCTGGCCAGGCTTCCCCCTGCCTTCCCAGGGGGCTGGTGATTTCCCGGGGCCACACACACGTCTGTCCAGCCACTGCCTGTCCTTCTTCCTCATTTGAATCACTCCCTTTTGAGTCTTTAGGCCTTGACCCTTAGCTGGAGCATGGTGTCCCACCTGGATTCTCTTTGAAGTCTGCTTCCCCAGTTTCCAGGCGCCATGCTGGACTTGGCTGCCTGCCTTTGCTCTTTCTGTGTCATTAACTCTGGGAGGGAACGGGGCTTTCACCAGGGCATGAGAGGCAGGCAGACAGTCAGAGGGAGGGACAGAGAGAGCCAGACAGAAGAGAGAGAGAGAGAAAGAGAAACAGGAACAGAGAGAAGAGAAAGATAAAAGACAGGAAGAGCAGAGAGAAATGGAGAGAGGAACAGAGAAAGAAAGGAGAAAGTCAGACAGAGACAGAAGCAAACAGGAACAGAGAGAAGAGAAAGAAAGGAGAAAGCCAGACAGAGACAGAAATAAACAGGAACAGAAAAGAGAAGGGCAGAAGACAGGAGACAAAGGAACAGAGAAAGAAAGGAGAAAACCAGACAGAGACAGAAACAAACAGGAACAGAGAAGAGAAAGGCAGAAGACAGGGAGAGGAGAGAGAGAAATGGAGAGAGGAACAGAGAAGGGAGAATGAGACAGAGGAATAGAGAAAGGAGAAAACCAAACAGAGAGATACAGAAACAAACAGAGAGAAGAGAAAGAAGACAGGGAGAAGAGAGAGAAAGGAGAGACAGAAACAGAGAATAGAGAGGAAGAGAGAGAGAACAGAGAGGAGGGACAGACAGAAACAGAAAGAAAAAGAAGCCAGACAGAAGAGAGAGGAGACAGGAAAAGGAGAGACAGATGGAGAGAGGAATAGAGACACAAAGGGAGAGACAAGAGAGAAACAGAAGAGAAAGCCAGACAAAGAAAAAATAACAGAGGAGAGACAGATAGGAACAGAGAGAAGAGAAAAAGGGGAGAGAGGCAGAAAGAAGAGAGGAGAGAGGGAGGGACAGAGAGGGAAGGGGGGAGAGAGCTCCCTAAGCCGCACAAAGGAAGGCGCCTCTGGTGCCCCGCGCTGGGCCTGGGAGCTCCGTCCCACACCTCTCTCCTGGCGAGGTGGGCAGTGATGTCTGACAGAAAGCGCCCCTGTCCTCCCAGGCTCTCTGCCCACCTTGTCCCTGCCCTCTTAGCCGCTCCTTGTGTACACCCCGGCCCTGGTCCCCATGTGCCACCGCCTGCCCTTTGTCTCTGAGTAAGCTGCCCATCAGCAGAGCCATGTGCCGGCCTTGGTCTCCCTGTCCCCCTCACTGTCCCGTGGCCTCCCGGCTGGCTTTGGACAGACCGAGTCTCCTCCTGGCTCCTCGCTCGCGCTCCGTGTCCTCTGACCTTGGAGCCGTCCCCGCAGCTTGCTCTCGTTCTTCCTCGTGGATGCTTTGGGGGGCGCGTGGCTGGGAGGGACTGCTCAGGCAGCCTGGGCAGTGGGGGGGGGGGCTCAGGATGGCTGGTGGAAGGCTGAGCTGCGTCTGGCCTGGGGAGATTGGGGACCGGCTGCAGTGTGGGCTCCCCCTCTCGGGAAGGGGGTCAGCAAGGCCTTCTGCTCTCCGTGGGCGGGGGGCCCCTTCCCCAGCCGCCACTGCTGCATGGGGTGATAGGGCGGGAGCGATGACCTCTGACATGGACGGGGCCCGTGGAGGTCTGTGAGCGCTTTTTGGCAGGCGCTGTCTTGCTGGGTCTTCCCCGGAGTCCTGTGAGGTTGGCCCTCCGGACTTAACTAGCCCCCCTTTACAGATGAGGAGGCTGAGGTCAGGTTCCTCCTGGAACTAGGAGCGGGTCAGGCTTAGCGACAGAGAGCCTCGAATGCTAGGCTCGGGTTATCTGCAGGTGTCAAGAACTGGGAAGGCTTTGGAAGTGGCGACGGGCAGCAGGGAGACTGGGGGAGGGGAGCGGAGCCGCCGCCAGTTCTGAAGAGCACCGCTCTCTGCCTCAGTTTCCACTTCTGCCAAGTGGGAGCAATAATGTTTGTGCTCCTCTCCTCCCCATCTTTATGATGAACTGTATAGAGGTGAGTGTTTAGGGAGGACACGACCCCAGGAGGCCAGGAAGAGGCTGGGCTCCCCTCGGAAGAGAGGATCTCTGATGGGGAGGAGAGAGCAAGTGAAGGCGCGGTCCTTCCTTAGTGTGGCTGGTCTCCGCAGAGTAGAGGCAGGTGCTGAGACTGGGAATGGGGACGAACACAGAGAGCGGTCCCAGCACAGGTGGCAGAGGGGCTCCAGGGTGGGCGTGGGAAGCTCAAGAGGGAGAGGGGCCGAGGGCCGTGCTGGGGCAGAGCCAGGGTTCAGGCAGACCCCAGGCGGGCACTCTTGAGGAGTGAGCGCGTCATCCCTGTGACCTCGCATTGCCATCGTGGCTCCTGAGATGCTCATGGGAGTGAGGGCAGGGCCGGGGGAAGGGAGGGAGGCCGTGCTTGTTCTGTGAGGGGTGCCTGGGGCCTGGGCTGGCAAGCAGGGCTCCCCTGGGCTGAGGGGCTGCTCCCAGCATGGAAAAGGAGCACGTCGTGCTTATGGGGTGGTCCTAGGGGCCGCTCGGTAGCTGCAGTGACACAGGGAGCCGAGGTCGGGCTGCCTCCTCATGCTCGGAACTGGAGGCAAGGAGGCCGGGCTTCTGGGAGCCTCAGCCTCTGGCGCTGGCCCAGGGGCAAGGAATGGCATCCCTCTCTCCTTTCTTACCCGACCTGAGCCCAGGGCCGTGGGCAGAGGCCGGACCTCAGCCTGGCACTGCCTTGTTGGCACCCACAGCAGGGCCTCCCTCCGGCCCTCACCGGGAGAAGGGAGGACTCCCCCGGAGCTCGCTTTGACAATATTTCCCTGTTGTGCTCCTTTATACCTGGCTTCCTTGGCAGTCCTGCGTACGTTAAAAACGTGAGCCTGCCGGAAGGGCTCCTTTAGGCTTCCCCAGAGTCTCCTCTCTCTGGAGAGCCCCGAAGCCCCGCGGACGTCTCGGCCTCCTCGGGGAGGTGCGGAAGGAGGGGCTGCCGTGGCGGCTCCGCGCCCGAGGCGCCCCCTGAGCCGCCCCCAGGCCGAAGCCCCTGCCTGCCCGCCTGCGCTCCCGGTTGTCCTCGCGCTCCCACCCCCGGCGTCTCGGTGCTGGCAGGCTTCAGCTCAAGAGACCCGAAGGGTGCGCAAGGCCTGTGGGCAGGACTGGAGGGGGCTCGGTCAATTCTCTGAATGAACGGAAGTACCTTCCTGCAGACGGGACCGAGTACGGGCTGAGCGAGGCCGACATGGAGGCCTCGTACGCCACTGTGAAGAGCATGGCCGAGCAGATGGAGGCCGACGTCATCCTCCTCCGGGAGCACCAGGAGGCCGGCGGCCGAGTGCGGGACTACCTCGTCCGGAAGCGGGTTGGAGACAACGACTTCCTGGAGGTCAGGTGAGCCGGCCAGCCCGCCCCAGGATCCCCCGGCCTTCCCTCCACCTGCCCTGGCGCACGCCGCAGGCTTGGCGGGTCTCTGCTTTCCCTCACTTACTTGCTCGTGCCCGTTGCAGGAGTGTGTAGGCCCGCAGAGAAAGGACAGGCTCCTGTCCCCAAATTTTCCCATCGGGGGTTAGGTTTGGGGGAGCCAGAAGATGAGGAGGAGAGAGAACGACAGTCAGGGCCCTCTGGGGAGAAGGCGGCGTTTGTCCTTTTGTCCACAGTGAGACCAGTCTGGGAAGGGGAGGTCCAGGGCGAGACCGAAGGGCGAATAGGGAACTTCGTGTTGGGTTTTCCCGCTGGCTTTGGAGAGGAAAGGGGGAGGGAGGCCTCTGGGAGCAGCCACCGCCAGCCTGAGCCCAGCCATGCGGGAGCTCCCTCCGTCCATCTGGGCGGAGCCCAGGAGGCCTCCTGGTACGTGCCGGGCTCGGGTCCTGGCCCGTCCGTGGGCACGTGGCCCGGGCCGGCACTGAGCCAGGATCTGGCCTTCTGAGGCTTGGGAGGCCAAGGCCTGAGCTGCAGACGTGGGGGGTGTTTTCTTCACTAACCCCTCCCTCTCCCCCCCATGCAGGGTTGCCGTGGTGGGCAACGTGGATGCAGGGAAGAGCACGCTGCTGGGGGTCCTGACGCACGGGGAGCTGGACAACGGCCGCGGCTTCGCTCGGCAGAAGCTCTTCCGACACAAGCACGAGATGGAGTCCGGCCGCACCAGCAGCGTGGGCAACGACATCCTGGGCTTCGATAGCGAGGGCAACGTGGTGAACAAGCCCGACAGCCACGGGGGCAGCCTCGAGTGGACCAAGATCTGCGAGAAGTCCACCAAGGTCATCACCTTCATAGACCTGGCCGGCCACGAGAAGTACCTGAAGACCACGGTCTTCGGCATGACGGGCCACCTGCCCGACTTCTGCATGCTCATGGTGAGTGTGGCGGCCGTCCCCCCGGGGCTGACACGCGGGGCTTTGGGGGCAGAGAGTGTCAGGAGGGGAGAGGGCGGCGTCCCAGGTGAATCTGCGCGCTGTCCCAAAACACAGGAAGTCCAGTCTCAGCGAGCACCAGAGAGGGGTCTGTGGGGCAGAGGTCACCCGGGCCCCGGGGGGTCTTACCTGGGGAGCCAGGGACACACCGTCGCCCACAAAGGGAGAGAAGCGCTGCCTCTGGGCAGTGGGGAGGGTCGGGAGCAGATGGGAGAGGATGAGCTGGCAGGGTCCGAGATGTCCAGGCTTGCCCTACACAAAGGAAATGGAAGCGGGGAGAGCGCCGGGCCTTGTAGCCGATGGGGGTTTTGGTCTGAAGCGGCTTAAGTGGTGGACGTTGGGAATCCGTTAGATTTTCAGCCTCATAAGTAACGAGGCTCCGAGACTCGGTTTGGAAGGCAGAAATGTGTCGGCCAGCCCTCCCCGGAGCCAGCCCTCATTGTCCTGCTGCCCACGTGAGCAAGTCCCTCCGTGAGCATCTGCGCCTAGCAGCTCCCCTGCACAGATGCTTGGGGGAACACAGCCCTGCATGTGACCTCAGCCTGGGCCCATGCCTTCACTTGGGAACCCCCAATGAAGAAAGGTGTATTTGAGCCCTCAGGCTGCCAGCTTTCTGAAGCCTCAGTTGGGTTTATAAATATCTAAAAACAGTCTGTTGGGTGACATAGGAAATCAGTTATTTTGAAGGACTGTTAGCAGAATTTTTTTTCTTTAATTACAGCTTTTTATTGACAACATACGCATGGGTAATTTTTCAACATTGACCCTTGCAAAACTTTCTGTTCCAACTTTTCCCTCTCCCCTCCCCTAGTTGGCAGGCAGTCCCATACATGTTAAATATGTTAAAGTATATGTTAAATCCAATATATATGTACATATTTATACAGTTCTCTTGCTACACAAGAAAGATCGGATTTAGAAAGAAGGTAAAATAACCTGAGAAGAAAACCAAAAATAGCAGAATATTTTAATGGCTTTTTATTTTTCAGAATAGCTGCAGAGATCATTTTCAGCATTTACCTTGGCAAAACCTTAGGTTCCAAATTATTCTCCCTCCCTTCCTTCAACCTCCCTCACATAGACAGTGACTAATCCAATATAGGTTAACTGTGCGATTTTTCTAAACATTTCCATATTTGTCATATTGTGTAAGAAAAATTAGATCGATGGGGAAAAACGAGAAAGAAAAAAACAAGCAAACAAACACCGTCACAACAAAAAAGGTAAAAATACTATACTTTGATCCACATTCAGTTCCATAGTTTTTACTCTGGATGTGGCAGGCTCTTTTCATCCCAAATCTATCGGAATTGCCTTAAGTCACTTCATTGTTGAGAGAGCCACGTCCATCAGAATTGATTCTTGTATAATCTTGTTGCCATGTACAGTGATCTCCTGGTCCTGCTCATTTCACTCAGCATCAGTTCATGTCAGTCTCGCCAGTCCTCTCTGTATTCATCCTGCTGGTCATTCCTTGCAGAACAATAATATTCCATAATGTTCATATACCACAACTTATTCAGCCATTCTCCCACTGATGGGCAGCCATTAAACTTCCAGTGGAACAAAGGTGTGGAAGCTGCTTTTAATCTGGAATTAAAATGAGACGTCTTTCCCACTGAGTTCTGGTTTCCGACCACGAGTGGGATTGGAATTTTAGGCAGGGTCTTAGAGCCACAGATGGCCTTAGACAAGACCTTTCAAGAAAACGGCACTTCTGGGGCCCATAGCCTTTGTTTTTCATTCTGTGGGTGCAGGTGGGGGCCCCCAGCCCATGCAGACCTCCTCGGCCATGTCTCACTATAAGCCTGCCAGAGAAGCTCACACCGTGAGCTGGAGACCTTTCCCCTGTTGTCGGTTCTCTTGCAATCTTCTCTCGTGTCCTTACGTGCCCGTTATGCCTCTTGGTGCACGTGGTTGTCACAGGGACACTCACCGCCATCTTGGTTGGGCCACGAGTCTTGTAAGTGCGTGCCGTAGGGATGGACGGCGTGGCAGGAGGCCCCTCTGCTCCGGGCACTGGAACCGGCTCCACCACGCACTAGGGAGAGCCTTCTCTCCCAGCAGGGGGGCTCCCGGGGCCAGCTCTGGTGCTCTGGGTCTCTCCAGCCTGCAGCTTGCGCCGTCCGGCTTCTTTGTTGGCAGCCCCAGTGCCCGTGACCACTGCTTTGGTGGAGGGAGTTCTCCATGCTGATGATGGGGCTGGCCCTGTCTGGCTGTGTCGGGCTGGAGTGCCGCCAGTGTCCGATCTCGTGCCGCCAGTGTCCAATCTCGTGCCCCGCTGTCCCGGTCCTCCTTTTCCTCCTGGGCCGGGGGCTCTGCCCCGGCCTCCCTCCCACTCACGGTTCCTTTCTTTGTCTGGGGCAGGTGGGCAGCAATGCCGGGATCGTGGGCATGACCAAGGAGCACCTGGGCTTGGCACTGGCACTTAACGTTCCCGTCTTCGTCGTGGTCACCAAGATCGACATGTGTCCCGCCAACATCCTGCAAGGTAACTGGGAGCTCTGCAAGTGGAGCCTCTGCGGGGGGGCTGCCCGCACTGGCTCCCTCCGGCAAGCCGGGTCCCAAATGGTGCAACCGGGGGCGACAGGCCAGAGGCCGAGAGAGGCAGGTTACTGGGTGTGGAAGCCGCCCTTCCCTCTGGCTCCCTGCCCACCCAGCTGGCACGCCTCCCTCCCCCTTCCTCACTCCAGCCCGTCCTCAGCTGAAAGGGGCTTCTTCCCCCATTTTCCCCTGGAGCTCGCGCTGATTCTCTCCCTTGTGACCAGTTGTGTAGTTAGACCAGGGCCCGCGGGAGGCACCAGGCTTGCTGAGGAAGGGGCCGAGTGTCCCCCTCTTTGGGTCTGGGGACTGGGGGGGCTGCATTGTTGAGGCAGGTCTCAGCTGTTCTGGGAAGGCCCTGGAGTCACTTCCCAGAATCCCCTCTGCAGCGCTGTTGACCAGGGTCCCTACAGACTTCTCCTCCTTTGGGACGGCGCTGGTCTTTAGGAAGGTTTTCCTTACGTTGGGCTCAATTCGCCCAGCGCTCTTCCAGGGAGGGGGCGTCAGGGGGCACTGGGCGTTTGAAGAGCTTCCTCTCTGCCGGAGGGGGAGCTGTGCTTGCCAGGAGGGTGGGCCCAAGCCTGTGAGGCCGTGGGGGGGTGGGGGGGCTGGGTTTTCTTTCTCCCAGCCGCGGGCAGAGCCGGCACCAGGGGTCGCTCCTCCTGGCCCGCTCCAGCACCAGGGTGGCCACGGGCCGCTTGGCTGTGGGTGCTGCCAGCTTGTGGGAAGGATTGGCTTACCTCACGTGGGACCCTTCCTGCTGCACCAGGACGGGTGGCAGGGGCTGGGGGGCTCCCCCTCTGCCTCCCTTCTTTCTCCCCGCTGCCTCTCACTCCATCCCTCCCTTTTGCTCCCTCTGCGCCCCGTCTCTCCCGGGGCAGGCCACCCTGCAGAGTCGTGTCCTTTCTTTCTGCCGCCCTAGGCGCCGTGACCGTTAGCCCTCCTCTGCCCGTCCGGCCGCTGTCGGCCCGTCTCCCGCTCGCGCCAGTGCTGAGGGTGCCCGGCCAGAGGGGTCGCTGCGCGGGCCCTCACTCTGTTCCCTCTCGCCCTTTAAGAGACGCTGAAGCTGCTGCAGCGCCTGCTCAAGTCCCCGGGCTGCCGCAAGATCCCCGTGCTGGTGCAGAGCAAGGACGACGTGATCGTGACCGCCTCCAACTTCAGCTCGGAGAGGTAGTGAGGCCCCTGCCTGCGAGCCGTGTCCCCGGGCCCCTTGTCCCGCCTCCTCCTCCCCCAGCCCCCCCGGGCTTCTTTGGCCTTCTCCTGACTCAGGTCCCGGCCGGGCCCCGCTGAGGCTCACGCTGATCTGGTCCCTGGTGGTTTGTGGGTCCCCGGCTCTCGCGGGAGCGCTGGGAGGGAGCTCGGCTCGTCCCCCGGAAGGGGGCCCTCAGGGTGGTTCCCGACACCACGGTCCCACTCCCTGGAGGGGAGAGAGCGGGCGAGGAGGCGACCCCGCGGCAGCTAGCGGGCTCTTGCCCGGTCTGGAGGAGGCCGACGAGGCTGTGTCGGGGCAGAGAGCCCGGCGCCCACCTCTCGTTCCCCGGGAGCAGGCGCTTGTATCCGGCCCCGGGGGAGCCCCCAAGGAAGGAGCCGCCAGTGCAGCTTGCCTGTGCTCACTTGTTCTTCACTCCCTGCTTAGGATGTGCCCCATATTCCAGATCTCCAATGTTACAGGAGAGAACTTAGACCTGCTCAAGATGTTTCTGAACCTGCTGTCCCCACGCACCAGTTACCGGGAGGACGAGCCCGCCGAGTTCCAGATCGATGACACGTATTCAGTTCCGGTGAGAGGCTCGGGGCCGGGCCGGGAGGGGGGGGGGGGGGGGGAGGCCGCTAGCTGGCCGCGGGGTCGCCTCCACGCCCGCTCTCTCCCCTCCAGGGAGTGGGGACCGTGGTGTCGGGAACCACCCTGAGGGGCCTCATCAAGCTGAACGACACGTTGCTGCTGGGCCCCGACCCCTTGGGCAACTTCCTGTCCATCGCCGTGAAGTCCATCCACCGCAAGAGGATGCCGGTCAAGGAGGTGCGCGGGGGCCAGACGGCTTCCTTCGCTCTGAAGAAGGTGAGACCGGGGGCACGGGGGAGGCCGGCCCGAAGGTAGGAGCCTGAGCGTGGCGCCTGGGGCTTTTGTTAATATGATGCTTTCTGTGGTGACTCTATGTATTTTATTTTGTGCGTTTATCACCATGGTCCTGAGAAGGGCTCTGCGGGCCCAAGTGCTCCGGAGACACTGAGGTCGTTCCGAAGCCCTGCTTTAGAATGGGCCCCCTGAGCTCCTCTGGGGCTGGGGAGAAGACAGAGATTCTCTGGGGGGCTTGGTCCTGATGTGGGAGGCTCGCACCCAGCCCTAGAGGAAGCTGCAGAGCAGGGCGGGGCAGCTGGACCAGGCCGGGGGGGTGGCCATTGAGCCAGGTCGGGGGGCAGCCCTCAGATGCCAGCGGGGGATTATGCCCGTGGGCCGAGAGCCCCAGGAAGGCCGGAGCACAGCCCAGGCCTGCTGCTGATTGGCTCATCTCCTCTCAGAGGGCCTTTGCCCTCTGGGAAAACGAGGTCTCTTGAGCAATGGCTTGGGGAGTCTCAGGGCACTCGTTTGGTCCCCGCCCTCTCAGATTAAGCGCTCCTCCATACGGAAAGGCATGGTCATGGTGTCTCCACGCCTGAATCCCCAAGCTTCCTGGGAGTTTGAGGCAGAGATCCTGGTCCTCCACCACCCCACGACCATCAGCCCGCGATACCAGGCAATGGGTAGGTGACCGGGCCCGACCCCGAGCGCCCCCTCCCACCCCGCCCCTGCCCCTGCTGCTGCTGTCGGGGGGACAGTGTTAAGAGCTGACAAAGAGCAGCCCTTGTCCCCCTGACTCTTCTCCCCCATCTATGGACCTCGGTCGGCCCCTCTCCCGAGCTCGACTCTGAGGTCCGGGAGGGCAGAGCCTGCAGTTTGTCTCAGCTCAGTTTTGTTCAGCAAACGTACTGCTGTTAGTCCGTCCCAAGTCATCTGGGCCCCACCCTCTTTAGCCCCTTCCCCAAGATGAGCCTCCCCCCATTCCTGCGGCAGTGCATTGTGGGAGCATCCGGCAGACCGCCACCATCTTGAGCATGGACAAAGACTGTCTGCGCACCGGAGACAAGGCCACGGTCCACTTCCGCTTCATCAAGACCCCCGAGTACCTGCACATAGACCAGAGGCTGGTGTTCCGAGAGGGCCGCACTAAGGCCGTGGGCACCATCACCAAGGTTGGCCCTTGCCCTCCCCCTGCCTCGTCCGACTGCCTGGGGGATGGAGCCCCCCTTTGTCCGGAGATCTGCACCCTCCAGGGAGCTTGGGGCAGGACTGCAGGCCCTGGGCAGGGGCCGGGGGGGAGGATGGACAGACTTCGAGGCCTTTGGTGACTGGCCACGTGGAAGGGAGGGAGGCAGGGCCTGTGCAGGGGGGCAGAGGGAAGGCCCCAGACAAGACGGGTGTCTGTAACTGGGGTGGGCCCGGGAGGAGGAGGGGAGCTCTGGAAGGCACGGGCCGCTGCGGGGCTGGGGACGGGAAGGGCTGCTCAGCTCCCTTCCCCACTGGGCCTCCGTGGCCACCCTTGACCCCCGTGTGGGCCGCTGCCAACTCCTTTTCTCCCCGGCCTCTCAGCTCCTCCAGACCACCAACAACTCCCCAATGAACGCCAAACCCCAGCAGATCAAGATGCAGTCCACAAAAAAGGGGCCCCTGACTAAACGAGAGGACGGGGGGCTGCCCAGTGGGCTGGCAGCAGGGGCGCCCTCCGGAGAGGAAGCCTCCCCAGCAGGGGCCGTCCAGCCCACCCCTTCCAGCATCCTTCAGCCCCAGGTAGGCCTGGGAGGCCCTGCAGCTTGCTCTCCGCTCTTCCCCGCTCCCCCCATCACTGCATCTTCCGCTGCCTTTCTCTTCCTGGGTCAGCCTGAGGATCGCCGTGGGAGGCCTCTGCTCCGCTGAGCCCGCGCCGTCCCTTGGTCCCTCTCTCGTGCTCGCTCTGTCTCTCGCTCACCTCCTCTCTCCCCTTCTCGACATTCCCCTGCCAGGCCGCCCAGGACGAGGAGACCCCGGGTTGTGAAGGCCCCAAGGTTCTCAGTGTGTGCTGGGGAGCCGGCTGGGGAGGGCGGCCGCCCGCCCCCTGCCCTTCTGGCTCTCTTAAAAAAGAGAGCCACATAGGTGCCCCCTTTCCCATTGGAAGCGCCCTTGGCGCTTGGCTCGCCACCGTGCTCTCGGACAGGTCCTTCTGGGCCCTTGTGGTCAGGCGAGGTCCTTCCCATGAGCCTGTGTGAGAGAAGGAGTGGCCCTCCCCTTTTAGAGATGGGCAAACCGAGGCTCCTGAGGTCGCCCAGTGGTGGCGTGGGCCAGGAACTAACCCCTGGGACCCCGCCTCCTGGCTCAGGCTCCCCCTTCTCTCTTGCAGCCCAAGCCCAGCAGCGGGGGCCGTCGACGGGGAGGCCAGCGGCACAAAGTGAAGTCCCAGGGGGCCTGCGTGATGCCGGCCAGCGGCTGCTGAGCCCCTCCTGCCTCCCCCAGTCTTCCCTGGGACCCTTCTGTCCGCCCCCCACTTGGGACGAAGCCGAGCAGCTGTCACTTCCCCCTCCCTCCCCCGCATCCTCCCTCTCTCCAGCCTTTCCCCCCCGGGATTGTAATTTATAAGCTCAAGAAGGGGCCCAGAGGAGCGTGGGACTGACCAGCCCCCACGTCCCTCCCGGCCCCTCTGCCCCCCCTCTCCCCAACACATTTTTGTACATCTTGGGCCCTTAGTTTTTATTCCTTTTTATTATATATATAAATATATATAGAGAGAGTGTGTGTGTGTGTGCAGATGAAGGCGGCTAGGCCGGCTGGCAGGCCCGTCCCCCCCTCCGTGCCTCGGCCATTTCCGTACAGCCATCCTCAGGGGTTCTCCGACCGACGGGCCGAGGGGCGGGGGCCGCCGCACTCCGGCCTCCCCCTCTCTGGAGAGCACAGCGGCAGGAGCGGCCCCTCCGGCCCCCCGCTTCTGTCTGAAATGGGGGCGAGAACGGGAGCGCCGCCCCCTCACCCTCACTCCATCTCTTTTTAGTCCCCCCTCTCCTGAAAAGGAATGTCCCAAGCGCTTAACTTTGGATGGGAGGGCCGCAGATCGGCCTTAGGCCTGTCCCTCGGCCTGCCGTGGGGGGCTGCCATTTTTCCCCTTTTGGAGACAATCCCCCTTTTGCCCCCCTCAGCCCAGCTCGGCGGCCACAGAGTGAGCCCCCCTGCCAGTCCCTTGGGGTTGGCTTTGGGGATTCTGGAGAAGTCCCATCTTCCTCCTTTCACTCTGGCCCAGAGCGGGGCCTCCAGCCTGCTGGGGGTCGTGTTTATAAAGTCCCCTGTGGGCTGGGGACTCCTTCCCTGAGTGGGGGGGGGCAGCTGCTTCCATCGCCCTCCTGAGCCATACGAACCCTCTCGCCCTTCCAGCATCCCCACCCTGTCCCCATTGTGGCCGCTCCTGGGGCAGGTTGGGGACCTGGGTGCTGAGAGGCCTCCATGGTCTGCCCCGGAGCCTGAGGTTCAGGAGGGACCTCTGTGCCTCAGAGATGCCCAGGCTGGGGATGGGACCAGCTGTGGGGGCAGCCTTGGGAAGGGGGAGGACCCACAGCCCGGGGGGCGCCCTCTCCCAGCTGGGGTCTCCCTCAGCCTCCATCTTCCACCCCTGGTGCCCCCTTTCCCACTGGAAGACAAGCCCCTCCCCAGACTTGTCTTGCTTTCCCCCTCACCCCCAGGTGTTTGCCCTGGTTGTTACTGACCAGCATTCATGGACCGGCCAGACTGACATCCAAAATAAAAGTTTGTTCCAAGTTGAATGGGCTCCCGTGTTCCCTTGGCCAGTCTGAGCCCCTCCGGGGAGCCCGTGGAGGGGAGCCGGGTGAGGGCGGCCCCGCTGGGGAGAGGCCGGTGCCCCTGGCACAGGAGAGGCTGTGGAGGGTAGTTTGATGGTGTCTCATCCCAGGCAGGTTGGGCTTCCTTGACCCCCCCTTTCAAGGCTAGTGGTGCCGAGAGCCACATAGGGTCTCCCAGAGCACCTGGAGACATGGGGACCCGCAGAGCCAGTGGGGTGGGCGGGACCAGGGCGGGGAGCCAAGGCCTCCGGCCTGTGCCACTATAGCCCGGGGGGTGGGGGGTGGAGGTGCCCACGGGACCTACCACTTTGGAGCAGCAGGGAGGTCCCATGAGGGGTCCTGGAGGTCTGCTCGTGGAGGACCGTTCCCACAGATCCGAGCTGCTCAGCCTCTCCTGGGCACCTCTTCAGGAAGCCCCGCTGGGGTGGAGTCCTCCCCGCCCTCAACCTGGACTGAGGGTGACAGGTGGAGCAGGAGCCTTGGTGGCTGACGCTGCCCAGCCCTGTAGCGTGGCCCCCTCAAAATGCCCGCCAGCGGTCCGTCACACTCGCCAGTCTTCCCGGGGGCCTGCCCTCGTCCTGGCAGCCTAGTCTGTGCTGGATGCTCCCATGATGCTCCGCAGTCCCGCGTGCCCCTCCCTCACGGGCCGCCATCCTGCTCTGGATGTTGGCCCCCTGGCTGGGTCGGGCTGTTTGCAAATGAGTCTTGGAGTCCCCCGTTGCCTTCCGTGCTGGCCGTGACTTCTGGCCTGCAAAGTGGTGGGGGGGGGGAGAAGGGGGGCAGCCTCCCCATACCCACTAACCCAGATCCACATGGCAGTGACCAAGTGATGGGGACTCATCCCTTCGGGATCCCCCAGCCTCACCCCTCACAGAGCAGAGAATCGGAGCAAAGGAAGGCAGTCTCCCAGTCCCCCTCCCCCCCCGCCTCCCCCCGGTAACATCCCGGACCCCTAGTGAGGGTCTCCTGCCAGGCGCGGGCTTTGTGTATAACCCAGGCAGTCCCACCTCTGCACAAATAACGGCAGCCTCTGGGAGATGGAGCGTGACCTTGGTTTTGCCTGAGACTCGGTCGAGGTCGTGGCTGGGCCAGAATCACACAGGAGGTACCAGAGCCGAGAACCCAGCTCTCCCCGGGCTAAGTGAGGCAGCTGCCGTCCTGACGGCTCGGAACCCTGCACTGGGAAGACTCCAGAAAAGCAGGACTCGGAGTTCCCATCCAGCAGCAATTATTTTTTAAGCCTGTTTCATTTTTTTTTCCTGGTTTTACATACATGTTAACTTTTAAAAATAGACATTTCTGTATGAATCCCATTGGGAGACAAAAATCAGAAAGACATGATAGGAGAAAAACAAACCAAGAAAGCGAACAGAAGATGAGTTGATTTACCATCAGTCTCCATAGTTCTTCTTCTGGATGCAGACGGCATGGCCTGTCCAAAATCCCTTGGGATTGCCTTGGATCACTGAACCGCTGAGAAGAACTGAGTCTTTCATAGTCGATCATCATACATTGTTGCTGTTACTGTGTATTCCCACTTCTGCTTCTTTCCCTCAGCATCAATTTGTGTAAATCTTTCCAGGCCTTTCTAAAACCAGCTTGCTCATCATTTTTTTTTTTTTATTTTTTATAAAACAATAATATTCCATTACTTGCAAATACCATCCAATCATTTTCACAAATGGGATGAAATCCCAGGCTCCAGCCTCCCTTTCACCCAGTGCCAGGCTCATGGGCCAGGTAAGAAGAATCACCAAACTGCATTTGCGTATGGTGTGTCAGCCTCCTGTGTGCGAGTTCCCTATGTGAACATCCCAAGTCCCTTAACATCTGTTATGTTTCTCAGCAGCATTCGTTTTGGTGAATATTCAACTCTTTTCCTAACCCCAAAATACAGCTCTAAAAAATTGATATTACTTGAAAATTGTTTTAATAATGTGATTTTCCATTATTAGGTCTAACGCTTAAATATATTAGTCTTAAGTACAAAGGTAGGTGTGTGTGTGTGTGTGTGTGTGTGTGTTTGTGTATATGTGTGTGTGTGTGTGTGTGTATTTATTGGAGGCAACAAAATACAAGGAAGTCTAACACTTTAAATATATTAATCTTAACTACAAAGGCGTATGAACAGCATTTGTTTTGGTAAATATTAAACTGTTTTCCTAACCCCAAACTGCAACTCTGAAAAAATTAACACTACTTGAGAATGGTTATAACAACTTGATTTTCAACTATTAGATCTAACGCTTAAATATATTAGTTTTAAGTACAAAGGGGTGTGTGTGTGTGTGTGTGTGTGTGTGTGTGTGTGTGTGTGTGTATTTAAGCTATAGTGGAGGCAAGAGAAGGTACAGGGAAGGGATGGGACTAATGCTCAGCATAAATAGGCCAATAAAAATGATCACTGAACTATTCATCTTTTACTTTGCTTCTATTTTCTTTCCCAAGAAGAATGAGTATTGGAAGAGGAAGGATAAAGACACCAAAATCGAAGCCCAAGAACAGTGTGGAGGTGGAGAGTCCATTCAACTCCATAAAATCTGAGAAACTACAGAGACAGCAATGGAAAAATAATCTCTGTCCCCAGGAAGCTGCTGTTTTGCTACATGTACCCGAATAAGTCAATATATGATGCTTTGAGGGTGGGGAGAACACTTAACAATTAGGGGAATTGAGGCTTCCTACAAGGTGGCAGCACCTGAGATAGGGATTTTCCGTAATCTGAACTGTGGGCTAGCCACTAGGTGGTGACTTTTGGCCATGACAACTCATAAAACTAAAATGCGAAATTGCCTTCATTTGTGGGCATCCCCCTTGTACATCATCAGCAAAGGGAGCAGAGGAGGACCGTGAAATTGCAGCTTTAACTGCATTACCTTACATATCAGAGCCTTAACCAGAGATCTCTGTTCAACCTTCTATTGGAGGATTTGAAGTGTATCAGTGTTGTCATTCTTCCTGGAAATGAAACATCAGGAAGTGAAGAAGTAGAAAAAGGTTTGATTTCATTGGGCCTGCAAAGCAACAAATGGGAAACGTTCCTCGATGACTTAATCTTCTCACCTTGCAGAGCTCATTACAAGCACAAAACATTGTTGTAGCTTCTGAGCAGAAGATGAAGTTCTGTGAAAAATCAATATATTTCTCCAGATGAAGTCGATGTATACTTTAATATTTAGTGATTTCAGTGCAAAGGATGGCAGAGAAGATGGCAAAAAGTACATTGGAAAGTATAATTTGGGAGTAGGAAAGGAAAGAGTTCAATATCTATATAGCATAAATATTTCCTTTAGGAAGACTTAGAAGAATTGAAAAACATTTAAATGCAGGAATTTGTATTACTCAAATTTACATGTTTATTACAAGGGCTTTGTTTTTCAGTGGAGAGAGATGGGAAAGAGAGACGGGTAGATTTTCATTAATAAAAAAAAAATTAAAATTTGAAGTTGCTGGATGTGGCAAACGCTAAACAATCTCACTAAAAAATTGAAATTGAATCCTAGTGGATAAGAAATCATTGATTATTGATGAGGAGATTTCTGAATAAACTTGGCAGTCAAATCATCTTGTTAAAGCAAAGGTCAAAAATCCCATATTAGAAAAAATATAAGATGGCATGTAATTAAAAACTTCAACAGCAATATAAAATGGCGCATAATTAAAACAGTTTCAAATGCGTTCGAAGTGCTGAAAAGCAGGGAAGAGATTAAGGAAAGGGTAGAAATTCAATCAACATAAAGTAGGTGCTTTAGCTAACCACACCTTATCGTCTTATCAAATAAAGCACCCAGGTAAGACCAGTTTAAAACATAAAATCATAAAAAGACATAAAAACCTTAAATAGGATGGTGGAAGATCATGAACAGGATCACTTTTCATTCTTTAAAAACAGTGAGAAATAGTAAATGGGAAAGTAAATTTCCAGAAAACCGGGTGTGAGACTTAATTAAACTAAATCATTCCAAGAATATGTATTAAAAATGAAACTGGCAAGAAGCCAACAAAAGTACTAAAAATGGACAGATTTGTTAGATTATTTTATCATTGATCACATTGTACGCTAATGTTTCCGTCCTTCATGTTCTGTATGATGTAGAAAATGGGAAAAAAAAAAAAAAAACAGCTGGATTGAGAAATGTATACTGATTGATTACCTTGTTCACAAGAGGTACCTAGACGTCCTTTCCTTTCACTCTTTTGACTCCCTACAGTCTGGCTTCTGACCTCTTATTCAACTAAAGCTACTCTCTACTGACCTCTTAATTGCCCAGTATAAAGCCTTTCTCTCGGTAGTCATTGTCTTTCATTTCTCTACAGGCTTTAATGAGATCAGTAATGCTTACTTTGTGTTAGACTTTGTGATAAAAGCTAAGAATACAAAGAAAAGCAAAAACAGGGTCCTTGCCCTCAAGAATCTCACCATCTGCTGAGGGAGACGACAAGCTAACATCTATGTAAAAACAAACCATGTATAGAGAAAATAGGAAAAATTCAAGAAAAGGCAGAATTAAGAGGGATGGGAGAGACTTCTTGTAGAAGGTGAGATTTTAACTAGTACTTGAAGGAAACCACAAAAGCCAGGAGGTAAAGGTGAGGAGGAAGAATGTCCCAGACATGGGGAATAGCCAGAGAAAAGGCTCCCGAGTTGGAAGATGGAGGGTCATGTACAAGCAATAGCCAGTCCAGTGTCACTGGACTGAAGACGATGCAGAGAGAAGGAGCTGAGGGTTATGAAGGATTTTGAATGACAAGTAGAGGATTCTGAATTTGATCCTGGAGGTAATAGAGAGTCACTGGGGTTTATTGGTAGGTGGATGGCATAGACTTGTACTTTAGGGAAATCAAGACAATTGAAAGGAGGCTGGACTGGAGTAGGGAGAGATTTGAGGCAGGCGGATCTAACAGCAGCTACTGTTGCAGTAGCTGCAGGGGTGGAGTGATGAGACCTGGACCAGGGTAAGGGGGAAACAGAGGAGAGTCTCAGCTCATTTTTTAAAAGATGCTGTAGAGATGAAATTAATGAGAGATGCTGCAGAGGTGAAGTTGAAGAGAGACAAAAGTGAAATTTACAAGAGAAGTTGCAGGAGTGAAGTTGAAGAGAGACAAAAGTGAAATTTACAAGAGATGTTGCAGAGGTGAAATTGATGAGAAGTGCCTATAAAGGTAAAATCCGCAAGAGATGTTGCAGAAGTGAAGTTGAAGAGAGACAAAAGTGAAATTTACAAGAGATGTTGCAGGGATGAAGTTGAAGAGTGAAATCTGCAGAGTTGAACTTGATGAGAGGTGCTACAAAGGTGAAATCTGCAAGAGATGTTACAGGAGTGAAATTGATGAGAAACAAAAGTGAAATTCACAAGAGATGTCGCAGAGGTAAAATTGATGAATGGGACAAGCTTTGGCAACAGCTTGGATGTGGAGGTGATGGCAGTGAGAGACATTAGACTCTAGGATGATGTCAAGGTTGGGAGCCTGGAGCATCATGGTGTTCTCTACAGTAATAGGGGAGGTAAGAGAGGAGAAGTTTAGGGGGGAAGAAAATGATTTCTGTTTTGGGCATGTTGAATTTTTTTGTTTTAATTTTTATTTAATAATTACTTTATATTGACACTCGTTTCTGTTCCGATTTTTTTTCCCTCCCTCCCTCCACCCCCTCCCCTAGATGGCAAGCAGTCCTTTATATGTTGGATATGTTGCAGTAGATCCTAGATACAATATATGTTTGCAGAACCGAACAGTTCTCTTGTTGCATAGGGAGAATTGGATTCAGAAGGTATAAATAACCCGGGAAGAAAAACTAAAATGCAGATAGTTCACATTCGTTTCCCAGTGTTCTTTCTTTGGGTGTAGCTGCTTTTGTCCGTCATTTATCAATTGAAACTCAGGTCCTTTGTCAAAGAAATCCACTTCCATCAAAATATGTCCTCATACAATATCGTTGTCGAAGTGTATAATGATCTCCTGGTTCTGCTCATTTCACTCAGCATCAGTTCATGTAAGTCTCGCCAGTCCTCTCTGTATTCATCCTGCTGGTCATTTCTTACAGAACAATAATATTCCATAACATTCATATACCACAATTTACCCAGCCATTCTCCAATGGATGGGCATCCATTCATTTTCCAGCTTCTAGCCACTACAAACAGGGCTGCCACAAACATTTTGGCACATACAGGTCCCTTTCCCTTCTTTAGTATTTCTTTGGGATATAAGCCCAATAGAAACACTGCTGGATGAAAGGGTATGCACAATTTGATAATTTTTTGGCCATAATTCCAGATTGCTCTCCAGAATGGAGACACAACTCCACCAACAAGGGCATGTTGAATTGAATTGAAGTTGTCTACTAGATATCCAATTTATGACATCTGAATGAAACAAGATACAAAACTAGAGGTCAGCAAAGAGTTTTAGGCAGAATAAGTAGAGTTGAGAACCCTCAGCATAGAAATGGCAAAATCCATGGGAACTGATGAGATCATCAAGTGAAGTAGAATGGAGGGAGAAGAGAATTTTGAGCCCAAGGCTCCTTTATACTCTTTAGAAAAAAGTTTTTTGACACCACCCTGGTCTGGTTCTCTTCCTCCTATTTACTCCTTCTCAATGTCCTTGTCTGGATTTTCATCCAGTTCACACCTCCTTACTCTGGGGATATTCCCCAGAGTTCTTCAGGATTTCTGCACTGAGGCCCAGGAAGGCCTACTAAAGGCCTTTACATCGGGTAAATTGCATTCAGATAACTGTAAGTCCTGGATTAACTTGCTTTCATTTTCATTTTTTTTTATTTATTATATTGGAGGGATAATATTTTATTTTATTTTTTAATACACATTGCTTTATGAATCATGTTAGGAAAGAAAAATCAGAAGAAAAGGAAAAAGTCACAGGAGAGGAAGAAAAAACAAAAGAAAGTGAACATAGTATGTGTCGATTTACATTTTCTGGGTACAGATGGCATTTTCTGTCCAAAGTCTATTAGGAGTGCCTTGGATTGTTTTCATTTTTAAACTTTTTTTCCTGTAGTGAAAAGCAAGGAGGAAGAGGTCTTAAATACTTTCACTCTTTTCCTTTCCCATAGATTGTATATATTTAGGCTTAGAAAGAGCTCTAGATTACTCTAAATATCCCTTAGAGATATTTACATTCTGGCCCCATGCATGCTTTTTGAGAGACCTTGGGGACTCTTTCTTTTTTGGCTAGGCAGTTGGGGTTAAGTGACTTGTGCTGAGTCACACAGTTTATGTGTTAAGTGTCTGAGGCTGAATTTGAACTCAGGTCTCTGAGTTCAGGTCAGATACTCTATCCATGGTGCTACTCCTGCAGGTGACTCTTAACAGAGAATAGAAATCAGGCACAGATTTATAGAAGGTGTATAGATTCATCGAGCAGGTGGGAACTGCCTCCAAAAAAAGCTGTTTTCAACCTCACTGGGAGCACTGCTTCATTTCATACTGTACTCTAGTTCTTCCTTTTTTGATTATTTATTTTGATTATATTAAATTAAAAAGTTTTTGTCCAAACAAAACCAATGCCGACAAGATTAGAAAGAAAGCAGAAAACTGGAAAATTTTTTTTACATCTTTTGTGACAGGAGGGCAGAACCGTGTGATAAAAAGATGCATTTCCTGCCTACTCTGCAGAGATCTCAGATCCTTTGTAAAACAGTGTCCGATGTACAGCTAGTCTTTGATTAGATCAGAGAAATGTTGCAAAGTGCACTAAAATTTGAGCAAAATCTTTGATTGCATCACTCCTGCCATCCTTGCAGACTGTTGGGACAGGGACCAGATGACAGTTGGATCTGGAAACAGTTAAGGGGTTAAATCACCCAGCCTGAGGAGAGCTGGCTGATGAACGGATGCCAACTCATCCGGAGGTCTCAGGTGACCGTCCTAATTGCCCTTGGGAACTCTCCTTTTCCCTGTGCTTGTTCCAGCATTTTTATCAATGACTTAAGTGAAGCCATGGAAGGTGTACTTCCAAAGGTACCAAAACCAGAGCTGGAAGGGGTGGAGATGAATATCAGAAGGGACATTTCAGCTTGCTAGAATCTCTTGTAAGATGGAAACATTCAATCCTCAATCTGAGTTTTAAAAAAATGAACAAGTACCGAGGTGGGGAGAAGAGGTGGACACGGCCCCTGTTCAATGGATCTTGGGGATTTCAAAGGAAGCAGAATCTGTGTGAGTCACTTGTGGACCATGGCAGCTGGAGTGACTAGTTCCTGTCTACAAGGCATCAAGGGGCCTACTGGTCCAGAAAGAGGGACAGACTAATAGGCCTGCCTTACTCCAGCCTGGTCAGACCACAGCTAGAGAACACTGTCCATGCCTGAACATCATGTTTTGAGAAAAAAAAAATGGACAAGTTGAGGCGCATTTAGAGAAGGGTGAACAGAATAATGAAAGACCCAAAGAAAATGCCGTAAGGACTGCTGGAAGACCCTCAGAGACTTAGAGGGACCTTGGGAACTGTCTTCACATGGTCTAGGAGATAGAGCACTGGGCCTGGAAGAAAGATTGGAGTTCAAATCCACACTCAGATACTAGCTGTGTAATACTGGGCAAGTCACTTACTTGTATCTGCTTCAGTTCCCACATCTTTAACAAAGTGGAGATAATCACGGCACCTCTCTCTCAGGGTTGTTGTGAGGATCAAAAGAGATATTTATAATGTGCTCTGACATAGTAGGTGCTTTATAAGTGCTAGCTGTTATTAGCCAATTTTGTTTGACTCAGCAGCAAGAGGAAGATTTCGGGACCAATTTCCCAACAGTCTGAATAGTCCCAAAGTGGGTTGTTTGATCTTTGCTGGAGGGTTTCAAGGGCATGCTAGATGGCGCCATGTTGAGAATACCGTAAACCACGGCTTCTTAAACTTGTCCAACTCACTGATGCTATAAGCAAGCAAATTTGAAGAACAAAGGATAGTCTGCCTCTCAGATGTGTGGAGAAGGAATACATAAGGCCAAAATTGCATTTCATACTGTACTCTGGTTCTTTCTTTTTTGATTATTTATTTTGATTATATTAAATTAAAAAAGGTTTTGTACAAACAAAACTAATGCAGACAAGATTAGAAAGGAAGCAGAAAACAGGAAAAGCTTTACATCCAAGAATTCTGATAAAAGCCTCATTTCCAAAATATATAGAGAATTGACTCAGATTTATAAGAATACAAGCCATTCTCCAATTGATAAATGGTCAAAGGATATGAACAGACAATTTTCAGATGAAGAAATTATTTTTTTGTTAGGTTTTTTTAAAATAACTTTTTATTGACCCCATGCCAGGGTAATTTTTTACAGCATTATCCCTTGCGCTCACTTCTGTTCCGATTTTTCCCCTCCCTCCTTCCACACCCTCCCCCAGATGGCAAGCAGTCCTATACATGTTGAATAGGTTACAGTATATCCTAGATACAATATATGTTTGCAGAACCGAACAGTTCTCTTGTTGCACAGGGAGAATTGGATTCAGAAGGTAGAAATAACCCGGGGAGAAAAACAAACATGTAAATTGTTTAAATTCATTTCCCAGTGTTCTTTCTTTGGGTGTAGCTGCTTCTGTCCATCCTTGATCCATTGAAACTGAATTAGCTCTCTTTATCGAAGAGATCCACTTCCATCAGAATACATCCTCAAACAGCATCGTTATTGAGGTATATAATGATCTCCTGGTTCTGCTCATTTCACTTAGCATCAGTTCATGTAAGTCTTGCCAGTCCTCTCTGTATTCTCAGATGAAATTAAAACCATTTCTAGTCAGATGAAAAAAAGCTCTAAATCACTTACTGCCATCTGGGGGAGGGAGTGGGGAAAGGGGAAAAAAAATTAGAACACAAGGTTTTGCAATGATTCATATTAAAAACTATCTTTGCATATATTTTGAAAATAAAAAGCTATTCTTTAATTAAAAAAAAAACTTTTCCCACTTGCAACTCCTGTTTGAGAAATTTATATACAACCTCAGGTATATAGGTATATAAAATACATATACAAAGCAAACATTTACTGATAAATCATAAATTCATTTTAAAAACGATTCTTTGGTATTTACATAATTTTACCATTTATTAAATAAAAGCAAATTTGCATACTAATGAAAGGGATGTGCTTTTTTTTAATATATATATAATTAAATTCTGGTGGAATATTTGATTCTGTAAGACAGAGTTTTTCAGAGTTGATCAATATCTTGATATTTTGCAACCCCCATATTCAGTTATGCGATTCCCTTATGTCGCAACCCAGAGTTTCAGCAGCTTTGCTGTAGAGGGGATTCTTTACGTGGAAATTAAAAGACTGGAACGGCTCTTAGTAAGCGTTGGCTGTGGGGCAGACTGTGTGCCGAGTGATGGAGAGCTAAGACACAGAACCGTTCCTTCCTTTGGGGAGCTCGCCTGCCACTGCAAGATGTAACGAGCATCTGACGGATCTGTCTAGGTACATATGGATATCTAGACACAACAAGCAAGCACAAAACAAATACAGATTTCTGGGGGCCCAGAACTGGAAGGGAGCATCAAGACCCGGAGAAGCTTCATGGAAGGGGCGAACAGAATGAGGAGAACCAGCTCAGCCAGTGCCGGGCTGTGGTATCTGGTTTATTTTTCAGTTCTGCCCTCTTCCTCTCACATGACAAATACTAAAACACTTCCCTCCTTCCTCCCCCCGCCCCCATCTCTGCTTCAGATTTAAAAGTTTTCAGTGAACAAAGATCTCTTTTTTCTCTTCTATCTCCTCCATAAAAAAAATAACAAAAAAACCCTCTTGTAACAAAAGTGTGTCAAGAGTAACAGATTCATGGACATTCTTCCCAAATTGTGTCTTCTTTCAGCAGAAACTTTGTGTTCATCGGAAGTCTTTGAAAGTTACGTTCACTCGCTATTTCTGGCTCCGCTCACTGCACACCAGTGAGTTCCTGGGTCATCCAGAGGGCTGAGGCAGCTGGGCTGTGCCACGGGGCCCACAGTGCCGGGTCTGTTGGCAGGAAGACATCTTCCCGAATTCAAATCCAGCCTCAGTGTCTTCCCAGCTTCCTAGGCCAGACCTTGGGCTCAAGGTTCAGTCAATTCACCATTTGCCTCAGTTTCCTCATCTGTGAAATGAGCTGGAGAAGGAAATGGCCACCCACTCGAGTTATCTGCCACGGAAACCCAGATGAGTTGTGAACAGTCACTCATGAACTATTCCTACTGAACCCCCATCTCAAGGTATTCCCACCTGCCCCAGCACTGTACATTGAACCAAAGTTTCACCTTTATGTTTGCCCATGTACTAAGTTACTTGGTAAGGGAAGAGGCCATTTTTCTTCGCTGATAATATATCCCTAGCGGCGACCTCCCAAGCCCTGCCTCTATCCCTACTTCATTTGGAGTGGCTAACCGACGGAGTGCACACAACATGGCCCTTTGAGGGGCCACGAGGAATCATTTAGGTTGGGATTTGAGAGACATTTGGGCCCATAACCTTTGGGGTGTGCCCTGGTCCGATTCTGGAGCTCTTCCTGTTTTCCTGTATAAGATCCTCCTCCTTTAGACTCCGTCATCTCTCCCGCTGATGTCTTCTCTGGGGACCCCGGAGCTGGTCTGTACTGGACTAAACAGGCTGTCCCGAGGGGAGGCTCCAGGCCACCGCCGGCACTTCCTCCGTTTCTAACCATCCAGCCTGAGTTCTGTGACTCGGGAAGCTGACGCATTGAGGGCCCTTTCCATCCGGGCTCTGCCACTCGCTGGCCCATGACCTTGACCAGGCCCGGGACCCTTCCTCCTCACCCGCCAGCAGGGGGTTTCCACCCAAATCCCGCCTCCTTGGCCCCCCTACTCCCGGAGCGGCCTTCGCATGACGGACAGACGAGCAGACCCCACAGATGCAAGAAAAAATTTTATTGTTTTTGCATAGGCATAAATTAGAATCTTGTCGATTAAAAAATAAAACAAGGAATTAAACAGTGTAGCCTTTGGGATGGGGAAGAGCTAAAGCCCCATCTGCAGTTCTATCCTATTCCTATCCTATTCCTATTGGATGCCAGCTTCCCGGGAGGGGCCCGAAGCAGAGGGAGCGGGCTGGGCCGAGGGGCAGCTGGCAGCAGCCCCGCCTCAATTGGCACAGAGCGGCCTTCCCTCCTGATGGTTAAGAGGCAGAAAGGATGGCAGAATCGGTGCTCGACAGCCCCTCCCCAGCTGGGGCTGGAGTGAATATCACCCGGAGCCCCAGGGGAGGTGGCCAAGAATGAAGCCCTTAGCTTTTCTTTCTGGTAAAAAACCACGAAATATATCTATATAGAAATATATAGATCTATATACATAATACGAGTGGCCCGCAGGGCCAAAGACTTTGTGCCCTCCCCCTCCCAACCTGGTCTTAACTCCAACAAGCCCACCCCCACCCCCACCCCCATCCCAATGAATTTAACACTTGCCCTGGGCTTGGTTAGCCAAGCCAGAAAAAAACTTAAGAGCTCGAGCCCCTATTGAGAGCCCAGGGGGGCCTATAAGGCCCAGTTTCCCTGCAGAGGCCCTTCAGGCATGGCAAGTCCCGCTCCGCCCCGGGAGAGGGCAGCACATGCTCAGTGCAAACCTAGAGGACCCCGGAGGGCCCCTTCTCATCAGCATCCCCGCCAGGCTCCTTTCCCACCGTGCCCCCAATTACGGAGCTGGCGGGCCCCAAGGAGAGCCCCCGGGGACCCAGGCAGAGCTGGCCGGGCTCTAAGGTGGAACAGAAGGGCCTCTGGGCCTGCAGGGGGAGGGAGGAGCCCCTAAACAAGCTGCCCTTGCTGCCTTGGGAGCCCTGGGCCTGGGTCCCAAGGACCCCCAGCCCCATCTCCCTTTCAGCATCATCTAATCCATGATTAATGCTGCGTCTAATACTGCCATCAGAAGCCCTCGATCCCTCTCGAACCCCGCTGGGTCGAAGGCCTCCCCGCCAGGGCTGGGTCCCTGGGGAGACAGTCTCTAAATGCTGCGCCAGGTGGTCCCGGACGCACATCTTTCCCCGAACCGAGGCTGTTGGCACAATGTCCAGGGAGTCACGATCCATCTCAGGTGCTTCCGCTCTCAAATCCGCACCCGTCGTGCCCCTTGGTGGAGGGGACCAGGCGGTCCCTTGGCAGGGGCTTTGGCCGGCGCCTGGGGCTCGCTCGCCACAGGCTGGCCGCCAGTCTGCCCTTCGCAACTGTTCAATCAGTCCGTCCTTGAGACACCCGAGTCCCGGCCTGCAGCCGGGGGAGCCGTGGTGCCGCGGGGCCGTGCTGGGCAGAAAGGGCCCCCCGAGGTCCAGGCCCCATCCCCACCATGTAACACGTAGATACGCTTCTGGGGGGCGGGCAGGGGGGAGCTGGGCCGCCTGGCCCAAAGGGAAGGGGAATGAAACAGAAATAGCTCGGGGGGCCCTCTCCATGTCGGAGGGAGCCCGCCGAGGCAAGACTGCTCCAAAGGGGGCTCCTATTCCTCCGTCCCTCTCCCAGAAGCCTTTAGGGGGCTTAAGCGTGGGGGCGGGAGGAGGAAGTGGGGGAGCTGCTTGCTGCGGGAGGGAGGGGAGGGGGGAGGGGGGAGGTGCACGGGGTACTGAGAGGGGCCTAATTGGAGGACACCCGCTCCCCGTGGACACGGAAGCGGTAGATGCAGGTGTACTCCGGGTGACCCCAGTTGCTCACGATCCGAAGCTCAACTACCTGGTATGTGAATGTGTTGTTGCCCTGTGGGAAGGGGAGTGTGGGGGGTCAGGGAGGCCGGGGGCCCTCGGGCCTGGGCCCAAGCAGAGTTTTGTCCCTCCCGCTGCTCTCGGCCCACGGGCTCCCGGTTTCCATGACTGCCACCCCCAGAGCCACAGCCTGCCCGGGGCCAGACCCAGGCCTCCCTCCTACCTGCAGCTGGAAGGTCTGAATGGGATCCCCGTCCTTATCGTAGGTGAACTCCCCGAGAAGGATCCCCTCTGACTCGTATTCTCTACTTAGTCCCTGCAGAGAAGGAAAAGCAGAGGGAGGGGATGGCTGGGCGGAGGCTGGAGGAGAGATCATGCTGTTAAGGACAAGAATCCAAATCAATCCGGGGAGACAGAAGTGGAGATGGGGGGGAGAGACAACAAGTAGTGGGGGGGGAAGGAGAGGGAGGAAAAGGGGAGGAAGAAAGAGGGGAGATGGGGGGAGGAGAGGGGGAGGGATACATTGGAGAGAGTAAAGGGGAGAAAACAAAAGCCACAGTGATGTTCGCTTCCTTAGTAGCCTCTCCTGCGACCCCCTTCACATCCACCATCAGATCCTCTCCCCTCTGAGCCCGACCTCCCCGGCCTCTTCCCCATGGCTGCCGAATGCTGGCCCCGTGTGCCTCAGTTTATTGGGATTTAGGTCCCGAGCACCCCCTCCTCTGCCTTCATTGCTCTCTCCTTACTGGACGTTCTAGCTCCGTCCCGGGAGGCGACTGTCACGCGGGGAATGGCGATCGCCCCCTCCCCGGGCACCCCTGGCATGGGGGCCACGGAGGGGCCGTGTTTAAAAAGCCCGACCACAGCAGGGAAACCTGGGCCCGTCCGGCTGCTCTCCCGGTCCTTTCCTGGCCCAGGAGGCGGCCCCATGTCCCGTCCCCCCGCACCCCCGAGCGCCGCCAGCCTCCGATACTCACTAAGACAGCAAATTCCCGGGGGGCGCTGGGGATGTCGCTCGAGGGGGACAGGGTTCTGGACACGTGCTCCAAAGTGACCGCGGTGGGGCGGATGCGGGCGGCCAGGCGAATCACGGCGTAGCCCTGGGGGCCCTGGAATGCCCAGCAGTTGCCGGGGTACACGTCCGGCTGCGGGTGGAAGGCAGGCGGGCTCAGAGGGGAAGGGGCCCGGGGCCCGGCGGGGGGGCCTCCCCGTTAGTGCCCACGTGCCCAGCCCTGTGGGAGGGCGGCCGCAGGCTGGGACCCTCAGCCCTACCTGGAGGATGGCTCTTGGGGACTGAGTCAAGTACCACAAGGGGACACCAAACAGACTGAGGACGGCCGTCTTCGTGTCGTAAGTCTCCGAGCAGCGGGTGCTGAGGATGCTGGCGCCTGAGGAGCAGAGGCAGGTGAAGGGGGAGCCCCCGCCGGGCCCGGCCCCCCACCCGTCTCAGCAGCCGCCGCCGCCTACCTGCCGACTCCAGGGCGTAGTCCACCAACCCGATGCGGTCCTCGCTGTAGCGCTTCAGAGCCTGCTGCACGATCTGGTTCACTTCCTAAAGGACGAGGACGGACTTGTGGGGCCGGCCCAGCCCCCTGCCCGTCCCCCCTCAGTCCTGCCCACGGACCGGCCCGGGCCCAGCCCTCTGCCCGTCCCCCCTCAGTCCTGCCCAGGACCGGCCCGCTCCCACCCCAGGCCGGGCCCAGCCCCCTGCCCATCCCCCCTCAGTCCTGCCCAGGACTGGCCCGCTCCCACCCCAGGCCGGGCCCAGCCCCCTGCCCGTCCCCCCTCAGTCCTGCCCACGGACCGGCCCGGGCCCAGCCCCCTGCCCGTCTCCCCTCAGTCCTGCCCAGGACCGGCCTGCTCCCACCCCAGGCCGGGCCCAGCCCCCTGCCCGTCCCCCCTCAGTCCTGCCCAAGACCGGCCCGCTCCCACCCCAGGCCGGGCCCAGCCCCCTGCCCGTCCCCCCTCAGTCCTGCCCACGGGCCGGCCTGCTCCCACCCTGGGCGGGCCCGCTGCCTCACCTCCTCGGTCACGCCGGTCATGCCCTCCTTGCGGAGGGTCAGCTTCAGGTTGGCGGCGGCTTCACGTGCCGACCGGCCCTGCTCCTCGGCCACGCTCCCCAGGATCCTGCGCTCCAGCTCCCGCAGTTGGACCTGAACCTCCTCCAGCTGGAAGAGCCCGGCCAGAGCCTCCTTGTTTCGGAGGAGGAACTGGCGGATCCAAGTTGGCAAGTGCGACTTCACCTAGAACCCAGCAGAGGAGACAGCTCAGCCACGGCCCGACATGGGGACCCCTGTGCGGAGAAGGCCGGGCTCCCGGCCCCGCCGCCGCCCCCGCCCCTCCTCCCCCCCGCCACCACGGCCCGGCCTGAGCCCCCCCTCCTCCCCCGCCACCACGGCCCGGCCTGAGCCGCCCCCTCCCCCCCCCCCCCCAACTGCGGGACCCGTGAGCTCACGTCATCGCGCAAAGCCTCCATCTTCTGCGGCCAAAGGTCCACTTGCTGCGCCACGGCCGCTTGCTTCTGGCTCAGGCCTGACAGCTCCTGCTTCAGGCCGGCCAGCTGGGCCTCCAGTGGGCCCATCTCCTTCAGCACGTTCTCCCGGAGGGCTTCTTGGGCCAAACTGGTCAATGACAAAGGAAAGGTCAAGGTCAGCTCCCGGACGGGCACACAGGAGGGAGTGGGACGGAGCCAGGAGACCACAGGCGTGCCCAGTGGAGCCGGAGTCCCCTGAGCGGCTCCTTTCCCTCTGGGGCTGCCATCGCCCCAGATCCTGGCTGCCCCACCCCTCCCCACCCTCCCCGCCCGGACCCCCTGTGGGAAGCTCTAGCTCTGGACCTTCCCTTCCGCTTCTCTTGGCCCTCAGGCTCGGCACCTTACCTCTGCCACTCAGACTTGAACTGGAGGACCCAACTTTCCATCTCCTATGAGGAAGAGGAGGACATTATGAGACAACCTCAGTGCCGCCCCCCAGGACTTGCCTCCCTTCTGGGGGGCCCCTGTCTGCCGGGGAGCAGCCACAAACCTTAACCTGAGGGGTCTCAGAGACTGGGCCCTGCCGACAAAACCCTGGGGCTCCAGCGGGAGGAGACACTGAGAAAGACCCGCCGGGAGGAGCCATGAACCACTTCCCCAGAGCAGTGAGGAGAAGAAAAGCTCCCGCAGCAGCTGCCGAGTCGGCTCTTCTCGCTGACTGCCTTCTCCCTGCCTAGTTTCCATGCGCGCATGTGCACACGGGAGGGCCCCAGAGAGGAGCTGCGGGGGAGGCCCAGGTTCTCTTACTCGGGAAACTTCGTGCCCCAATTCCAGACCAGAGGGCCCAGGGTCTCCAGGCAGCTCCGGCAGGGAGCGGTCATCCCTCAGCGAGACCTCCCATCTGGCCACGCCCCTGGAGGCAAGTACCAGGCCCCAGCCCGCAGCAGCACCCTTGCAAGGCCGCTGACTCAGCAAAAGCGACCGCCCCGAGCAGCCCACCCCCACTGTCTCTGCCCCAGGAGCCTTCCAGGTTCTGCAGTACCTGGGAGGTCTGAGTAACCCTCTTCAAAAGGTTATCCAAATCCCGCCGATGTTCTGCCCTGAGCATGGCGAGCTCTTCCTGGGGAGCAAAGGGAAGGAGAAGGGGGTTCAGCAAGCTGCAGAGTTCTGTCTCACCCCCAGACCGCCATGCTCCGCCCCGGCCCACTCAGCCCCAAAGGAAAACTGCTTCTCGCGGTCTCACCGGGCGGCCCTTCTCCTCACCTGGACGTGGGCGGCCATGTCCCTGCGGAAGTCCTCCTTCAGGGCGGCTTCTCGCCGGCTCACCAGGCCCTCCAGGATGGTCAGAGTGTTGTCGGCGCTCAGGCCTTTCCCACCGGCCCCCTTCTCTAGTTCCCCATGCTCCAGGATCGCCTTCTGCCATTGGGTAGAGTATTCGGAAGACAGAGTTTCCAGGCGTCTTTCCAGGGTATGAATCTTTGACAGGACGTGTTGTTCAGCCTTGGGGATCAAGAAGGGAAAACACACAAAGGTGAAAAGTCTCCGAGGAGGAGGAACAACAACACTGTGTATTAGAGCCACCAGCATTTATTGAGTACCTCCTGTTTGCCCTGCATGGGGTTGGAGGCTAGAAATCCAAGGACCAAAAATGAAACCTAACCCTCACCTTCCGTCCTAATGACGGTGACAACACTCCAGACTGCCGGGTATTACACTACTGTGTGTATTAATTTTATACTGCGTACGCTGCTGACATTTCCTACACTATTTTTCACCTCCCCCTTTAGAACCTAAACTCACTGCAAATGGAAATGGTTTCTTTTTTGTACTTTTATTCCCACCCAAAGGCAGGGCCTGGTACAATGTGCTTACTAAATGCCAAAGGACACCAGCTTGGGGGACAGAAATACAAGTGGAAAGGGAGCCCAGAATAAATTCTCCCCATGAAGACAGCCATTTTCACTAAGGAATACTGTTGCAAATAATTAAAAAGACCATTAAGGAAATTACAGGAATATATAACAAAGATCATACACTCTGACCAGGCCGGATTTCAATTATTAGGAAAACAACTATTAATTCTAATTATATAATATATAATTATAAATTAATTTCAAAAACAACAAAAATCACATTCAATAGAAGCAGAAAAAGCTTTAACCAACATACAACACCAATTGCAGTTAAAAACACTAGAAAGCACAGGAATAAATGGAGTTTCTTAAAATGGTTTATGGCTTATGTATTAGCTAACTAAAATAAAACCAGGAGCAAGCAGCTGCTGTAATGGAAATAAAACTAGATGCCTTTTTAGTAAGATTGGAGTGAAGCAAGAATGTCCATTACTACCATTACTATTCAATATTGTACTAGATATGAAAATTCTAAGACAAAGCAGTAAGACAAGAAAAAGAAATCAAAAGGATAAACATATGCAACAAAGAAACTAAACTATCCGTCTTGTAGGATGTAAAATCAATCCATAAAAACCATCAATCACAAAATCCAGCAGGAAGAGAGAGAGAAATTCCATTTAAAATAAATGTGGCTAACTATCCTCAGACACTCTTGATACTTCCTAGCTGTGTGACCTGGCCAAGTCACTTAGCATCGATTGCCTTGCCAAAAAAATTAAAAATAAATGAGTGTAGTCAGCATACAATAGGAGTTTACCTGCCAAGATATACACAGGAACTATATCAAAATTACAAAAGTTTTCACACACAAATCTCAACAGTTGGAGACATATTCATTGCCCATGGGTAGGTCAAGCCAGTAAAATAAAAATGACATTACCTAAATTAACTTTCTTATTCAATGCCCTACCACTCAAACTAGCCCAAAAGTTATTTAGTGGCAAAGAATTGTAAATAAAGTAGATACTCATTGGCTAAACCAATCGGTTTATAGATGCAATTAAATATTACTGTGTTATAAGAAACCATGATCTCAATAAAATAAACACAAGACCACCTATATGAACTATTATGTCCCATAAAGTAAATTAAATGAACGAGGAGAACATGATAATAAGGACCACGGTCAACCCTATAAATCACCAATGATTGAAACCGAATGTCGTGAAAAGATCATGCTCGATGTGGCCCCAAAGATGACCAATGAGGATTCTCTTCCCTTTCCTCCTTTGCAAAAATGAGCCTACTGGGATGCGTATTGCATATAATGCTGGATGTGGCCAATGTTGGGTTGGTCTTCCCCCTTTTTAAAAATTCTTTTTTGTAAGGGACAGCTCTGTGGGAAGCTCTATATGTATGTGTGTGTGTGTATGTGTGTGTGTGTATATTTTTTTTAGGAAAGCTATATTGAAAAAGGTGGGTGATATGAATAAAAACTATATACCTATCTAGTAATTATTTTCACTATTAGATCACATAAGCTCTGAAGGTTTTACCTCTGAGCCACTGGTTATATAGGTTATGGAAATGTAAATTATGTAAAAACAAAAGATATTAACATTTTTTTAAAAAACAAAAACAAAGACGACCAGAAGACTATTTTCAGACATTGGAGGACGGGGGTTAGATTTGTTCTGCTTGCCCCGGCAGGGCGGAAGTTGTGCCATATTTCAAAGAGGCAAGAACAACTTCCTAACGGGGCGAGTTGCTAAAAAGGGAGAGGACTGCCTCCTCAGGAGGTTAAGGGCCTCCATTCTCAGGCCTGGACTGAAGTCCCTTCCTGCTTTCTGCCATTTCACGAGGTCACGGTTGGTGCTCTTTAGTCACCACCCTTTTGCCAGTGACCCGTCCTTGGACCCAGTGTTGCTTTTGGCTTCGGTGACTTCTTCGCTTGGCAAAGAGCCTCCGGTCCCTGACAAGGGGCAGCCTCCAGGCTTGCTAAGCCTTCTCACTGGAATGTGGTATTTGGGGGCAGTGCTCAAACATCCTTAGGAAACGATACTGTGAGTCAGTGTTACTTTTGTTCATTCCTGAGTTGTTAACACATCTGAACAGGAAGGATCGGAACTGTTGTAACTGCAGAGCGACTGTACGATAACGGCCCAAAGCGAATCACATTTAGGGATGGTCTAGAATGTGAAAGCTGTAGATGAGCCGGGACTGTCACTACTTTAAGCAAAAACAGCCTAATTATGAAAATAATGCTTAGAAATGAGAAATTAAATGCAACAAAAAATAATTTAGGTAAAAATGGTAGATCACAAATCTAACAAATTTACAAAGGAAGCTGAAATCAAGAGTATAGGGAAGAAGCAAAAAAAAAAAAAAAAAAAAAAAGACAAAAAGGACCTGTGGTTTTTTTCCCCTTCAGACTTCTGTGGCTAATTTTCCAATATATAAATGGTCAAAGGATATGAATGGACATTTAAATTTTTCTCTTTTTTTAAATTGTTATTTTTCAAAAGAAATGCAAGCAATCAATAACCTATGGGGGAAAAAAAACTCCAAATCACTAATAATTAAGAGAAACTACCTGACACCGTCAGAGTGGTCAAGGACAAAAGGAGAATGCCATGTTGAGGACAGGGACTATGGGGATTTTTTGGTCTGTTTTTGCCCTTCTTTGAATCCCTTGTGCTTAGCGCTGTGCCCGACACACACTAGGCCATGGTTAATAAATGCTGAGACTAACACTGGGGTGGAGACGGATGACATCAGCCGTGGGCAGGTGGTCTGCCTTTTCTGTGGGGAGCGTTCCCGGCACTCACCTGGAAATATGGGGTGGAGTCTCCCGATTCCCACACCTCCTCTCTCCTGTTGCCGCCCTTTGCTGCCCACCAGGAGAACACAGCAGGGTGGAAGGTCTGTAGTCCATAGGGGTAGAAATACCAAGCACCTAGCCCACGGGAGGAGAGGCTAATTAAGGCAGAGGTCGCACGCAGGACGCGCGCAGGAAGGCAGCAAGAAGTCCAGGGTGACCCCAAGGATGGCGGATGCACTAGGGGCCCCAGGACTGGAGTTCCCTCTCGAGTCATTTAGACACGTCCAGGTTATGGCAAGAATAAGGGGAAAGGTAAGCTCAGTGGAGACTGAGCCCTGAAGCTCTGCTGCTTGGCTCGCACACAGCCCTGTCTCTTCTGAATGGGGGAGACCAGAAAGCTCTGCAGGGACGCCCCTGCAGCAGCCCTGGGGTCATCGCTCCCGAGCTTTGGGGAGGGATGCACGGCTCCTGACAGAGTCCAGGCCTTCCGGGACCAGCGAGGGAGGTCCACCCTGAGAGGAGGGGCGCAGCCCCCCTGGAGCCCGGCTTTGTTCCTCTGTCAGTCCCCTCCCTCACGTGCCCACCGAGGGCACAGATAAAACACCCGGGGAGGCGGCCCCCCAACTGCGCCGCCCACGTGCACAAGGGCTGCCGGACAGAAGGAGACCGAGACCTGGCTCCCACTGGAGGCACGAGGATTGCCCAGGTGGCCCCTTTCCCAGGGCTTCTGTTCTCCCCCCCTCGAGGCTCCCCTGCCAAACTTTCCTTCCGTGGCCCGGCCCCCAAACCCTTGTCCGGCCCCCCGCCAGGCTGCCGGGGACTCACCATAAGCCAGAGAAGCCAGAAGCAGCATCATCAAGACAATCAGGAACAACTTCTTCAGAGAGGAAAAGGGTCTGCGTTCATCGGGATGAAAGAGGGGCGTTAGTGCTCAGTCTCCCGTGGGAGCCTCCCGGGAGCGAGGGAGGGGTCCACGGGGGAGTCCCCTCGGCAGCCGCCGCGCGCGGAGCGCTGGGCTTTGAGGGCGCTCCTTGAGGTAGGAAACAATCCCCGCCATTAAGCAATATGGCAGTGTGGTGGGACGCGCCTTCCTCTCGGGCCTCCATTAGAAATTAATACACCGAGGACGACTTCTTTCCTGGGCTCAGACGCATGGGCCCGAAGAGCCCCAGGAGGAAGGCCTAGGCCTTGGTGGGGAGGCCCCTGCCTCAGCCCCGGGGGTCACTGGGCACGCTGACCTGGCCCCGCTCCCCCCCAGAGAAGCTGCAAGAGCGGCTCGAGGAGGGATCGTCCCCTCACGGCCAAGGTGGGCCCAGCGGCCGCGGCCGACACCAGAGGCAGGAGTCCGGTTCCGACCCACCCTGCACTCAGAGCCGAGAGGGCTGGGGGCGGGGCTGGTAAATGTTTAACAAGCGGCTCTGGCGGCGGAAGGCCCACAGGCCCTCCCCTCCCCATCCTTTGCTTCTGCCTCCACACTCAGTAGGGCCCTGATTGGTAGCTGACTGCCTTGGGCGGCCGGAGCCGGTTCCGGGGCAGCCTCGAGCTGGTTCCGGCTCACCCCTGACCCTGACCTGACCTTAAAAACTGATAGAAGCTGAAAACAAACGGCGAAGTCTGGGGAAATGAAGGCCCAGGGAGGCTGCACTGACCTGGTCAAAACGAAAACATCCAGCAGAGAGGCGGCCGTGGTCAGGCGGTACCAGGTGGTACCGATCCACCAGTAGAGCAGTCCAAAAAGCCATCCTGTAAAAGTCCAGCACGGGATTCAAAGGCCTCCCCTCCGAGCCCCGCGCCCCCAGCCCGCCCTCTCTGCAGCTGCTTCTCGCTACTCTGTGCTTGGGGGTCGCTGCCCCCGAGCCACACCACCAGAGAGGGCCACACGTGCCCCTGCACCGAGGACCCCGGGCAGCAGGCCTTCTCCCTGCCAAAACCCACCTGGAAAAGTGATCACCATCCACAGGAAAGCGCCAACTTGGGCGGCGGCATTCTTGAGGGCGGATACTGGGCTAAGCTGGTCCATAGCTGCCCGCCCTGCAGGGAAGGGAAGAACTGAGGATCCGCACCGGGGGCGCCCGGGCCTAGCATCTCCCCTGGGTGGCTCCTCCCCTCCCCCGGCCGGAGCTGGACTGCAGTCTCTTCTTCCTCTTACTGAGACCCACCTGCCCCTCCGGGGGAGGATGGTTTTCCCAGGGAGGTGAGCAGTGCTCGGGGATGGGGCTCCCGGGGAGGAGGCGCTACCTACCTGTGAAGTCATCCTCGGAGGAGTATCCTGAGGAAGACCCATAGGTGTCATAGGTGACTTTGCCCTCAGTCAGGCCATTAATCTTGCTGCTCTCAGTGCCTCCTGTGCCTCTCCTCCTCCGCACCAGTGGGTCCCCACCTGTGCACAGAGCGTATGTATGTTGGGTTTTTTCTGACAGCTGGGGGGAGTCACGCTGCGCCGCCCGCTGCCCCACCCCCAGAAAGCTTTAAGACGGGGCATCTTTTCTCCCCCTCCCGAGCCCCCACTCACTCCAATAGGAATCGCTGTCCAGCTGCTCATCGTTCAGGATGGAGCTTTGGGTTTTGGCCCCTGGGGTGGCCCGGGGTCTCCCAATGAAAGTCTCACTGACAACGGATTCGCTGTAATAGGTGCTCTGGGCACTGGGAGCAGGGCCCGCCAGGCGGACCGGAGAGAGGTGCTTCACACTGCTCGACTTCCTCTTCAGAGCCCTGCGGGCAGCAAGCAGAGCGGCGGCGGGGAGGGTGAGAGAGGGGCGGGGGGGGGGGGGGGGGGGGGCCGGCCGGGAGGAGGCTGCCCCGAAGGGGAGGGAAGGGCCCCCCAGCCCCTTTCCCAGCCCCTTTCCCAGCCTTAAGCAGATGGGTAAGTTGTAACCGGCAGCAGCGGGGAACGAGCCGCAGCTGCCGCGGCCAGGCCTTCTCCCACGTGCCCCAGGATGAGGCCTTCGCGCCCTCGGAGACAGGCCCTTCCCCTGCGCGGCTGCCTCTGCCGCTGGGAGCCCCGGAGAAGGGACCCGGGGCAGAGGCGGGGGCTCGCACCCACCACTGGGCCTCAGGCTTCCGGAAGCTCCCAGCTCCCCCCAGTTCCTGCTCTCAGAGTAAGGCAGTAGCAAACCCCAGGCTGTTTGTGGCCGAAGGGGAAGAGAGGGCGCCGGGGACAGGGAATCCTCACATCTGTGGGCTAACAAAGCACTGGCAGGGCCCGCAGACGTTTTAAATAGGGGCCAGTTCCCTGTCCCTCAGACTGTGGGAGGGAGGGCCCGTTTTGTGGGCCTTTAAATACAGAAGCTCCCTCGCCCTGGGGGAGGGGGCTGACCGTCCTCAGCTGCCGCCTCGGGCCGCGGGTGATCCCCCCGCCACCGAGGGGGCAGCCTGCCCGGGAGGGCCCGAGCCCCTCGGCTCACCTCACGGGGCTGCTGTCCTTGAAGGCAGCGGGCTGGCCCACAGTCAGGGAGCTCCCTCCGCTGCTGCTGCTGCTGCCTCCATCATCATCAACCTGGTAATAATGGCTCAGGCGCTGACTGCGTCGAGACATCATCATTATTTTTTCGCTCTAGAAATTCTAGAAAAATCTGGAAGAAAGAAAAAAGGAATGAGACGCAGGAACCCAGGTGCTCGCTGACGGGGCGGCGATGCCGTGTCCGGGACTCCTGAGACCCCGAGGGGTGACCTCGAAGGGGCGGACGAGACGCCCCAGACTCTCCTCCGAAGGGAGCGGGGCCGGGCCGAGAGGGTCCTCCTGACCCCGCGAGCCCCCCAGCTCGGGCCCGCCCCCAAGTGCCACCTGTCGGCAGCCGCGCCCGGGCCCTCGCAGGCGGCCCGGGGTAAAGCGCCGCCGCCTCCCTGCGCCGGCCCAGCACAGCTTTCCGGACCCCTCCCCGACTGCGAGCCCCTCTCCTGCTCCTCAGAGCAGCTTCTGTCCCCGACCCGGAAAGTGGCCCCTCCTGGGGGCACGGGCGGAGCTCTCGGGCCAGCCCGGGGAATGCGGTTCCGCATGCCCCACACCCTTTCTCTGGATCGCAGCCGTTAGGGCCGTCGAACTCATTTACAGACCAGTAATGGACGAGCGCTAAGCCCCCCAGGCCCCCAGGAGGCGCCGGCCTCCCGCCCCCCCCAGGGCCTCGGGGAGCTCTCAACGGCCAGGGACTGCCCCACAGCCTAAGGCCGGGGGATGAGCCGGTGGGGGAGCCCTCCCTCCGAGTCCGGGCGCCCGCTCCCTGCCCAGGCTGCCGCCCCTCCGGTGCCTCTGCTTCGGTGGCCTTGCCCGGGTGGCGGGTCCGACCCTAGCACGCGCCCGCCCCGGGAGAACGAGCAGGTCTGCTTCGGCTGGCAGGGAGCTGCTTACCAGACTCTCCTGAAAAGCAAGAAGCCACATGCCCGGCTGGCCAAGGAAGCCCGCTGGGGAGACCCGCCGGCGCTCCGGGAGGAGGGTGCCCGCTGGGCGGCTGCCCTCGGCCCCCCGCCCGCTGGTCTCTCTCCCTTTCAGCCCCCGCCGCCCCCATGCTGGGGTGGAGCCTGTCCCCGAGGCCTCAGAACAAAGCCGGATCTGGCACCGGGCGCTGACATCGACCTGTCCCCCTCACAGGGGCCTGGAAAGGTTCTGGGGTCCGAGCGCTCGCCGGCGGCCTTCCCCTGCCCGCCTCCCCCTCAGAGCCCCCCGGTGGTCCCGACGGCACAAAACCCGCTTCTCTGGGCTGCCCGCTCTGCCGCCGCCGCCTGGCGGACCCCCACACACCCCCGCCGGGGCCCGCGGATCGCCGCGCCAGTCGCCCCGCTCCGTCCACAAGAGCCCCTGCTTATGAGGAGAAAAGAAACTGCTTAGAAAGGTCTGGACGCACGGGCCGTCATCCGGCAAGTCGGTGGCAGGAACAGGATGGGGCTGGGGTGCCCGACCCCCCAAACCGCTGCCCCCTCGTGGCCCCGGCCGCCTCCGCCTCCTGCTCCTCCAACTCGGGGCAGCCGGAGCCCGCTTTGCCCCCTGGGAGCGCCCGCCAAGATGCCTCCTCCCGGGAAAGCTCCCGCGCCGACCCTGCCCAGTGAGTTAGGGGCCACCGACTGCCCGCCCCTGCTGTGGGATCCCGGCCGGCTCAGGCCGCGGCACCCGGGACCTGCCCCCAGCGGTCAGCAAAGTTTGGGGGTCAGCCCCGCCCCGGCTGCCGAGCGTGGGTCCCCGGGCAGCCGCCCGTCGCTCGTCGGCTGCGCCCACAGGGAAGGACTCGCCCGCACCTGCCCCGACTCCGTCTCTGAGTTTCGCTCACTTCTCAGGTGATTTCGGGGCAGGCCGGGAAGGGATCGGGGAAAGGGGCGCGGGTACCCCGTGAGCCGGGGGATCGCGCCCAACTTTGGTGGGCATCCCCGGCCGACAGCGGGCAAAAACGGGCATCTGGGGCCGCCCGGGGCGGATCAACCCGGGGCATGGGGCAGGCGCCCCTCTCCCCCATCCCTTCCACTGGGAAAGTCAACACAACTCTGGCCCAGAGGGAGAGGGGAAGGCGCGCCGGGCCCTGGCGCTGGCAGGAGCGCGCCCGCAACTCGATTTCGGGATTGTGTGAGAGGGAGGCACTGTCCCGCCCACCCCTAGCCCAGGGAGGGGTTCCCAGACCCGGAGCTGTGCCCGGGCAGCTGTGCCCTGGCACGGGGGGCAGACAGGAGAAGTCGCCGTGCCCAGGCTGGGGGGCAGCTGTGCCCTGGCACGGGGGGCAGACAGGAGAAGTCGCCGTGCCCAGGCTGGGGGGCGGCTGTGCCCTGGCACGGGGGGCAGACAGGAGAAGTCGCCGTGCCCAGGTTTGGGGGCAGCTGTGCCCTGGCACGGGGGGCAGACAGGAGAAGTCGCCGTGCCCAGGCTGGGGGGCGGCTGTGCCCTGGCACGGGGGGCAGACAGGAGAAGTCGCCGTGCCCAGGTTTGGGGGCAGCTGTGCCCTGGCACAGAGGAGTGGGCAGACGAGGGGGGCAGTTGTGCCCTGGCACAGAGGGGGCAGGCGAGAGGAAAGGCAGTCACCGTGCCCGGGCTTGGGGGGCGGACGAGGGGGGAAGCTGTGCCCTGGCATAGAGGGGGCAGACAGGAGGAGGGGCAGTCGCCGTGCCCGGGCTTTGGCGGGTAACTCTCGGGGGGGACAGTTGCATCCTGGTTCCGAGGAGGGCACCGTGCCCGCGCCCCGATCCTCCCCCTCCCTCCCCTCTCATGTCCCGGACCGGCCCTGGCCCGGAGGGACCCGCCCCGGTACCTGCGGAGACCGCTCAGTCCCTCCCCGCCCTCCGCGTCCGCGTCCGCGTCCGCGTCCGTTGGCGGCTACCGAGGGAGTGCGGTGCGCGTTCCCGAGACGCGCGAGGACAAAGCGGGCGCGAGCAGGAGCCAATGAGCGCGCGCGGCGAGCGTTCCACGAAGCTTCGGGAGCGCCTCCGTTCTGCCGAGCCGCCTCTGTCACCACCAACAGGCCGAGGCCAAGGCAACCGCCCCTGGAGCCCGGCAACGCCCCCCGCGCGCGCCCATTGGGCGGTTTGAACAAAAAGGATTCCGATGGCCCCGCCCTCCAACGAAACCACCAGTCTGAGCTCGAGGATGCGCCCCGCCCCGCCGTCCGGAAACGCCCACCCAGGCCCCGCCCCCTCTGGCCTACCTTCTCCCCTAAGCCTTTCCTCTTCTCCCTCCCCCTCCCCCTCCCTTTCTCCCCCCCACTAACTTTCCTTTTCTGCTCCCTCCCTCCCCTTTCTCTCCCCCTCTAGCCTCCCTCTTCCCTCCCCTCCATTATCCACCTTCAGTCCTCCCTGCTCCTCCCTTTCTCCTCTCCCCTCCCCTCCATTATCCACCTCCAGTCCTCCCTGCTCCTCCCTTTCTCCTCTCCCCTCCCCCTTCATTCTCCTCTTCCCTCCCCTCCATTATCCACCTCCAGTCCTCCCTGCTCCTCCCCTTCTCCTCTCCCCTCCCCCTCTAGCCTCCATCTTCCCTCCCCTCCATGATCCACCTCCCCTTCTCTTCTCCCCCTTAGCCCTCCCTGCTCCCTCCCCACCCTCCTCTTCTGGGGCCTCCTCCCTTACCTTCTCCCCACTCATTTCCCCTTCCTGTGCTCCCGACAACCCTCCCTTGGCCTGCCCCTCCCTCCTCCCTGCTCTCCTCCCTGTTCCTCCCATTGCCCGAGGGCTGGCACCCCCAGGTCTGCCAGCCTGGGCACGGGAAGGGCGCTGGCCGGTGTCAGGGGTTTCCAGACTCCCCGGCAGCATCCTCCTTTGTAGTTCAAAGCACCTGAGACACAGCCTTGTCCCTCCCCCAGTCCCCAGCCTGTGGGGGGGTCGGGGCGGGCGGCTGCCCAGCTCTCCATCATAAGGGCACCTGCTTCCCAGTGCCTGGGACACCCTAAGTGCCTAACACTGTGTCCTTCCCTGACTCCATAGGAAACGTGCAGGGGGTTGGGGGGAGGCTAGATTGGGGGCCCGAGGACCTCACCTGGGGGGGTTACCTCCCCCTCGGTGCCTCAGTTTCCCCCTCTGGTGAGGGGTCGGCCCCCACCTTTGGGCTCCTTTCAGTTTTAGGGCTCAAATGAAATAAAGCGTGGGAAGGGCTTTCAAAAGGTCCACAAGAACCCAGGGTTTGGCTTCTCCCCGCGTTTCCCTTGGGCCCGGGACAGCCGGCCAGCGCCAGGCACTTTCCCGCCTCTTTCTGCCCAGCTCTGTTCATGCTTCCTCTGGGCCTGGAATGCCCCGGCCCGTCCTTGCTGTCCCGAGGGCCACAGCTCTGACATTCCCCCCCATGCTCCTTTGCTAGGCCCCGAAGCACCTACTGCGTGGGGGTGGGGTGGGCGATGGGGAGATCCAGCTTAAGCCTTTAGGACATTAAGGAGGTGGAGGAAGCCCCTAAGGACCCGCAGAATCTGGCCGCCAAGCCCTCAAGGAAGAGCTTTCTTCAAGGCCTGGAGACAGTTGGCCAATAACATCTATTAAGCACCTACTATGTGCGCGGCACTGTACTAAGTGCTGGGGGTCTGTGGGGAGGAAGTGGTCTGTGGGGGCTGGACTGCAGAGGCCCTAGTTCCTCCTACAGAGAGAGAAGGGGCTGGTCACAGAGGCAGGCAGGATTCAAACAAAACGTAGGCAGGTTCTCCGATCCCTAACGCAGCGCTGGGGCCCAAACTCCTCTAGTTCCCTTCAGAGGCGGGACAGTAAATTGTTTTTACCATTTGGGAACTAGGATGTCTCCCTCCCTCCTTCCTCCTCTGCCCTTCCATCCTCCCCTTCCCCTTTTCCCTTCTCATTTCTTCTTCTTCTTCTTCTTCTTCTTCTTCTTCTTCTTCTTCTTCTTCTTCTTCTTCTTCTTCTTCTTCTTCTTCTTCTTCTTCTTCTTCTTCTCTTCTCCTTCTTTTCTTCTTCTTCTCCTCCTTCTCCTTCTTCTTCTTCTTCTCCTTCTCTTCTTCTTCTCCTTCTTCTTCTTCTTCTCCTTCTTCTTCTCCTTCTTCTCCTCCTTCTCCTTCTCCTCCTCCTCCTCCTCCTCCTCCTCCTCCTCCTCCTCCTCCTCCTCCTTCTCTTCCTCCTCTCCTCCTCCTCCTCTTCCTTCTTCTTCTACTTCTCCTCCTCCTCCTCCTTCTTCTCCTTCTCCTTCTTCTCCTTCTCCTTCTTCTCCTCCTCCTCCTTCTTCTCCTCCTCCTCCTCCTCTTCTCCTTCTTCTTCTCCTCCTCCTCCTCCTCCTCCTCCTCCTTCTTGTTCTTGTTCTTGTTCTTCTCCTTCTCCACCTTCTCCTCCTTCTCCTCTCCTCCTCCTCCCCTCCTCCTCCTCCTCCTCCTTCTTCTTCTACTTCTTTCTTCTTTCTTCTTTTTTCTTCTTCTTCTTCTCTTTTTCTTCTTTTTTCTTCTTCTTCTTCATTTTCTTCTTCTTCTTCTTCTTCCTTCTTTTCCCTCTCCTCCTCCTCTTCCTTTTTCTCTGTCTCTCTCCTCCTCCTCTCCTCTTTCCCCTTCATTTTTCTTTCTTCTTTTTCTTCTTCTCTTTTTCTTCTTTTTATGTTTCTTTCTTCGCCTTCCTCTCTTGTTCTTTCTTTTTCACCTGTTCTTTCTCCTCCTCCTCCTCCTCCTCCTCCTCTCTTTCCTCTCTCTTTGTCTCTTCTCTCTCCCTTTTCTGCCCCCCATCTCTCTGTCCCTTTCTCTCTTCCCCTCTTCTTCTTTCTTCTTTGTCTTTCTTTCCCTTCTCTCTTCTCTCTCTCCTCTTCTGTCTCTGTTTCTTTCCTCCCTTTCCGTTCTCTCCTTTCCCCTCTCTCTTCCTTCTTCATCCCTCCTTTCTCTCCTCTTAGTCCTCTCTTCTCTGTCACTTTCCCTTCGTGCTCTCTCCTCTGAGCTAAGGATGCCCTGGTATCCCAGCTGTTAGACTCCCCCCTTGCTGAGATCGCCTTCCTGTACACCTCTCTCTGTACAGAACCGATGGGTACTCGCTGTTTACCTGCTGTTTTCTTCATGAGACTCCCTTCAAGAGCAGGATTAACTTCTCTTTCCATTGCACCAACGGGTCTCGTGATCCATAACAAGCGCACTTTTTGACTGACCGTGACTGCAAAGTGGCGGAGACGCCTTATTTATTTAACCCACAGAAGGTATGTTCTCCTCCTTACAGCGGTGAGTCGCAGATTCCTGTTTGTTGGCGGCAAAGGAAGAGCAAAATAACGAGGCCTCATAGACACGCGGCTTCCCGATCCTGCACTCGCTCTGGGGCCGGAGGACCTGGGTTCGAGCTGCCTCAGTTACTCTGGATGTCTTTGGGTAAATACACTTACCATCTCTGGGTCCCAGCTTTCCATCGGCCGATGGAGGAGCTGCTAGTCTAAAGACAACAGCAAACCCCAGTCCCTGCTCTCACGGAGCTTATTTTTTCCTGGAAAAGTGATTTTTCCGTCTTCTTTCTACCTGTTTAATTTTTTACCCCCAGTCCTCTCCAGGTCCATTTTGCAGTTTTTATTTGGGCACAATCGGGAGCTCCCTGGGACTGGTGCTGCCTTAGCTCTATTTCTTTGTGACTTTCATTCAGAGCCGAAATCTGCTCTGGCAAACGCTCCTAATAAATACTAAAGCACTAAATCTTTGTGGAGTGAATGAGTGATGTTTGAAGTAGCTTGAGCAGAACTGCCCCCACTCATCTCAGCCATCCCAGCAACTGGAATCAATCACTTCAAAGCTGGACTCTACAGTGCAGAGGCCCGGTCCCCGGGCTGGGAGTGGGATCAGCCTGTCTCGGGCCGTCCCGGCGGGAAGGGAACTAGAGAAGCTGCTTTCCACTGGAGCCGGGTCACTCTGATCCGAAACCAGCCTTCTTTTGCCCCAACAACATAAGAGCTTGCGACTCGTTACTAGAAATAAGGCAACCTTGTTTTCTGCACATGCCCTGTGTTGTAGCTGTGGCTGTGATTATATACTACAAATTCCCAGGGCCTTTTTGTCCTTTCCCCATTTTATTATATTATTTTTATTTTATTATATAATATTATAGTTATTTTATTATATATGCTTTTATACTTATAAATATATTTTATATATATATATAAATGTATTATATTTATATTAGGCTTGCAGGGCTTTCAATCTGCTCCTCTCCATAGCTCTCTGTGGGAGGTGCTGTTGTTACCCCCAGGAAACTGAAGCTCACTGAGGTCATCAGATGAGAGCTGGAAAGCTGGTCGGGATCTCGGAGGCCGTCCAGTCCAACAAACCCTCTTATTTCACAGAGGGGGAAACTGAGGCCCAGAGAGGGGAAGGGATTGACTCAAAATCACACAGCTGCTGTCAGCTTAAGTGAAGTCTGGTGGAACTGGGGAGAGTGGGGTCAAGTCTCATTTTCCTTTTCTCTGAGATAAACAGACTAAAAATATCTGTAAAGAAGCCCTCCTCCCCAGAGATATAACAATCTGATTTGCTTAGATTTAATGTTTATGGCAGGATTTGAATCCAGGGCTTCCTAGGCTCAAGTTCAGCACTCTCTCTACTATTCCACCTTGCTGCAGGATTTTTTAACTCAACAGATACTGAATAGTGCAGCTACTACATCCCTCCTTCCCTCTTTCCTTCCATTCATACATCCATCAACAAGCCTTTAAATGAAGACTTTACTGCGTGACATTCACATAATAAATTCACAGTTAAAAAAAATAAAAAATAAATCCATAGCCTCTGACTTCAAGGAGTTTACCTTCTATAATATGGGAGCCCGAGGGATTTGGGGGAGCTAAAGTTTATTTAATTTATTGCTTAGCTTTGTCCTTTTTTTATTCTTCCTATAAGGTTGACTCTCTTTTTGGGGGAGGAGGGGAGAAGAATATATTGGGAAATGAAAGTGATATAAAAACAAATAACAATTTTAAATTAAAAAAAGAATAAGGGATTCTTATACTTTTGGGAGTTACCAGTCTGGACAAAGCCTGCAAGTTTTCCAACTTGGGGTTCCAGAGAGGCTCCCCTGAGTCTATTCCTTAGTCTTCCACTCTAGCCCTCCTCCATCTCCAGAAAAGGTCACTGACTTTCTCGCCCTGTGAGTTTGACAGGAGACTGGACACATAGATTTAAGCTGGAAGGGATCTTAGAGCGTTTAACCACAGTTCAAACTGAGAAGAGACAGTGCTGGTCCCCTCCTCATTTTCATGAAATAAATTCCTAAAGCCCACCTTGCTTCCTTTGAGGGGGGTAAGTCTTGGGGTACAGAGAGTCAAGAACCTTGAGTCAAGTCTCAAGAGCTGACCCGAACCTCTATGTTGCCCTATCTGTGAAATGGGCATGAAGGCTGCTTTGGGTAATATGAACTGCAGTTCTCTGAGGAAAGGTGCAAGATCTCAGAGCAGTTGTTTTACCCAAATAGTCCCCAAAAGGGGCCTGCAGGAAATGAAATGAAACAGGGCCCAACCACTGGAGGAAGCTGCTAGAAGGCTCGGCCGTGGGGAGAGAAAGGAAGTGGGTGACCTAGAGTCCTCCCCTGGAGAGCCCGCAGATGTTCGATTCAGAGCAAGCATTTATTAATCTGGGGGGAGAATAAGGACAAACACAGGAGGGAGGCACGTGGACAACTGGCACAGTTAGCAGACTTTCTGAGCTTTGAGGTCGCATTTGGGTCTGGGGTCCGGTCTGCCTGAAGTCTCAGAGATGTAAAGTCTCTGAGTCAAGGAGGCCCAGATGAAGGCTGTGAAGGGCTGGCTGAGGCTGCATCTAAAGCTGGGAGAGACCTCAGTCACCATAGAGTTCTTCAGGTGAAGACCCTTTGAAGCTAGAGAGACTGACCTTGCCATTCCTGATGTCACAAGGCAGTATGTGATAGAACTAGCTTGATGTTCTATAGTGCTGGGTCCCCCTCCCTCTGGCTGTGATTTAGATATGGGTGGTCTTCTTTCCCCCCACCCAAGTGATTTAGACATGGGTGGTCCCCCCCATGATGAGATTTAGACATGATCTAGATATGGGCGGTCCCTCTTACCTCCCTTGCCCTGCTGTAATTTAGACATGGACGGTCATCCCTCTCTCCCCTCCCCACTGTGATTTGGATATGGATGGTCTTCTCCTTCCTCCCCCCTCACTGTGATTTAAACATGGGGGTCCCCTCCCCACTACTGTGATTTCGACGTGAGTCCAAATCCTAATTCTGCCATTCTTAAACTTGTGTTGAAAATCACTCAGTCCCTCAGGGACTTCTCTGTAAAATCTGGGGCATGGACTAGACAGCCCCTAAAGACAGTTTGTATTTTAGGGGAAATTTGAGCTCAGGCATTGGGCAGTTCAATGGAGTGTTTGCCCCCAAGTCAGAGGACCAGGTTTCAGATTCCTATCTATGGAATCTTGGACAGGTCACAAGAGGGGACCTTCCAGCTCTTCCTAGATCAATGATCCGAATGACCTACTGACCTTGAACAGACATTTCCGTGACCTTGAGTTTCTTTGAGGGCCTGACCTCCCAAAATGATTGAATCCCAAAGATGGGAGGGATTTTGGGTCTCCTGGTCCACTCATTCCCTGACACACTGGTGACAACTCCAACAAGGGAGAGCCCAACACCTGAATCAGCCCGTTCTTCTATTGGACAGCTCTCATTGTTGGGGGGGTAAATTTTTTCCCCTCTGGTTAGACTTCAGGGAAAATTGACCTGAGTTTTCTGCCAATCATTTCTTGAACACTTACTCAGATTTTCCCTTCCCTTTCTCTCATCATTTCAGACTGGGGTGTGTCAGCTTGAGTTGGCTTTCAAGAGATGATTCTTAAATTTTCAGTATCAGTATTGACACCTTGGAAATTGGGTAATTACAGATAGGTTATGATTTCTTATTTTGCCAGTTGTCCGGATATAGGAAAACGATGAAGAAAATAATGCAGATTAAACCTAGAAGTATGTTCTGATTTCCTTTTTTTTCCCCTCAAAGTTGAAGCATTTACCAGAATACTACTGGTTTTGTGCTTCCCTCTTCCTTTTCTATCTCCCTCTGTCCCTTCCATAATGAGAGAAAGTAGAATGAAGGTGGCCCAGGGAGTGGGGGACGAGATGGTGGTGTCTCTTTTTCACCTATTGGGGCAGGAATCCAGGAGCTGAAGGCCGACTTCAGGTCAAGATGATGGAGAAGAAAATATTAACAAAGAAAAATCATCATTATATTCTTAAGTTTTTTTGTTTTCAAAACATATGCATAGATAGTTTTCATCGTGCCCTTTGCAAAACTTTGTGTTCCAGATTTTTTCTCCCTCCCTTTTCCACCCCTTCCTCTATACAGCAAGTAATCCAATATATATTAAACATGCAATTCTTCTATACATATTTCCATATTTGTCATGCAGCACAAGAAAAATTAGGCCAAAAAGCAAAAAAATGAGAAAGAAAACAAAAATCAAGGAAAGAACAACAAAAAGAGTGAAAATGCTATGTTGTGGTCCACATTCGATTCCCACAATCCTCCTTCTGGATGCAGATGGCTCTCTCCATCACAAGATCATTGGAACTGACCTGAATCATCTCCGTGAGTCACATCTGTCAGAATTGATCACTGTATATTCTTGTTGCCGTGTATAATGATCTCCTGGTTCTACTCATTTCACTCAGCATCAGGTCCTGTCAGTCTCTCCAGGCCCTCTCTGAAATCATCCTACTAATAATTTCTTATAGAACAATAATATTCCATAACATTCATACACCATAACTTATTCAGCCATTCTCCAACCACTTAGTTTCCAGTTCCTTGCCAATTCAAAAAACAAAACAAAACATTTTTGCACATGTGGGTCCCTTTCCCTTTTTCATGATCTCTTTGAGATACAGACCCAGTCGAGATACTGCTGAATCAAAGGGTGTGCACATTTCCAAACTGCTCTCCACAATGCTGGATCATCTCACAACTCCACCAACAATGTATTAGTGTTCCAGTTTTCCCTCATCCCCTCCAACATTTATCATCTTTTCCTTTCTTCTTAGCCAATATAGATCATATTTTAAAAACAGCAATACATTATCTCATTGGATCCCACTCTTGTGATAATATGCAGGGAAGGAATTACTACGCAAGAAAATTGAGCAATTAATTAAATATAAATAAAATAAATTAAAAATTAAAAAGGCAATAACTTGATAACTTAGTGGGTTGAGGGTAGAGCCAGGTCTGAGCCAATAGGTTTTCCAGCTCCAAAAGTGTGCACCTTTCTACAAGAAGGGACTAACTTCCATAGCAATCCCAATAAACTTTGAGTAGAAAACACCAACTGCAGCCAAAAAAAAATCTATGGAGATTGAATGAAAATCAATACGAGCCAAGTTCATTTTTTTTCTGTTTTTATTTCTCCCTCATGGTTTTCCCCTTTTGCAACTATTTTTTTCTCTCCTAACATGATTCATAAAGAAAAGTGCATTAAATGTGTATTAAAAAGTTAATATACATGTATAGCCAGAAAAAAAATTTATTTTATTTTATTTTATTTTTTTAAATCTGTATATAGTTTTTTAATTTAATTTTATTTTATAACAACTAAAAAAAAATTTAAAAAGAGAGAAGGGACTAGCTGCTGAACAGTCTGGGTAACTTGGTCCATTCTGAGGGTGCCTTTAGTCAGAAGATGTGCTTTGGGCTGCATGAGGGGGTCTTCTCTCTCCTTGGCGGTCACCTCAGCAGCCCAGTGTACACCCTTTAATGTTATTACCCACCACAGGTTAATCAGTGGCTACAGCCATGGGTGGAGTGAAGGGAGAGTGGGGTGGTTCCTCCCTTGGGGCTCCTTCCACCAGAGAAACAAGTTCAGCTGGTCTTGGGCCCCTGGGGCTTTTACCTCAGGGCCCCTTGAAAAATTCCGGGAGGAATTGTCCCGACGGGTCCCTCCCCCCTGGGGACCAGAGTGTGGTTCCTGCCCTGCCCTTCGCCACTGGCCCTGCTTCCCTGGAGACAGCACCGGCGAATTCTTTCATCCAGGGACCTCAACGTGGCTTCACTGGGTCTTGGGAAGCATCATTAACCTGCTTTTATGGAGAGACAAGCCCGGGCTTCAAGGAAGCCGGGGCTTGGATCCGAGTCTCATTAATTGGGCTGGGAATGTAGAGCCTGGGATCTTGGCCAAGGCCAGCCTTGCCCGGAGGCTCATGGGTATTGTTCTGATGGTCTAGGAGCTAACCCAAACTCGCAGTGCTTTTGCAGGGCTACGAGAACGTCTGCTGCCCTTGGAGATTGTCTTGGAGGGGCCCTCGGGAGGGAAGCTGGATTTTACTTCTTGGTCCTGTCACTCGTTAACTGGGTGACTTTGGCCAACTCCTCCCTCTCGGAGCCCCAATTTCCTTGTCTGTAAAAAGGGATGGTTAGACTATCCAGACTTGGGGTTCTTAATCGGGGGTCCATGAACTTATTTTGAAAAAATATTTTGATTATTAAATTTCAAAAAAATTGTTTTTTTTTTTTTTTTGGCAATTCTATGTATTTTTTAAATTAAAAAACCCTCAGCTCCAAGTCCTGTGGATTTACTTCATCTGCTGTGGGAAGGTCATCCTGCCCACAAATGGACCCTCAAGTCCTCATAGAGGTCCCCCCAAACAGCTAATCATTCTGTCACCCTTAAAGGGGGGATGGCACCCAGGATGCTTATTGGAGTTGGGAGGAAGGTGCCATGGTGATAGGGTTCTAGAGAGGGATCCTGGGACCATGGAGGGAGGAATAGAAAGGCCTTAGAAGGCTGTCCGGTCCAGCCTTCATGTTTAACTGAGGCTGAGAGAGGTGGAGCATCTTGTAGGTGATTAGCAAGCATCAGAGGCAGGATTGGAACTCAGCTCTCCCTGATGCCCTTGTTAGCAGTTTAACTAATATACAAAGGGAAGACCACAACTATGGGGCCAGGTTTTCAGACCGTATAAGGCAGAAACACCCCAACCTCCCCCCCAGTCGTGTCAGCCCTTGTTGGGACCCTGACTCAGAGGTCCGGTTGCCTAGCCTAGTTAAGGCCTTGGAGGGACCCGTTGGGACTCACTTTCCCCTGTCCAGAACGCTTGTTCAGGCAGAGGGAGCCCCTTCACCTCCCTGAGGTTCCGCCACCGGGATGGGCTGGAAACCCTTTCGTCCCTCGCTTTCCCCAAGCTTGGCCGGACTCCAGTGGCTCAGCCTGTCTTGTAACTCAATCTTCCCTGCTCAGCCCATGGCTGCCTGACCGGCCTCTTCTCCTGAGATTGCTCTGAGCCCGAGATCTGGAGATTAAGGCAGAATCTGAGCCTGCGCTCCCAAGGAACACAATGTTCCGTCTTCCTCTCGCACCGCCACGTGCCCATGCTAGGTTCTAAGAAGGGTTATTGGTAATGGGGTGAAATAAGGCAAGGGGCCCCCAGGGAGGAGGCACGGGGCCCTCTGAGCAAGTCCAGGCTGCCTGTGACCCTTTAAGGGGGATTTCTGGGGATCAATTTACTTTTGAGCATCCCCTGTCAGTGGCAGCTCTGGGGCCTGATCCCCAAGGCAGTGTGGCTAATGAAAGGAGTCCAAGATTTGGCATTTGAGTGGGTTCCATGCTAGCAAAGCTCACTGTGCCCCCTCAAGCCACTTCCCTTCAAGTTGGGCGAGATGGCACCTGCCCACAATTACTGCTACTAAGGTACGTTGAGGCCGGGGAACTCTGAGCTACTCCAGTATGGAACAGAGGGCTGTGGGGCTGCCTAAAAGGGCTGGACTGGCCCCAAGAGTAGGTCACTGCTTTTGTGCTAATCAGTGTTGGGAAAGAGCTCCTGGGCAGCAGCTGCTGCCCTTCCATCCGGGCCCCCAGAGAGGAGCACCACGGCTCAGAAGAAAGCAAAAATCTCTCAGTTTTTTCATCTATAAAATGGATCATCTTTACACATAAGGGGCAGGAATGAGGGATGGAAAATTTTAATATAATTTTAATTAAATTTTATTGTTTTATTTTTTCAGTTATACATGTATATTGTATAATTGTATAATTGTGTAATTGTATATTAACTTTTAAAATACACATTTATTTATTAAAGCTTTTTATTTACAAAACATACGGATGGGTAATTTTTCAACAGTGAAACAGAAAGTTTTGCTTTCTGTTCCAAATATTTCCCTCCTTCCCCCCACCCCCTCCCCTAGCTGCTAGTCCAATACATGTTGAATATGTCAAAATATATGTTAAATCCAATATATGTATGCATATTTATACAGTTCTCTTGCACAATAAAAATCCGATCTAGGAAAAAAAAACTGAGAAGGAAAACAAAATGCAAGCAAACATGAACAGAAAACGTGAAATGTTGTGGTCTGCGCTCAGTTCCCATAGTCCTCTCTGGGTGTGGATGGCTCTTTTCATCACTGAACAATTGGAACTGGTTTGAATCATCTCATTGTTGAAAAGTCATGTCCATCAGAATTGATCATATATTATCTTGCTGTTGCCGTGTACAATGGTCTGGTTGTGCTCATTTCACTTAGCATCATTTCATGTAAGTCTTCAAGGAATGGAAGAAGGAAGGAAGGGAGGGAGGAAGAAAGGAAGGAAGGAAGGATGGCAAGAGGGATAAAAGGAGAAAAGGGGAGGATGGAAAAAAAGGAGGGAGGGAGGAAGGAAAAAAGGAAGGAAGAAAGAAAGCAAAGAAGAATAAAGAAAGGAAGGCAAAAAAGAAGAGAATGGAAGAAGAGAGTGAGGGAGGAAGAAAGGAAAGAAGGAAAGTAGGAAGGAAAGGAATGAAGGAAGAAAGAGTGAAATAAAGGAAAGTAAAAAGAAGAGAATGAAAGAAGGGAGGAAGGAAGGAAAGAAAGAAAGAAAGAGGAAAAAAGGAAGGAAGGCAAAAGGAAAGGAATAGAGGGAGGGAGGAAGGGAGGGAAGGAAAGAAGGAAGAAAGGGAGGAAGGAAAAAGGAAGGGAGATGTGTCCTGAGATAGGGTTTTGGAGATTTCAAATTTAGTTGGCCAGTGGTTTAATCCATAGCGTGCCTACTATGTGCAGGACACTGTGGAGGATACCAGGAAACAAAAGACACCACGTCTGCCTGCCCTCGGAGAGCTCAGAGTCTAGCTGATGAAAAAGACACTCACGGATGAGAAGATAACATGACAGGATCAGAGATGGTCGTGGAAGGGGAAGTCGAGAAAGGCTTCGTGGAAGAGGTAGGTTTGAGAGTCATGGGGTCCCATGGGGGGCTGGGAAAGGAAGGTGAAGAAATGAGTGAGCCGGGCCAGAAAAAAGCCGGCCCTTCCTAGCAGGAACGCTGGGAGCCGGACGTCCTTGGGGATCTCCAAACATGGAGCAGGGTAGGTCTAATAGGAGCTGAGTCACCTTGGTGTGACCTGGGACAAGAGCTTTCCTCTCCTTGAGCCTTGATCTTCCCATCTGTAATCGCCTGCCCTTCCCCACCTCTAGGGGACATTGTGAAAAGGCCAGAGATGCTCATGATAAAGGGCTCTAAGCTGGAGAGGCAGCTGTGGAGACACGCAAGAAGGTTAATCATCAGGCCTTTATTGGTGGTGAGAGGCCGGCCTACCTCCCCCTGTGGGAATAAAGCCCGGGCTCTCCTGCATCCTTCAGCAGTAACTTAGCAGCTCTGCAAACAGCCCTGGGAGGGGGTCCCTCCTGAGAGGAATTCTCCTACGGGAGTCCCTGGACCCGGGAGTCCCTCCAAAAGGGAGGACGGGCCTCGGAAGCTCTTAGGAGACTGCCCGGGGCTCTCAGGCCTTTCTGCTCCTCCCAAGCGCCATCTTTCCCCAGGGCTGTCCCAGGAGCCTCCAGAGGCCACTGTCACCAGTCTGGGGCAGGTGCCCTCGAACAGCTTCCTGAGCTCGTCTCCCCTCGTGACCCCTTTTTACCTGAGACACTTTTAGGCCCCTCGGGTATACAGATTTCACAGCCTCCTCCTTTCAGTCACCAGCCCACAGTCTAAGATTTGCTCTGAAGGGATCTCCATCTCTCTCAGCTCTGGAGGTGGCTCCTCAGCGGCCCCCCTTGGCAGGACCCCCTCGGGCTGCACCTCCCTAACATGGCTACCCCTGCCTTCGGTCACCGGCCCTGCCGCTCTGAGAGCAGCCGGTCAGAGGAGCGGTGGGCAGACTTTCCCATGATGTCACGCAGGTGTCAGAGCTCCAGGGCTGGGAGCTGCCGCCTACAGCTGGACTCTGATGCTGAAGGGAAGCGGAGGCGGGAATCGGTGCGGACCCATGATCCTTTCCTCAGTGACCCTCGGTGGCCCCACCTGCTCACGTTCTTGGGCAAAGCCATGGCACCCGGAGTGGGGAGCCACGGGTTCCAGTCAAAATCTGCAGCTTCTTCTGTAAAATGAAGTTATTGCACTTCTTAAAGCTGCAGTTCTCTCATCTGTGAAATGAGGGACTTGGACTCAGTGAGGTGGTTTCCAGCTCCATGGACAAGATCTGGGCTTGGGACAGTGAACTCTTCCCTTTGCTGCTTAATCCTGGCATCCTCTGCTCTGTTGGTCCCTCCCTCCCTCATTTCTTCCCTTTCTCCCTCCCTTCTTCCTTCCCTCCCTCTTTTATTCTTTTCTTCCCTCCCTCACTTCTTTTCTATCTTCCCTCCCTCCCTTTCTTCTCCCCTGCCTTCCTAAATCCTCCTCCATCTTTCCTTCCCTCCTTCCTTCTCTTTTTTCCTCCCTCTCTTTTCCCTCTCTCTCTTCTTCCCTCCTTCACATCCCTTCCTCCCTTTCTTCTCCCCTGTCTTTTTACCTCCCTCCCTCTTCTCTTCTCTTCTCTTCTCTCTTCTCTTCTCTTCTCTTCTCTTCTCTTCTCTTCTCTTCTCTTCGCTTCTCTTCTCTTCGCTTCTCTCCTCCTCTCTCCTTCCCTTCTTTTTCCCTCTCTCCCCTCTCTCCCTCTCTTTCCTCTTCTGTCTCTTTTCTTCTTCCTTCTCTTCTTCCCTCTCTCCCTCTCTTCACCCCTGCTTTTCTACATTCCTCCCTTTTTCCTTCCCTTCTTCCTTCTCCTTTTTCCTCCTTTCTCTCTCTTTTCCCTCCCTCCTTTCCCTCCCTCCTTTCCTTCTTCCCTGCCTCACATCCCTCCCTCCCTTCCTTCTCCCCTCCTCTCTCCCTTCCTCTCTTCCTCCCTCTCTTTTCCCTCTCTCTCTTCTTCTCTTCCTTCCTGTCTTATATCCCTCCCTCCCTCCCTCTCCTTCTCCTTCCTTCCCATCTCCCTCTCTTTTTGCAGCCTCAGCCTTAATAGCTTTCTGTGTCGCTTCCCCAGAGTAGGGTCTCCTCCCGGATCCCATGGATCCTCCCTCTTCTCTCCACCCCAGCTAACCCTCCTCTCCAAGCTGACCTCCTTTCTGATAACTCTTTTGTTCCTGGCCAGAATCTGCTGTGGACATGATGCAGGGAGGTTCCACCTGGGTCAGGAATGTGAGAAGTCAGAGTCAGTCACCACTCCAGAGCTGGAAGGAGTTTCCAAGTTCAAAACCTCACATTTTACAGAGGAGGAAACTGAGCTCCAGAGAGATGAAGTGAATGAGAGAGAAGCTTTCTAGTTAATTCCTTTTATAGACTTAGGGGACCTGAGAGGCTACCTTAATTTTGCAGATGAAGAGGAGGCTAAACGACTTGGCCAAGATCACACAGCATCTGATTCCTGGGCCAGGGTTCTTCTCAGTGTGGGGAGCTGCCTCTAGGTCAGCCTCTCACTCTGTTACTTTGGCAGTGCCCACAGTCCTGGGGTGAGGAAGGTTCAAGGGGTCTCACCTGTGCTGCTGCTAAAGTGGAGACAGGATGAAGAACTCGTTCTGGGGGAACAGAGGCCGCGGGCACCACGTTGCAGACAAATCCATTTTAGGTAAAACTCTCACATTGTAGAAAACATTGTAGAAAATTGTAGAAATTTATACACTTCTGAAAACACACATATGCATGCACAAGTGAAAGTGTTTGATTTGTATGGCACCGAATTAATGAATTTAATTAATGTAATATAGAAATTTTTCCTTCTTTTAAAAATAAGTCTATTAATATCTTTTTGTTTTAAAAATATGTCTATATGTGCATAATATATGTACATTATTGGTATGTTATATGTAATGTATTACACATAAAAATAATGTCTATACGTATATTATATGTACATTATAGATATGTTATATATAATGTATTGTACATAAAATAATGTCTATATGTGTATAATATATGTGTGTGTTATAGGTATGTTATATATAATGAACATAAAAATAATGTTTATATGTGTATAATATATATGCACATTATAAATATGTTATATATAATGTATTGTACATAAAATGATGTCTATATTTGTATTATATGTACATTATAGATATGTTTTATATAATATACATGAAAATAATGTCTGTATGTCTATAATATATATGTATAGTATAGATATGTTATATATAATATATTGCACATCAAATAATGTCTATACATGTATAATAGACATGTACATTATAGATATGTTGTATGCAATATACATAAAAATAATGTCTATACATGTATTATGTACATTATAGATATGTTATATATAATGTATTGCACATAAAATAATGTCTATATGTGTATAATATATATGCACATTACAAATATGTTATATGCAATGTATTGTACATAAAACATAGTCTATACATGTATGATATATATGTATATTATAGATATGTTATATATAATGTGTTGCACATAAAATAATGTCTACATGTATATAATATATGTGTACATTATAGATATGTTGTATATAATATACATAAAATAATGTATAATATATATGTATATTATAGATATGTTATATATAATGTGTTGTACATAAAATAATGTCTATATGTGTATGTTATATATGTGTACATTATAGATATGTTATATATAATAAACATAAAAATAACATCTATATGTGTATAATATATATGCACATTATAAATATGTTATATATAATGTATTGTACATAAAATGATGTCTATATTTGTATTATATGTACATTATAGATATGTTTTATATAATATACATAAAAATAATGTCTGTATGTCTATAATATATATGTATAGTATAGATATGTTATATATAATATATTGCACATAAAATAATGTCTATACATGTATAATAGACATGTACATTATCGATATGTTGTATGCAATATACATAAAAATAATGTCTATACATGTATTATGTACATTATAGATATGTTATATATAATGTATTGCACATAAAATAATGTCTATATGTGTATAATATATATGCACATTACAAATATGTTATATGCAATGTATTGTACATAAAACATAGTCTATACATGTATGATATATATGTATATTATAGATATGTTATATATAATGTATTGCACATAAAATAATGTCTATATGTGTATAATATATGTGTACATTATAGATATGTTGTATATAATATACATAAAAATAATGTATAATATATATGTATATTATAGATATGTACATTATAGATATGTTATATATAATGTGTTGTACATAAAATAATGTCTATACATGTATAATATACATGTACATTATAGATGTTATAGATAATATACATAAAATAATGTCTGTATGTCTATAATATATATGTACATTATAGATATGTTATATATAATGTATTGTACATAAAAATGTCAACATGTGTATAATATATGTACATTATAGGTATGTTATATATAATGTATTGTACATAAAAATGTCTACATGTGTATAATATATATACATTATAGGTATGTTATATATAATGTGTTGTATATAACGCGCATTATATATAATACATTGTATATGTATTGCACACACAGGCAGAGTAATTTTGTAAAAGAGGAACTAGAAGTTGGAAGCTGCAGAAAATGCCATATTTTGGAGCTCAGCCTGAAGGATAATCAGAATTTTGAAGGGTGGAGGAAAAGAATTTTCATTCTTTTAATTCTTTCATTCCTCATGAGGATTTCCTTTCAGGGTTGAAGGCAACCTCTACAAAATGCTTGGAGATGGGCGATGGGATGTCATATATGCGTTACAGGGGGATGGACAAGTTGGATGAGCCAGAGTGTCCGCTCTACTATAACAGGCATTTTATGCTGGGAACATGCATTTCTGAGTTTCCTCCCTCATGGAGCAGTTGTGAGCATCAAATGAGATGCCTGTAAAGTACTTTGGAGAGCACTTATTTTTAAATTTTAATACGTAAGCTGATTTTGTTATGTTTTAGCTGGCGCTGGAGGGTAGAGCGCTTGCCTGAGAGTGCGTACCCATCTACCTCAGATCCCTGTTAAAAAAAAAAAAAAAAGCAATATCTGCTTCTCATGGGGATCCACTAAGAGACTTTCACAGTGTCTAGCACATAGTTGGTGATTAATAAATGCTTTTTCCCTTATCGGATTTGAATCTCACAACAACCCTTTGAAATAGGTCCTGTTATTATCTCCATTTTCAGATGAGGAAAACCAGGTCCAGAGAGCCACACAGCTGGCAAATGCTTGGGGCGGGGATTGAAATCCAAGTCCTCTGACTCCAAGGCCAGTGCCCTGGCCACCTCATGGCCATCAGATATCAATTCCCTAATCAGAACCTCAGGCTCTGCCAGAAAGTGACCTCAAACCCAAACCCCATTTCCCAGTGTGCACAGGGTAGGGTCAGAAAGATGGGCTGTTGTTACAGATTTTTTTCCCAACTGGTCTGAGTATAAGGCTGGGGCACTTTTGAATTAGCAGAAGTAAACAAGCCCCATAGTCTAACACCGCAAGAGAAAGGGCGTCCTTTGTAAATTTGGGGGTTGATGTGTTATCTGGTCAAGTTTTTAAGGTAATAGAGAGAACACTATCCTGTTTACGGTTTGGGTTTCCTTGTTTACCTTTTGGTTGGAAGGAGTGGGTGGGAGGAGATCCTCAATTGGGAATTTCACAAGATCACAGCTAGAGCTAGAACGGTCCTTGAAGATGGTTGAGTTAAAACTCCCTTGATTTATGGCTGAGGATACTGAGGAGACTTAAGGTCACTCCGTAAATTAGCCAAAGCGCCCATGATACCGTAGGAAACACACTAGATTTGGAATCCTAACTCTGCTCCTCATTCTCTCATGTAGCTAAGGACAGAGCAAAGCCATTTCAGTTTCCTCATTTCTAAAATGAAGGGACTTGGTCCAAATGGTTTCTCAGATTCCTTTAAATCTATGGTGAGTTATGATCTTATGACTTAATAGTTAACATTTATTTATCTTGAGTTGGTTATTTCATTTCCCCTGGATCTCAGTTTCCCTAACTGTAAAATGCAAGAGCTAAACTTATAGGGCCTCTAAGTTGACTCCTGAGCCTCAGTTTCCCTAACTGTAAAATGCAAGAGCTAAACTATGGAGCCCCTAAGGTGACTCCTGAGCCTCAGTTTCCCTGACCGTAAAATGCAACAGATAACTATGGGGTTTCTAAAGTGATTCTTGGGTTCAGTTTCCCTAAATGTAAAATACAGGAGCTAAACTATGGGGTCTCTAAGGCGACTCTTGGGCTCAGTTTCCCTAACTGTAAAATGCAAGAGCTAAACTATGGGATTTCTAAAGTGACTCTTGGGTTCAGTTTCCCTAAATGTAAAATACAGGAGCTAAACTATGGGGCCTCTAAGGCGACTCTTGGGCTCAGTTTCCCTAACTGTAAAATGCAGGAGCCAACTATAGGACTGCTAAGGTGACTCCTGGCCTCAGTTTCCTCATCTGTAAAATGTAGAACTCTGCTCCCATGAAGGGGATTAATTGCTTAGAAAAGAATAGAAGGCTGTGAGCCTTATATAGAATGTAAGCTCTCTGAGAGCATTTTATATCTAGTAAAAAGCATATGATAAATAGCCCAATAGCTATTATGGCATTTAATAGTGCTTATCAATTTACTAATTTCTTATATATTTATGTATATAAATTATATATAGCTATATATAATTTCTCTCTATCCATGATTCTAAACAGCTGAGTGGGGATTTGAATTACTGAAGGTCTTCCTTTTTCTTAAGATGCTCTCTTCTCTATGAAACCTTCTATGACTCACACCTTCCCCAGCAGTTGAAAGTCACAGGGCAGAGAATCTCAGAGTGGAAGGGACCTCAGGAGATATTCAAACCTGAATTGGATTCCCGTTTTGATAAGTTAAGGTCATCCAGCCTCCACTTGAAATCCCTCAGTGATGGGGAGCTCACTACCTCTCCAGGAGAAAACTTTTACTAGGTCCTATTTACAGCTGGAATTCGTACTCCAGTGCCCATGAACAGCTCACATTTTCATAGTGCTTGAAGGCTTGCAAAGTGCTTGGCTCAATCCCCCAGTTCTCTAGCTTTGTGGGACCCTGATCTCAACCTCAGACATTGTCCAGGTGCGGCAGGAAGATGACATTGCCAGATTTCTGAAAGGTCTCCTGGGGGTGCCTGTCCAGGTTTCCTGGACAGGGAAAAGTGGGAAAGGGAGGAGCAGGAAGAAGAAAAAGCAAAACAGGAGGGAGGGAGGGACGGAGGTGGTTATTGCGGTCAAACCCTTTTACAATGGAGAAATTAGTGGTCGAAGAAGGAAATTTATCTGTCCTGGGTCATGTAGACAGCAAGCAGAATTTGAACTCAGGCTCTTTAACTCAAAAGCTGCTACTCTTTCCACTGGACCATATTCATTGTATCTTCAGCTAACAAGGAGACAGCAGCATCCCCAGCTTTAGAGACTGCCTCTGACGCTCACTTATTTGCTTCCTTTTCCTCCTTTATTTCCTTTTCCTTTGTTTTGCCACTCTCCTTTGCCCTCATCCTTCCCTCATCTACTGGTCTTCTCTCCGTCTCTGTTTCTCTCTCTCCTATGTTTTTATCTCTATCCCTTTGTCTCTGTCTCTGTCTTCTTTATCTTTGTCTATCTCTGCCTCTGTCTGTTTGTCTCTCCCCCTATCCCCTCTTTACCCTCTCTGTACCCCTCCAAGTCTATAGCTCCCTCCCTCAGTGACTTATCATCTGAATCTCACTCTTAAGGAAATCTAGAATAGTCATGTTAACAAGGTTGAGTAGGTGGGAGCCATGGTCTTGGAAGGGAGACCTACCATCTGAAAAGGGAAGTCAGACTTCGGCCTGTCTCCCTGGAAAAGATGGGCTCCTCTCCCAGGCAGTGAGCAAGAGGGGCCTCCAGTCCTATCCTGGCCCATCCCGTACTGCTGACTCCTATCTTCAACATTATCAGCAATGACCTTTCCTTACTCACTCATCATACAACCCTTAGGCTGACCCCCTCTTTATTCTGACCCATGTCTATCTATGACTTCATTAAGAGGAACATTAACTCCCTCCATGGATGCAGATCGACAACTTACGATATTACAGGGTTGTTCAGGGCACTGTGAAGTTAAGTGATGGGCTCACGAAGCTAGTCTGGCAGAAGCAGGCCTGGAAGTTAGATGTTCCTGAATCCAGGACTACCCCTCTGTATATTATGCTCCACAGACTCCTGAGATTTTTATGCAATTTTAAAAAGCCACTCATGCTTAATTTTTGTATTCCAAATGCCTACTTAATAGGTGCTTAATAAATATTTGTTAATTTACTGATTGATGTCTTAATTTCCTCTGGAGTATAATCTCTCATTGAAACGAAACTGCGAGGAATTGGAAATCGAGTGGATGCCCATCGACTGGGGACTGGCTGAATAAGTTATATAAATGTAATGGAATAATACTGTTCTATGAGAGATGATGAACAGAAAATCCTGAGAGACTTACAAGAACTGGTACCAGATAAAGTAAGTAGAACCAGGAGAACATTGTAATGTAATAATGTAATAACGAATTTATGACACGGTCAACTATGATGGACTTAGCTCTTCTCAGCAATACAGTGATCCAAACCAGTTCCAATAGACTTGGGATAGAGAATACCACCTGCAACCGGAGAGAGAACTATGGAAACTGAGTGTAGATTGAAGTGTACTATTTTCACCTTATTTCTTGTTTAGTTTTTCTTTCTCATGGTTTTTTCCTTTTGTTATGATTTGTTTCCACAACATGATTAATGTGGAAATATGTTTAAAATGATTGTGCAGGATAAGCTATATCAGATTGCTTGCTCTGTAGGGGAAAAGAGGGAAAGAAAAAAAATGTGAACGCAAGATCTTACAAAAATGAATGTTGAAAGGTATTTTTACATGTAATTGGAAAAATAAAATACTATTGAAATAAAAAAACCATGTTACCTCCCTCAGAACCCAGCATAGTGGGTGTTAAATGGATATTTGTTGTATTTTGTTGAACAAGTTAGTAGTATTAGTTAATTTTGTGTGATAAAGCTTCCAACTTGAAGGGCAGGGATTGCCCATCTTATATTGACTATGTGGTCCTCAGTACCTAGGACAGCGCATGCACCAGAGGGATAGTCATTACCTTTGCTACTCAAGCTCTTAATAGATCTTACTTGAGACTATATAATAAAAGTCTCTAGCCCTAATCTTTTTCTTCTCCAAAACATATTCCAGACAGTTGCCAAAATTAAAGTTCGTAACCATGTTATTCCTCAGCTTAAAAATCATCAATGATTGTCCAGTGCCTAATGAATAAGGTCAAGACTCTTTGGCTGATATGAAACACACACACACACACACACACACACACACACACACACACAATTTCAGATTTCCCTTGCTGTGCTCCCTTTCATGTATTTTACCCTCCAGCTAAAGTGAGCTATTCCTTATTCTGCTATTTTAAAAAATTAATCTACCCACAGTGCCTTCTTTTTTTCACCTTTTTTCTTCTCCATTTCTGCTGAAAATCTCAATCTACCTTCAAAACACAGATGAAATGCTACTTCCTGATCTTTCCCTCACCAAAAACAAATCTTCCTTTTCTTCAGAGCATTTCATATATATCTTTTTAATACGCCTAGGATCATAGATAGAAGGCTAAGCTAGTTCTTAGGAGGCTGCCTCGCTCAGCCCCATCATTCAAGAGATGAGGAAACTGAGTCCCAAAGAAGCTAAGTTAAGATTAAATAATCAGAAAGAAGGCTAATGGCAGGACCAAGATTTAAATCCATATTTTAGCTAGGCTAGCTTTGCTCCCTACTTTACACCAGAAAATGAGAGCCAGGACCCAAGCCACGTGGTGTGATGGAAGGAGCATCGGACTAGTTGGGATGAAGGCTCAGGGCAGTCCTAGATTCTGATCTCAGCTCATCCATTATAGTCAGAAAAATCCATAAGAAGACCATCAGCAGAGAAGTTTCTTGCCAGAGTGGTGGGCTAGAAGGATAAGGAGTTTGTTTCTCTTCCTGTTTCCCAGCCTCAGTTTACCTTACTCTGAGTTGGATCTGAAAGACCATGAGTCAGAAACACTGTGGATTCTTGGTCACATTGTTGGAAGAAAGATTCTTGATCTCTCTTCCTCAGTCCGGGTTAAAAGAGAGCAGTTTGTTACCTGAGACAGAAAAGTCATAGAAAATATAAGGAGATGGTAACTTGAGGTTCACTCAGTCTAATTTTATGGAGGAGGAAACTGAGGCAGGAGTGGGGAAGCCATTTGCCTGTTCTCTGCGGTTCCTTAAAGCTATAGGATCTCCTGGTCAAGTCTTTTATCCCTTGAGGAAAGCTGATGAGATGGGAAGGATGGAGGCTCCTGATTTGGGTTCTTTATTAATGACTGGAGACTCTGGAGGTCTCTTTCAAACTGTTCGGGCCCGGCAGACAGCGGGGCTGGGGAGCCGGGACATGAAGTCTACACTTACTACCATCTGGCTACCCAAGGTAGAGCAAGTCCAACATTATGCCTACTTTCTGTCACAAGAGGTCGCCCCACACCACCAAATTTAAAGACGTGACTATGAATCTGCCTTTAGTTCTTCCCTTGGGGAGATGAGTTTCCATGGCATCTTTCCTTTGCCCATCCCTAGACATTCAGGGTCCTAAGGGCCTCTTGGTGGGTCTGTTATCCCAAGCCAGAGCCCCATATCCTGAACCTGATCCAACCCATCCTTTCCATCAAAACCTAAGGCATCAATTAAACTCAATTAAAATTTGAATTAAAAATTTTGAATTTTTAAATGAAAAGTTAATTGAGGCAGGGTGGTCTGGCTATTTCAGTTTTAAATTTTGAATATTTAAATTAAAATTTAATTGAAGCAGGGTTATCTAGTATTTCAACTTAAAAATTTTAATTTTTAAATTAAAATTTCATCAAAACAGAGTTATCTGGCTATATCAATCTAATTTTTTTCATTTTTAAAATCAAAATTCCACTGAGGCAGGGCTATTTGATTATTTCAATTTAAATTTTTGAATTATTAAATGAAAATGTAGTTGAAGCAGGGTTATCTGGCTATTTTGATTTAAAATTTTGAATTTTTAACTTAAAATTCATTAAAGCAGGATTATCTGGCTATCTCAACTTAAAATTCTGAATTTTTGAAATTAAAATTTCATTGAGGCAGGGTTATTTCAATTTTAAAATTTGAATTTTTAAAATTAAAATTTCATTGAGGTAGGGTTATTTAGTGATAAAGGTCCTAGTTCTTGGTTCAGAGGTTTGAGTTTTAAATCCTGATGCTTACTACTAACTAACATAGCTGGACAATCCACTTAACTTTTTCTGGGTCTCACGTTTCTTTATCTGTAAAATAGGGAGGAAATGACAATGATAACTAGAATTTATATAGCGCTTTAAGGCTTGCAAAGAGCTTCACAATATTATTTTGCTTGGTCTTCATAGCAATACTGAGAGATAAATATTATTATTATCTCTACTTTACCAGAGAGGAAACTGAGGCAGCCAGGGTTGACTTGCCAACACAGACTTCAGTTAAGGGACTTCAGATTTCAGACCCAAATCATTGACCCAACTTCAATGCTCTTCCACTGGATTGAGTGACCTCTGATAATTATAACACTTAAGTGTGAAAGTATTGGGGCTTCTCTTTGGGGGTCTATGGTATGGAAATCCAATTCTCCCCTAAAATTTTGGGGTGAAAAAGGAATTCCACAGCCCTTCCCCCAAGGGAGTATAGCAACTGAGTTGCTCGCTGGCCAGCAAAAGCTTTGGGCCGTGCTTGGAAGAGGCCTGGCTGCAGAGACATAATTCTGAAAGGTCGAGTCTCTCCCAGCTCCCTCTGGCTTCCATTTACGGCTCTGCCCCGCACCAATTTGGCCCATTCCCCTTTGGAGTCCATTTATGGCTCTGCAGGCCCAGTTTCTAGGAGTTTAATGGTCTCCTGGGTGTCTGCTCTGCCTGATCAAGGGGACCAAGAGGGATAACCCCACATCGCCGATTCACTGCTTAGCCTGGTACTGAGTTCCCCCCTGTTCAGTTCTGAGGGGGGACTTGAAATTTGATACGGTGCAGACTTGTGAGAGTCTCCTGCGTTTTGGGGGCAAGGTTCCAGAGGCCTAATATTTACCTATTCTGTAAACTCCACTGTCTCCCTTTTATTTTTAGGGTCAAATAAAAATCCCAGTTTGATATTTCAAGTCTTTCACAATCTACCTTTTGTTTTTTTTTTAATTTTCAAAATATATGCATGGATAATTTTCAACATTCACTCTTGTACAACCTTGTATTCTAAGGTTTTTCCTTCCCTTTCCCCACCTTTTCCCTAGAGAGCATCCCCTGTTCTCAGGCCCCTTCCAGCTCTGATATCTCATGTTCTAAGCTCCCTCCCAGCCCTGACATCCCCTGTTCTAAGCTCCCTTCTAGCCCTGACATCCCCTGTTCTAAGCCCCCTCCCAGCTCTGATATCTCCTGTTCTAAGCTCCCTCCCAGCCCTGACATTCCCTGTTCTCAGGCTCCTCCCAGCTCTGAAATTCTGTGTTTTTTAAGCTCTTTCTAGCTCTGATATTTTAACATTCTTAGACATGTTTAATTCCTCAAAGGGATATCTTTTAAGTGATGGGATTTCAGAGAGAGTGATCCCGAAGAGTGGATGGGAGAATCCTTCTGAGTGATCATGGGTTTCCTGGACTCTCTGGATATATCACAGTGGGCAGTCACCTATGGTGCCTGTGGGTGGGCACAGCTCTGATCCTTCTCTTAAATTGCTAAAGGTCACAAAGGCCAAGGGAAATGACCAGAGAGGGCAGCAGCAAGGTCCACACTGTTTAGCTCAGCTTCTTGGGTTCCAGGGTACAGGACAGAGTGGACATCTGTCCAAGAGCCGGATGAGGTGAGACTCAACCTAGAAGCAGGGAAAAGACAATGGGGAGAGTGGGAAGATGGGAAAGCTTGTGATAGCTCTGGATTTAAAGGTACCAAATGTTGGGTGATGTTGGGAAATTCACTTTTTTTGGGCCTTAGTTTCCACTTCTGTAAAATTAAGGGTTAAAATTATAATTTACAATTCTTTGGGATTACAGCAGAATGGGAGGTTCTAGAGCTAGAGGGAAATCACACTTGTAATTTTATTCTAGACTCATACAATCACAAGAATTTTTTTAAAATACTGGAAGGAACCTTAGAGCTAACAGCATTCAACTCTTTCATTTTGCAGATTGAGAAACTAAGGCCCAGAAAGCATACCTCACTCGGTCAAATCATCCAAAACCCTCTGGAAGCTAAAGGCACCAGCCCCCCAAATCTTACTGCTTCTTGCTTTCCCTGTCCATGGTCATTATCATGGACATCATGATGTCCTTGGATTTTGCAAAATCCAGCTTGTTTTCCTCTTCCAGTTTCAAGGCTAGGGGCTATACAAGGAGTGCTTGAAGAGGGTCAGCAGTTTTGACTTGCTGGTTGCTGAGGGTATTCCTTGAGGCAAAGAGACCCAGATCCCTTTAGTGAGCTGCCCTATATGGCTGCTAGCCATCCACTGAATCCGGGAAATCTGCTTCTCCCAGAGGCTTTCACTTATTTGACTTTGAAGGGATCAAGATTCCAGAGAGTTAAGGAAAAGGCTCCATCCATCAGGAACTCTCAGGATGCAGGGGCAGGTTTGGGAGGGAGAAGGGAAGCTCAATTTCAGCATCAGATGGAGGTTCTGAACTTTCACAGGTGCTTCTGAGTCAGGAGCATGATCCCCAGGGTCAGAGAAAGAGAAAAAAGGGGATTTGGGTGTTGGGGTTGGGGAGGGGCTCCTACACTGGTCCTTACTTTTCTTACCTAAAGGACATCATTAAAAAAATTATTTAAGTTTTTATTTTCAAAAATTTTTATTTTCATATACAAGGATCATTTTTCACCATTGACCTTTGCAAAACCTTGTGTTCTATCCCCCTCTTCCCTCCCCTCCCTTCCCTAGATGGCAAGTACTCAAGAACATAATTATTAACAATTTACATGGACTAACACTCAGAATTCCACAAATTCAGATTTTGAACTTTGAGAGACCTCAGAAGTCATAATTTACAGATGAGGAAACTGAGGCTGAGTAGTTAAGTATCCTTATCCATGATTGTACAGGTCCCTAAAGTACCACCTTCTACAAGAAGATACCCTCCTTGATCTTATTACCTTCCCTCTGAGACTCTCCTAATTTATCTTAAATATGTCTGCATATTGTCTCCTGATAGACCAGAAACTCCTTGAGAACGGGAACTTTTTTTTTGTCTTTCTTTGCACTCCCAGCCCTTCGCACAGTTCCTGGTATACAATAAGTGTATAATAAATGCTCACTGATTAAATGACCGATCAGGATTTGAAACTAGATTTTCAGGCTCCAAATTCAACTTTAGGCCACTATGCTGCCTTCAGGAGAGACACTTCAGTGACGTGAACATGTCAACAGCTGAAACTTTGACTCCCAGAATTCTAGAGTTGGGAGGGACCCCAGAAGTCACCTGAGCTGAGCCCTCGGTGGAGAATGAGTTCCTGGCAGCTGGTCCTCGGCCTTTGCCCTTTCTGATCTGCCAAAGGTAAAAAAAAAAAAGCCTAACCGTGCTCCTTCTCAAGAGACTTGAAGACTCCTTATCATCTCCTGGAAGGAAGTAATAAGTTCTTGTTTCTGGCATTTAGCTCTTCATCATTTGGCTCCAATTTCTTACCAGATTGGTCGCACATTACTCTACATGCAGCCAAATTAGCCTACTCATGGTTTCCATTCATGACATTTCTGTGCTTTTATTCAGGCTTGCCTCCCTCCTACCCTCTGCCAAAGTCCTGGAGTATTCTTCTTCTTCTTCTTCAAGTTTTGGCTCCCCCAAGCTTGATACACCTGCCCCTCCCCAGTTACTTTGTGATTCCCATAGCATTCATGCACACACAGAATAGAAACACCTTCGGGGAAGAGGATATCTCATTTTTGTTAATTATTTCCAGGACCCCACACAGGGCCTCAGCTATGGCAGCTGTTGCTCCCAAAATTCTAGCTAAAGTGAATCGGATCACAGATATGGAGCTCCAGAGAGGGACCTCGATGATGTCTATGATGGTGATAAGGGTCTTGACCCTGGTTTCAGGAGAGATTGGGGCTGGAATCCCAGACTCTACATTTACTAGCAGTGTGGCCCTCACCAAAGGCAGCTCATGGCAAGTCATTTCTCTGGGTCTCTTTCCTCCTCTGAAGGAGTTTTGTTGACCTTAAATGGGTTGAACTAGGTGATCCCTGAGATCCTTCCTTTCTTTTTTTTTATTTTATTAAAGCTTTTTATTTTTCAAAACATATGCATGGACAAGTCTTCAACGTTAGCCCTTGTAAAACCTTGTGTTCCAATTTCTCCTCCTTCCCCCACCTCCTCTAGATGGCAAGTAGTCTGATATATGTTAAATATGGTAGAAATATATGTTAAATCCAATATATGCATACCTATTTATACAATTTTCATGCTGCAAAGAAAAAAAGAGAAGCAAAATAAAATTCAAGCAAACAACAACAGAAAGACTAAGAATGCTACGTTGTGGTCCATACTCATTTCCCATAGTTCTTTTTCTGGGTTTAGATGGCTCTTTATCACTGAACAATTGGAACTGATTTGAATTATCTCATTGCTGAAGAGGGCTACGTCCATCAGAATCGACCATCGTATAGTCTTGTTATTGCTGTGTATAATGATCTCCTGGTTCTGCTCATTTCCCTCAGCATCAGTTCATGTCAATCTCTCCAGGCCTTTCTGAAATCCTCCTGCTGGTCATTTCTTACTGAACAATAATATTCCATAACATTCATGTACTATAACTTATTCAGCCATTTTCCAACTGAATGGCAGCCACCCTGAGATCCTTTCTAGCTAGAATGTTTTATGAGTCTAGTTAGTGAGCACAGAGACATTTCTGAAAACTTCCTATGGCATCCTCCACCAAATGCCTTGGGGCAAAGAAAAAAAAAACAAGGATCATCTTATATTTCCTACTGTAATCCCAACTTTTAACATTTGAACTAAAAGGTTCAAAAATTTGCTTCCTGGAATTAGGAAGTCATCCAAAGAGTAGTCTCCAGGACTTGAATGAGAGTGATTGGTTGATCTCCAAGCCAGGTAGGGTCTGGCACAGCCTCTCAGACTGGGTTTCTTTGGCAGGTGGGCTGACTGCATCTACTCCCCCCCCCCAACACACACACAGGGCATCCTGGGGAGGAGAGGCGCACAACATGTACACTTATGCTCAGAACAGCCCGGCTCCATTCTGTATCTCCTCCCCATCCCACCTCCACCTTCCAGGTATAAGACTTTGGAGACGTCAAAAAGGATTTTTCACTGGGAAAAAATTAGGCTATCACAGACACTTCAGAAAAAAACTCGCCAGCTGTTTCTGGAATCATTCTCAAAAATGGCAGAGATGCTTAAAGAGATGTAGGTGTTTACTCTCTGCCCGAAGAGTTCTGACAGACTACCAAGGAGAAGAGGGATTCTGGGTTATTCTGTGGAGCTCCAGTGTCCAATGGGACCAGTGGAGAAAAGTCCAGGAATAGAAGCTTCTGTTCAGCATAAAGACTTCCTCACAACTGGAGCTGTTCCACAAAGAAAGATGATGTTCATTGGGTTTCCCATCCTATGTTATCTTCAGTCATTTAGTCAATAAGCATTAAGTACTATGCTAAGTACTGGGGATACAAAGCAAGGCAGAAAAACATGGAGGTCAAGAGTGTCATGGAAGATTCTTGACTCATGGAAGGTCTTGGGCTAGATGATACGACAATCCTTCCGATCGATGGCTTTTAAAAATTAAAGCCTGCCAAACACAGAATGCTAGGCTGGGAGTCAGGAGGACCCGAGTTCAAGTTTGACCTCAGACACTACTAGTTGTAGGCATGTTGCCTTGTCAGTTTACTCATCTGTGAAATGAGCTGGAGAAGGCAATGGCAAACCGCTCCAGTATCTTTGCCAAGAGAACCCAAATATTTGAACAACCCAATTCCCAAAGGCCATTCCCCCGTTTGTGTCAGGGCCACCCAAATATGAAGTGGGAGGGCCAAAATCCTGGCGAGCGGGCTCCAAATCCAGAGCTCTTCCCTTAGGAAAGGCTCAAAGGGAGTGACTTCCCTTGGCCACAAACAACTTCTAGCATGGCTGAGACTGGTCAGGAAGTAAAAACTCCATTTTGAACTTGACCCGGGAGAGCCCGGGCTCAACGCTTCAGCTTAACAGAGATTTCTTTCAGGAAATGCCCTGGAACAACCACTCCCCTTGCCCCGCTCTCATTGCCTCTGGGAAGCTCTGGACTCTCTGTGGACCCCATTTTCTTGGTGTTGATGATGGAGGACACAGTTTTTCTGTCCCCTCTATCTCGCCCACAAGTCCAAGGGAAGGCTATTTCCTGGCTCTCCCCCTTCCTTTGGTGCAATAGTTTCTTAGCAACTGTGTTATTTTTCAGTGTCTGATTCTGCCATCTTTCCCCCTAAAATAGGGCCAGGGGTCTCTTTAATAGCTTTGTGGGGTTAACCAGGATTCGCTGCCCAAAGCCCCATGGGAGTTTCCAGGTGGCTGCATTTCATCGCAGCTAGGGGTGCTGGTGGAGAGGTGTGGGATGATGGCTGCCTAAGATGGACACAGATGGGTACTGTCTCCAGGGCTGGCTGATGGGAGGGGATGATACCTGCCCTGCTTGGCCCCACACAGCTGAACTAGGAAAAACGGTGGCAAGTTGCCAAGGGATCCATGGGAGGAAAGAACTTCGCTGTGGGCTGTGCTAGGATGTTGTGGGTTCTCCCACTGGAGGAGTCACAATAGAGAGTCTGGAGGTCTGCCCAGTGGAGGTTCTGGATCAAGTCTGAGCTGGACTTGGGAAGGGCATTAAAGTCCCTTCCCACTGGAGGCTGTGATTCTGTATGACCAGGGATGGGGCTTTGAACATAGCCAGTACTCAAAAGAAGTTTGTGAATTGAATTGGATGAGAACACGGAGGTAGATGCTAGATGAGTGGATGGGACAGGAAGAAGGAAATAGGATGACTGCAGAGGGTGACGGATTCATGGACAAGATATTCATGTAAAAAAGTAACCTTCCCCCAAAAAGCTAGGGGCCCTAGTGGTCAGCAAGATAAGAGTTCCTCATAGCTCTGAGCACCGTGAGCCTGAAGTGGAGCTGGACCCCAGAGGTGACTGCTGCTTTGTTCTCTGCGCTAGCAGGGTTCCGAGTTCAGTTCTGGAGAGAGGAATGACCAGCTGGTGAGAATAGATTGGCCCACATGAGATCCACATGCTACGTGGGGATCAGCTGCAGAAAGTGGGGATGGCTAGCCTGGACAATGGATTACAGGGGGATAAGGCCCCGAAAGGCTGTTACATGGAAGGGAGGAGATTGGTCTTCTTGCCTTGGCCCTAGAGTTGCAGAAAGATGTTTTTTCCTTCTAAAAATAGGCCATGTTGCACAGTGAGTTGAAAGTCACCATTGGATCCAGGAAGACTTGGGTTAAATTTCTACTTGGGCTGTACCCTCAAAAAGTCACTTAACTTTAATTAAGTCATAGAGAAATTGCCAATCTGCCCTGGTAGTGGGACTTCCCTTAGTGGGAGAGCTTCTTAAACTATGGGTCACAACCACATATGGGGGGGTCACAAAACTCACTGAGGGGGTCACAAAATCATGATTTATTATTAGCAAATGTTGATTCCTATTCCTATTTTATATACTTATATACCCAGGGTCATATAAAAGTTTTCTTGGTGAGAAGGGGTCGCGAGTGGAACAAGTTTAAGAAGCTCTGGCCAGGTCCAGTCTCGATGTGTGGCCCAAAGGGTTACAGGCTGCCTGGGGATGATCGCTCGCCAGTGGGAGGTGGGATGAGGATTGTCAGGGCTGCCTTAGAAGTGATGCTTCCCGATTTCTGATCCCCCCATCTCGGAGATTCTACCTTCCTTTTACACGTGAACCTTTCCCATCAGTATCAGCGGGGTCCTGCTATGGCGCTTCTTAACAATTACCCTGTGACTAAGTAGCACCTCAGAGTCTCAGGGTCTCTGAATGTTGCCCTTTCTCAGAGAACAAAGCCCGGTGGTCCGACGCCTCCTCATGAGGGCTGTTGGTTTTGTGGGGACTGTATTTTAGGGAGGAGGAGGAGGACGTATCCCATCAGTATCAGAGGGGTCCTGCTATGGCGCTTCTTAACAATTACCCTGTGACTAAGTAGCACCTCAGAGTCTCAGGGTCTCTGAACGTTGCCCTTTCTCAGAGAACAAAGCCCGGTGGTCCGACGCCTCCTCATGAGGGCCGTTGGTTTTGTGGGGAACATATTTCAGGGAGGAGGAGGATGTATCCCATCAATATCGGCAGGATCCTGCTATGGCACTTTTTAACAATTCCCTGTGACTGAATAGCATCTCAGAGTCTCTGAACGTTGCCCTTTCTCAGAGAACAAAGCCCGGTGGTCCGCTTCCTCCTCATGAGGGGCCGTATTTCAGGGAGGAGAAGGATGTACCTTGTCTGCAGCTGAGAACAAAGCCGCCCTTTCCATGGTGGTGAGCAGAGAGCAGGTTCAATGGGAACCTTTAAGTCTCTCTTCAAAGATGACATTAAATACTCGCTCTGAGAGTCGCGTTTTCAGGCGGTTTTCAGGCAGTCGGGGTGATGGGATGTAAGAGACAGAGCGCTTCAAAGGGAGCCCACCCCCGACGGCAGCTGCCTGCCTGCCCTTGTCGCCCAACGCCAGCGAGTCCTTTCATCATCTTCATCGTTAAATCTCGGCCTTTCGGATCCATTTGGAACAAGCTGCTGTCCTCCTGGGTCAGGGAGGCTGTCCTGGCGGGTGGGATCATCCGGGCCGAGGTCCGTGACTCACGTCCCCAGCTGAGCCCGCTGATCCATCAGTGATAACGCAGCCTTTGTGCCCAATGAGTGGAGCGGCTTCCCGCCATCACGCAGCCTCCGGGCGCAGCAGCGATAGCTGGGATGGATGGAAAAGTGGCCGTCCCCTTCTCCCCCAACAGACCCAAGTCTGGCGCCGGCCTGAGACAGCAGCCACAGCTTGGGAGGCCTGGTCCCTGGACCTGGGGGCAGACCCGGAGCTGGCGTGACTTAGGTTTTATCACAGGAAGGCAGGGGTTTGTCAAGCCCAGTGTTCAGTGCAAGCTCAGGACCGAGTGAGAAAGTTGCGGAGGGAAAACTCTTAACCCCAGGCTGCGTGAAAGTGCCGCCGGCAGGGCGGACCCTCAGCACGGCCCCAGCGTGGTCCTCTTGTACTTCCCCCTGGTGGCTCAGGGGCCTGTCATCAGGGCAGGGATTTGGTGGGTCCTGGATCCCTTGGTGGAGGAGTCGTGGACCCCTTCTCAGAGCCATGTTGTTAAATGCACAAAATACATGAGATTACAAAGGAAATCCATTATTTTGAAGCCATTAACATTAAAAAAACAAAAACAATTAGTTTGGAGGGAGCCAAGCACGCTGGCTCAGAGCTGACTCAGCTGCTCAGACATGACGTCAGATACACCCGTCCTGACTCCACGGGCCGCCGGACCTGGCCGGGCACTAGCCACAGGGAAGGGGAGGCTGCTCCTGAGACAAAGGGCAGGGGTGCCGCGGGCCTACTTCAGCACTGGCTAGAGCCGGGGTCCAGAAGGCCTGTCAGACCCCTCTCAGATGCGTCCTGGCTGGGCCCCACTGGGCATCCACAAGATGGGCACGACAGCGTACCTCCCCAGGGGCTGTGAGAGCACCTCTCCCAAGGGCTCTGCAAACCATGGGCTCCGGGCTCTGCTCAGCAGGTGTGTGCCTGATGGCACTAACCCACCGCGGGCAGGCTCCTTCTGAAGCCCGGCCTCGCCTGATCCAGAGTAGCAGGAGGCCGGTTTCTTGGGTCTGATTTCAGCCCCTCAGCCTCCCTGCTGATGTGGAGCGCGGCCCTGATGGGCCCTGGAACGCTCGCCTCCAATCCGAGGATTCACCTCTACTGGATGAAGACCAGTGCCCCAGGGGCTGCTACGATCCCACCTGGAAGGGACTTCTGTAATCATGGGATCCCAGTCCTGGAGAGCTGGAAGGGACATTAGAATGTCTAATCCAATCCCCTCATTTTACAGATGGGGAAACTGAGGTGCGGGGCAGTGACACTCCCCCATGTTCCACGGGTAGCATCCAAGATGGGATTCAAATCCAGAGAACCCGTCCTCCATCCCCACTTTGATCCCACCCAACAGACAGGCCAAGTACCTAATGTGGGGGATGCTGGGGCTGGGAGCCAAGGGGGAAGCAGAGCCCAGGGAAACACGGTCTGACTTCAGGGAGGGTCTGACTTAGTGGGGGAGCACAAGAACGGAGACTGAGTGTTCGTGGGAAGGCCCCTGGAAGTCTGGGAGGACTGACAGGAGCTTCCAGAACAGGTCCCACCTGAGGGACGGAGGGAAGATTTCAACGGGAGGAGAGCTGGGGGAAGCATTTTAGGTCAAGGACTTGACGTGAGTGAAGGCAGAAGGGGGGAAGCGTGGGGCGGTGTGTGGACTGATTTGTCTGAAGTTAAGGGCATGACCAGGCACGGGGTGGGAGAAAGCCTGGCAAGGGAGGCTCAGGTGGACCGTGAGGGTCTCCTCCATGAGCAAAGGAGGCTGAACTTTATCTGGTGGATCATGGCTGTCATTGAAGAGAGATGGGCAGGGAGAGAGATGGGAACTATGGGGATGGGAAAACTGCAGAGGGGCCTGGCCAGGCAGGAGACCAGGTAGGTGGCCCTTCTCATCCCCCAGGGCAGAGGGAACAAAGGCCTGGAAAACAGTGGTAGTCCTGGCAATGGAAGGAAGGGATGGTTGAGAGGAGTTCTGAATTCAGCATTGACAGGACCCAGTGACTGCTGTGATTAAGATGAAAGAGGCAAAGCTGACTTGGAGGTGGCTGAGCAGGGGCAGTGTTCACAGAGAAGGGGGAGGATGTTCCTCATTTCTGCCACGGATGCCCAAGACCGTCACCTCTGGACTTTGCCCAGCCTATTGCCATGCACCCTTCACTTGAGATATCACAGCACAAGGAGCATAATATCCTGGGAGGGGGAACCAAGATGGTGGAGCTCTCTCCCAAACCTCTCCAAATTCCTTTAAATATTGATTCTGGACAACTTTGAGAGCATCAGAACACACAAAATTTTCCAGGCGAAGACAATTTGGAAGGTCAGCAGGAAAGGTCTGTGGCACGAGGGGGGGAGTTCAGTGCCAGTCCCAGCCCAGGCTGTGCCAGCCAAGCAGGAATGGCCTTGAGGTCTCTGAATCAGCTGCAGCACCAGCGGTTTCCAGACCTCTCAGCCCAGAGACACAAAGGACAACTTGGAAGGTTGGCAGGAAAGGTTTGTCAGAGGGATGAGAGGGCCTTGGGAAGCCAGCAAACCAGGACTGGGCAGTGGCCATGGCAGCTCTCAGAGGGAGGTCTCCTTACTAACACTGGGGAAGGACTCTTGCCTCAGCGCACTAGATTTTATAGCTACCATGGGGCAGGACACAAAGGAGGGCTTGTCTTCCTAGACCTCTGGATCTCTGGAACAAGCTGCACAAAATTCCTGAAGCTGGGAATGGTGCACCCTCCACCCTGGAAATGCAGCCCTAATTTATCAACAAAGATTTGAAAGTTGAGGAATAGACTGGGAAAATGAGCAAATAACAGAAAAAGATTCTGACCATAGGAAGTTACTATGATAACAAGGAAGATCAAAACACACACTCAGATGATAACAAAGTCAAGCTCCTACAACCAGAGCCTCGATGAAAAATAATTGGTCTCAGGGCATGGAAGAGCTCAAAAAGAATTTTGAAAATCAGGTAAGTGAGAGGAAAAGCTAAGGAGGAGAAGAATGCCTTAAAAAGCAAAACTGGCCAAATGGAAAAGTACAAAAACTCACTGAGGAAAATAATTCTTTGAAAATTAGAATTGAGAGATGATTGAGGCCATTTCCAATGATCTTGTAATGAAGAGCGCCATAGACATCCAGAGAAAGGACTGTGGGAACTGAGTGGGGATCACAACATAGCATTCTCTTTTTGTCATTTGCTTGTATTTTGTCTTCTTACTCATTTTCTTTTTTGATCTGATTTTTCTTGTGCAGTAAGAGAATTGTATGAATGTTTACACATATTGGATTTAACATATATTTTAACATATATAAAATATATTAGATTGCTTGCTATCTAGGGGAGGGGTGGGGGAAAAGAGAGGAAAATCTGAAATGCCAGGCTATGCAAGGGTCAATGTTGAAAAATTATCCATGCATATGTTTTGAAAATAAAAAGCTTTACAAAAAGAAAATTAGAATTGAGCAAATGGAAACTAATGACTATGAGAAATCAAGAAAGAATAAAACAAAGCCAAAAGAATGAAAAAATAGAAAAACAATGTGAAATCTCTCATTGGAAAAACAATTGACCTGAAAAACAGATCCAAGAGAGATAATTTAAAAATTATTGGTCTATCTAAAAATCATGATTAAAAAAAAAGAATTTACACATCATCTTTCAAAAAACTATCAAGGAAAACTACCCTGATGTTCTAGAACCAGACAGTAAAATATAGGAAAAAATACACTGATTACCTCCTTAAAGTGATCCCCAAACAAAAACTCCCAGAAATAGTATAGTTCCAGAGCACCCAGGTCAAGGAGAAAATACTGCAAGCATCCAGAAAGAAACAATTTAAGTATAGTGGAACCAGTCAGGATAACACAAGATTTAGCAGCTTCTACATTAAAGGATTGGAGAGCTTGGAATATGATATTCCAGGGATCAATGAGGAGGCGTTCAACAGCAAAACACTTTTGAGGAGGGTCAGAATGAAAGAGAGAATAGAATGAGCAGGGGATAAATAGTTAGCAAAAATAACCGAGGGGTGTCATCCTGGTTTGGCTCATGGGCTAATAGTTTCTTCACAGATGCCTCCGCACCTGAAGGATCTTCCCTGGAACCCATCACCCCAGGAACCTTTTCAGCACAGCCCTCAACCCAAACTCAGAAGCATAAGGACCAAAATCTGTTTCTGGTAACTTTAATCATAAAAACCAAAAACATTCATATAAATAAAACTGTTGTGTAAAATACAGTTAGTTCTTCTTTCTACTAAATACCCTCTCCAACCCACGCTCAAAAAAACACATAGAAAACCCAAGACAGAGAAATAAGTTGTACAAATATACAGGGTCCCTGATGACTAAGTAGCAGCAGCCTTGGGGGCCCACCCGGGAGGGCAAACCAGGCCGCTGGCGCCCCCTCCGTGACTTGGGAGGGTTTCCAGCCTCCCCCCCCTCGGTGGTGGAGGTGTGAAAAGGCTGACCTGGCCTCCTGGAGGGAGGCGAGGAGGAGGGGGGAGAGGCCCCCAGAGGGGGTGGCTGCTTCTGCTGCCAGTCTATTTAAGATGCAGTGGGTGAGTAAACTAGGAGGTCACGTGGGGAGGTCCTGCTACTTCCCTTCTTGGGGGACAAGAAAGGGCAATAATCCCTTGTCCGCCCGGAGGAGAGGTTCAGTCTTCACTGGCCAGTGAAGACGGAGGGAAGCCGCCCTGCAGGCAGGGGGCCCAGAGGCGCCGCTTGGAGGGACCCCAAGCCTCTTGAAAGGCTGCAGGAAGGGAAGCTGGGAGGAGCCCCGGGCAGCTCTGGGCCCCCTCCCTTCCCAACTGGCTCAGGCTCCGCTCTGGGGGCTCCTTCCCTGCCCACTGCCCCGGAGCCTGCTGCCCCCATATCCCAACTCTTGGAGTGAGACGGTAGACACTTGGACACACACACAAGCACAAGTAAGGCACCCAGGTGCCAGGGGAAGTGCCCACAAAGACACACAATACACACACGGAGAGAAAGAGAAGGCCCCGGGGCTCCCTCCCAAAGCCAGGGCCGGCCTGAGGCTGCCCTGCCCCGGGAGAGCCGCGGGGCGGGGCGAGGCCGGGAGGGGCTCGGCCTGTGTCAGGAGCACTTCCAGACGCACACGGCCAGCGTGCCGCCGAAGTACAGGTACAGCAGGTTCTTCACCTCGTGGGTGATCTCGAAACCAAAGCCCTCGCCGATCACCACGTGCCAGGAGGAGCCAAATTTCTTGTCCATGGTCTCTTTGATCATCTTGGCAGCGCTCTGTGAAGGGCGGACCGGCGTCATGGGAGAGTGGGGCAGCCGCGGAGGGCAACCCAGCCCCTCTTCTACACCCGGCCACCCCGTTTGATAGAAAAGCGCAGAGCCATGAGGCTTCCCGGGGGTCCATTGGGGGGGAGGGGAGAGGGCTGGACCTTTCTGTTTTCCTCCCTGGCCGGGCGACAGGCCTGTGTTGACCCTGCCTGCCCATGGATGAGGTGAACCAGCTGGTTCTCTCGGGGATCTTTCCCTTCAGAGCTCCCACCCACTGTGGTTCCAGTCCCCAAACCCTCCCCAGCTTCCCGGTGACTTTGAAGGGGCTGGCCCCTACTGGGCCCGGCATTGGCCAGGGATCCCCGAGGTTACTGGAACTTGCTTCAGAAGAGCCTGGCATGAGAAAGAGCCTCTCTCCTTTCCCCCATCATCCCCACTGCCCACCCGGAAGTTCAGGGGCCCGGCCTCCCGCTGGGGCCCTTCAGGGACAGATACCTCATTGTTGTTGGAGTACTTCTCACAGGCGGTGACACACAACTCCATGGTCTCCAGTCTCATCTCCTCTGGCATGTCCGAGTGCTGGGGGAGGAGGGAAGGACAGACAGACAAGGCTCAGCACAAGATGCTGCCAGGCCAGCCAGCGCCCAGCTTAAGCCGGTTGGTCAGCTACTCTGAGCACAGCTGGGGAGAGAAAGCCCCAAAGCCTGTTGCAGAGATGATGCAGGGAGAGCCAGCGAGGCCATGCGGGGAGACTGAGGCACGGGGGCTTCCTGATTCAGCCAGGGTCACAGATGGCCGAGCCAGGAGCCAAGCCCAGCACCTCACCCATAACCTCTGAGCACGTCTGAATCCTGCATCAGAACGGAGGAAAAACCTCTCAGCCCAGAAGAGGCTCCCTGGAGACCGAGAGGGGGCTATCCTGCAAGGTCGCTCTAAGAGGGCCCGTCCCCAAGGCTGCCCCTTGAGTGGCCTTTCTCCTCCTCTAGCACAACTTACTCTGACCAGAGGAAAGATCTGTAGTCTCTTGTAATCTGTGTCATCCTTCTTTGTTTCTTCTCCCATGATCCTTCCACTGTGAACAGCTGATGAAAGAGGAGCGCTCCTGGGGAGGTGCTAATGGTAGCAATTAGGGAGAGCCAGGAAGGCTAAGGAGGCAGGCCCAGCTGTCTCAGAGGCAGGAGAGAATGCTCCCCCCCAAGGGGATGCCGCTGAAAACAGGAAAAACCAGTCAAAGAAAGTTGATTTTAAAACCACAAATCACAGATTGGAAAGGTGGCAGAAGCTCTCTGATCCCCCGCCCCCGTCTGAACGCCTCCACCGTCCCTTCCCAAATGGCCAACTTGTCTGCAGATCGGAGGATGATTCAACACGAGATGCCGAGGCCCGAGGAAGAACATACTGAGACGCTGCTGTGAGCCCACGCTCTGAGGAGACAGAGCTTGACTATCAGCCAACGGCACTCTAAGCAGTCTAGGTGACGGTACGGGACAATCCATCAAGGAACAAACAAGCCTCCGATGTGCCGGGCACCGTGACTCCTCCGGGAGACTTGGTCCTAATTCCTATTGGCAGAAGCCATGGGCAAGGAAGAGCAACGGGAAGTGCAACTGGCTCTCTGGTGAACTCTTCAGCCCTCCTGGTGCAGCTGGACTAATGGGAGTGCTAGGTCTGGCTCCACCGTGGGCGTCTAACAATGTTAGTCAAGTGGGGATAATATGACCTGTTCTGAATGCCTCGCAATAAGGGTGAAATGAAAGAGTGTATGTGTAAACATAATGGAATCCTGGCAGGCAGGTGAGAGACCAGAGCTTTATCTCCAGCCCCATCACTTACCCAACTAGGGGATCTTGGGAAAGTCCCTTATTGGGCCTTATTTGTTAAAAGAGGAAGCTCGACTATATATCTTTGGAAGTCTCTTTCGCCTCTAACGCACTCCAGAATTCCATGGTTATGAACAGCAGGAGCAGCAGCAGTAATATTTATCCAAATGTTTCTTTGAGCGGACTGACTTGCATCATCTCCACCTTCTTCATCAAAAATGTTGCAATATATATTGGATTTAACATATATTTCTACCATGTTTAACATGTATTAGACCACTTGCCATCTGGGGGAGAGCAGTGGGAGAAATGGGGGAAAAAATTGGAACGCAAGGTTTTGCAAGGGCTAATGTTGCAGAATTATCTGTGCCTATGTTTTGAAAAATAAAAAACTTTAATTAAAAAAATGTTGTGACAACCCAATGGAGTCTTTTCCTTAAATTCACTATTGTGGCTCATGGGTTCTTTACAATAATAATTCCTGACAAACTGATACATACATGGCATTTTATGGTGACAAAGCACCTTCTCTTTCTAACCCATCCAGCTGCCATCCAACCCATCTCTGTCTTCACCTTCACTGCTAAATTTCTTGAAAATGTCATCTACATTGGACGCCTCCACTTCCACATCTCTCATTCTGTCTCTGATGTTTTACCACCTGGCCTTTTCAGGATCCCTTTTCCTTATCTCTGCAGAATCACACTGTTGACCACCTTGTGTGACTCAATGTCCTCTCCTCATAAGGTCTCCCTCATTCAATAAATCTGGACTTAGTGCTTATACTAAGCACTCTTCTCGTGCTCTTCTAGACTAGTCTTCCGACTCTTCTCCAAGTGCCTCTTTTCCACTTCCATGGTGACTCTCTTCTCCTCAAGACGTTCCTGGGTCCTTTTCTCTTTTTCTTTCCTTTGGCAAATGCTCTCTTGGTTTCAGTGATCATCATTATGCAAACAACTTCCCAAACTCTTTCTCCAGCCCTTCTGAGAACTAAACTTAAATTCCCATCTGTCTACAGATCGGCCATCCCAATGGTACCTCAGCACATCCAAACACAGTCATTCCTCTTCATGGTGTCACTATTTCTGTGTCCCTCACACATGATTCCTAAGCCTTCTCTGTCTCTCTCATCTTTCCCAGATGATCAGCTACCAATTCTTCCTGCACAATGTTCGTTGCCGGCCGCTTCTGCTCGATTCCCAATTCCAATTAGCCTCATGCTTCCACCCACCTTTCTAAGAGCCTTCTAGGAGATCTCTCGGCCTCCAGTCTTCTCTCCAATCCAGTTTTCATTGTGCTTTGAGACTTATCGTCTATCTGCAAAGATCCTGTCACATCCCTGTTCCAATGATCAGTGCTTTCTATTCTGTTTTCTGAATAAGGACTTCTAGTCGGCATTCTAAGCCCTTGGAGAACGGGGACCGCCCAGCTCTCCACTCTTACAGGGTCACCCAAGTCCCGTCTAACTCTCTCGTTACATTCTAGGCAAACTGGACCACTTTGTACCCTTAGACATCACCTATACTCTGCAACATTGGAGCTTTTGTTCACACTGGTCCCTGTAACTCTCTTCATTTGTTCAATTCAAAAATCCTTGGACCTCCATCAATAGCAGTCTTCCCTGTCAGAGGTTACACAACACACCGTGTGTAACTCTGATGCTCTTGAGTGCTGTGCTGTATGGTGGAATCAGTTAAAACTCAGGTTCAACGGCAACCTCAGACACTCAGCAATCTCTGTGTGCTTCCATTTCTTCAGACATAAATGTTGAGTTTGATAATTCTTATGGTTCTCTTCCAATCCCAGATGGGGCATTCCCTCCATCCATGCAATCTGCAATCCCCTCTGTAATTCAGTCTATGGTCCAGTAGTGTCAGAGTTTATACACCGTGAGCATAATGTTCGAGGTTCCAACATCCTCTCCCTACTATCTCATCAGGTGAGGTCTCTAGAGAAAGATATTGGTCTATCCCTGCTAGGCTGAAAGCCAATCTAAATTTTCTATCTTCCCCAGGCAAGACTTACTATAGTCCTACACACAGTAGGCATTTGAGAACTCTGCCCTCGGTGACTGATTCCTCAAACCTGAGAGGCTCCGGCCTTCCTCACTTTACCCTCATTGACTCATCACTCATGCTCCAGGCTGTTCCAGGTCCTCCACATCTTTCTCCCTTCCTGCTTTCCAGATTCCTTTTATGTACCATCTTCTTCCATTAGAACAAATTTCTGGAGGATATGAATTATCTCATTTGTGTTTGTACCAGCAGTGTTTTGCACAGTAAATACTTCTCTTGTCCCCTCCTCTCTCTCTCTCTTCCCTCCCATTCTATGAGAAGTCTCTGAAGTGGCCCAGCCTTCCCAACAGGAAGGATGCATGGGGTGGGAGCCATAATAATCTTGCACAGTGGCTAAGCAACTCATTCTGGCTGCGCAAGACAAAGGGTTGCTTCAGAAGGGAGAGTTATTAGGCTAATATACTTCAGGCAGGAGTTGATTAAATAGCCTTCTCTCCTCCTTGCTTCCCGCTGACCTCCGGTGCCATGATATTACTTGGCCAATAAAGGACCATCCTGAATGGCTGGCTCCCTCCTGGATGCTCCATCTTCTCCCTGGCAGCAAGGGAGCAGGTTGTGCTTGGGAGCCTGGCACAGGGAGGAGGCTTTTTCAGCAGCTGGTTCTCTCCTTCCTCACTCACCCTGTGAACTCCAAGTCCACAGGTGAGTACCGTCAGCTCTGCTTTTTCTCCACCGATGCTCTGGGCCGAGTCTTCTGGATGGAGCCCGGGACTGTTGTCCATGGTCACACTCAAGGCTGGTAATTTCCCAAGTAAAATCTTGCTTGACTCCTCAGGATTCTCATCTCACCAAAGCCTTTCTCTTCATTCATGTTAAGTCACACCTCTCAGCCAGTCTCCTAGTTCTTTACCTCTACCTTCCCTTCATTAATCAAGGTTCCAACCAAGACTGACATCAAGGTTGGCAGCCTGCTGGTGTTCCTAAAACGCTCAGGGCCATCCAGACATCTGGATACTGGGTATCCTAGGAAAGATCCATCAAAGATGGCAGCTTCCGTTTTTCCTCCTAATAACTCAGATTTGCTTAGCATGCCAAAATGTTGATCTCACCACTCTAGGAAGTACAAGGTGCTACTCCTACTATCTCCTTTTTAAAGACAAGGAAACCAAAGGTTGGAGACATTAAGGGACTTGTCACACGGCTGTAAAGAGGGTGAACTCCACTGTCTTCATCTATAAAATGGGGTCAGTGACATAGACTCTATCTCACTCACAGGACAGCTGTAAAGAAAGCACTTTGTAAACTTAAAAAAAAAAGTGTTGTCAAGATGTCAGCTATGATGATGATTGATACTCCCTGATTTTGGGCAAGTATCAACTTCTTTGACTTGGTTTCTTCATCTGTAAAATAGGAATGTTACGCTTTTGCCCCGCGTTGATGATTGACTCACTGACCTTGGGCAAATATCCATTTCTTTGACTCAGTTCCTTCATCTGTAAAATGGGAATGTTACAATTTTGCCTCGCGTTGATGATTGACTCACTGACCTTGGGCAAATATCCATTTCTTTGACTCAGTTCCTTCATCTGTAAAATGGGAATATTATACTTTTACCTCACATTGATGATTGACTCACTGACTTTGGGCAAATATCCACTTCTTTTGCTCAGTTCCTTCATCTGTAAAATGGCCTCATGTTGGGGCGAAGATAGTACTTTCTACACTGTCAAGTACCAGATAAAAAGATCAGGCCATGATAATAAGATGGACTCATTTATGACTTTCTTTCATTCCCACTGAATGATACTAGATTTAATTTGGTTAAAAAAAAACAAAACAAAATTTCCAGTAAAAATAAACTTAGGCATCCCACACAGCACCGAAGTGAGAAAATGAACTCTCCAAAGCCCTTTGGGTCCTTACGTGTAACTAGTTCTTATGGGCTGAGGAGGCCAGAATGGAATCAGGTCAGGCTTAAAAGAAAGCACTTGAATAATTTAAAACCTAACCGCAGCCTAATCCCCATTACTTCAGGCTCTCCCAGAGCCAGTCTCGACAGAATCCATCACTGTGCCTGAAAACCAAGCCTCCATGGGTCCTCATCCTCTCTCCTTGTGATCGTTCTCATCGACAGAGTCTACCCAGGAGCTCTTTCCAACAATCCTGGCAATCACTGCCCCATAGAAAGGCTTCTCCTAGGCAACAGGAACCAGGAGATCAGACTCTACGAATCTCAGACACTTCAAAATGAAATCTAGCTCTCGTGATTGGGGAGATGCTTAAAACACTGCTTAGTTTTGTTTCAGAGAAACATCAGGCAGACAATATTACAAACCAGAACTGTTATAGGAGCTAAAAGGGACCTGGGATACCCAAACATGTATTATGAGCAAACAGCATTTATTAGGCACCATTTGTGGCAGACCACCTACTTCAATGCCATCAGAGAACAGGAGAGAGAGCAGAGGCTTGGGGGTGGTGAGCACTGGGCAGGTACTCAAGTGGCCAGCAAGGGCCAGAGGGGGAGCAGCCCCTCCGGGCTTTTGGTTGCCCATCTCTGTTCTCATTCAGTCATGTATATATGGCAGCCAGAAATGAAATGCTTCTATTTCAGAATAGCCTTTCCTCCATTTCTCTCCATTCACCCTAGGGCCAGGCTACAAACAGACTCAACCTCACTGACCATTCTTAACTATAAGAAGGATATTTTTATAGATTTAGATCCTTAGAAGCTCTTGGAGCACACTGTCAGCATTCTCTCTCTCTCTCTCTCTTTAATGCAGAACTCCCAGAACCCTTAGGAAGTGATAATCTGATCATTATATAAAGTACAGACAAGGCTAGCCCAGGTCCATGTCCATTCTCGTCCATCTCCCTGGAACCACATATTCTCATACACAAACCCATAATCCATCTCTGGCGATACATCCCCTCCCCTCTTCCCATCACCCTCTGGTTAAACATTAGGGGATGCAAAGAAACACAGGACATTAAGGCAGACACCACAAGGATTCTTTAGAATTTCAGAATCCAGACAGAAATCAAAAGACGACCTTCAACTGCCAGTTACTAGAACTGGGCGATTGGAGGAAGGGGGTTGACAGGACCACCCACTGCCATAACTGTCCCCTCCACATCATCTTTTTGAAGGGATTAAACACTTGTTAAACAGATGATTGGTAGTTCTACGCCCTTGTGCTGGGGTGAGGTGGGTGAGAGCAGTCTGAAGTTCATGCTCCTCATACGCAGTCTACCACTGGGTCAGGAGGGGCTGCCCCCAGGGAGCTGTGAGGTTCCCTCTCCACTTGTTAGTCTGTAAGTCCAACATAGAGGACCATTTGTCAGAGATCAAGGGATCATGAGTTTTGTGAGGGACCTTATTGGGATCTAGACCAGGGGTCACTAAACCATACCTAAAGATCCCTACCAGCTCATAGTGACCTAGTTTTAAAGTGAAATCCTGCTTATGTTTTATTTAATTTGTATTTCCTTAAGCGTTTCTCAGGTACATTTTACTCTGGCTCAGGTCTCACCTCCAGGAGGCATTCAATGGGCCACATCAGTGACATCTCTGGTCTAGCCCAATTCCCTCATTTCACAGATGGGGGGCAGCAATGGCTTGACTGTGCCGATTCCAATTCCCACTTTCCATTGAGGCAGAGCAGTCTGCTGAGGGGCAGATTGGGCTGGAGGACATCTGAAATCTCTCCCAGCTCTAAAACTCTGGGAAGTTGGGGAACTTCCTCCCTCCTTCCAAGTGTCCTCCTTCCCTAGTCAAATACCCTCCCTGGCTCCCCATCCCATCCTGCCCTGTACTGCCTCTCCACTCCCAGAGCTGCCTCTCCCATCAGAACAACACTGACTGGACACCAGTTATGTGCAGGGCCTTGTGCCTTCCCACTCATGGCCTGGTGCCCTTTCCACTGGGGCATGTTTCAAGAAGGTCCAGTCTTTCCACAAGCTCTGCCTCTTAGGGTATAGAAAAGCTTGTATAGCTTGTACAGAAAAGCCACAGATAACCCAGAAACAAGGTAGAACGTGATTACGGGAACTGGGGTAAGAATCAGGAAAAGTACGAGTCAAAAGCACAATGAGGATTCATAGAAGTGGCGTTATGGCCGGGCCTTGTGAGATGGGGAGAATGGGGAGGGGAGAGCATCCTAGATGCAGATGAAAGTAGGAGCAAAGCCCTCCGACAGAGGGAGACCACAGGGGACAGTCAGGCAGATGCACTGGGCTTTTTAAACAGGCAACAGAGAGTCCTCAAAGGCTTCACATCATCAGAGTGATGTTTGGGGATGGATTCCAGGCAGAGTTGGAGGTTATTTTGACAACGGATTGGAGATAGGATGAGGACCTGCCTTCAAGGGATGGCAGGGGGACAAAAAGAACATCTTGGGCAAGATGTTTCTGTTCAGAAATGGACTGGATCAGATGGTTTTTGAGCTCTCTTCCAGTTCTATGCTAGCTTCCCCCCACTCTGTGGCTTCCCTCATGTACCTTTATCCAATTACATGCAATGGATCAGTACCCTTTTCTCACCTGCTTTCTTCAGTTATTATTATTAGCATTAGGATATTTCCCCATGGTGGAAACAACCATCTCTTCCCCCTGTGTACCAAGGGCATACAACACATATTCGGAAATAAGTATGTGAAAGATACATACATGTACTTCGGAGATCCTGAGAACTTGGAGAATTAGGGTCACAGATTTAGAGTTAAACCTTATAGGCCACTAAGTTCAACAACCTCACTTTGCATATCGAGGAACTGAGGCACAGAAAGGCTAGGAAAATTGCTCAGTCACAGAGCCAAAAAGTAGCTGGGGCAGGATTTAGAACCTAGCTCTCGCTGACTTGAATCCTAGCATTCTCTCTCTTCTACCTGCCTGCTGAAGCAGGTGGCCTTTGAGCTGAATCCAGAAAGTTACCAGGGATTCTAAGAAGCTGGCAAACAGAAGCTAGAGGGGACAGGTTGTACAGTCCTAGAAACGGGGGGTGGGATGTTGTGGAAGGGAAAACGGTTAAGTAGGCCAGTCTGGCTCAAAAAATCTGTGAGGGGGAGTGATGTGTAATCTGCTGGAAAGATAGGCTGCAGTCTGACTGTGAAAGGCTTTAAATGCCAAACAGAGAAGTTTGCATTTTATTCTCCAAGTAATAAGGAACCTTCTTGAGCCAATAGTGAGACTGGTGCTCAAGGAATATCAATTTGACAACTGTCAGAGGATGGACTGGAAGGGACAGAGATCGGATACAAAGAGACCCATTAGGAGGCTCTGCTGAAAGTCCTAGGAGTGGGAGAAACTGAACTGGGATGTGGGAATGGAGATGCAAGAGAGGTGGTAGGGGAAGAATCAGTTACATTGACAACTGATTAAATATGGAAGGTAATAAGAGTGAAGCAGTATCTTCAAGGCTTTGTAGGTGGGTCACTGGAAGACTGGTAGCATATCCAGCAGGAATAAGTAAGTCAGGAGAGGTGGACTAGGGGGAAAGAAAACGTTCCACTTTGGCGGATTGCATTGGAGCTCCCTAACTGACAGGAAGAGATTCAAGCCTCCTACTTGAGAGAAATGAGAACTGGGTTTGCAGAGCAGAGTCTTCTGCAGAGAGATGATGACTGAACCAATGGAAACGGATGAGATCATCAAGAGAGACAATGGAGAGGGAGGGGAAGATCTGGAGAGGGAGGGGAAGAGAGAGAGAGACAGAGAGAGGAGAGAGAGAGAGGAGGGAGGGAGACAAAGAGAGAGATACAGAGAAACAAAGACAGAGAGAGGAGGGCCTAAGACAATGCCCCAGGGGTCGCATCCACAAGTAGCCAAAGCCACAAGAGTACCCAGAAAAAAAGATGTCGCATATTGCAGAGGTCTGGATTGAGTACTTTCAGACTGGAAGAGAGCCAGTCAGATGGCAAGAGGCTGAGAAAAGAACAGGATATTAGAAAAGCGAAACGGGAAAATGAAAGCAATTTCCTGTTGGTGGAGGGAGGTGGAAGCAAGGTGGGAAAGTAGAAGCAATGGGAGGGAAAGTGGAAATAATGATGGCTGGGGAGTGAAGCCAGGCTTGCAGGCCGAGAAAGCAAAGAAAAAGATATTAAAGAAGAGTTTGGGGAGAGGGGAGATCAAGTGAAGGGACGGTATTTTACAGGGTTACTAGGAGAGGACAAGTCTGTAGGCAGAGGGAAGAGAGGAGAAAATTTAAGAAGAAAGGATGATGGAGGAGCCAAGTTGTCGGTGAGAACAAGAGAGCAGAGGCCAAAGGCACGAGAAGAGGGGGAGAGAATTCAAGATGACGTGGATAGGAAATGAAGGGCTGAACAAGGGAGAAGAGTTTATTGGATGAAATGAATTAGGCAAAAATCAGGACGAGGGCGTCTTTGGGGAAGGAGCCTAAGTAGCGTTTTGGACACACAAGAGTCTCGGGGTCATAAATCTGGAGTTCGAAAAGCTGGCTAAAGCACCCCCTCTTTTTACAGATGAGGAGACTGAGGCACCAAGTGGAGAGAGGGCTTCCGGGGGTCACCCAAGTGAGTCGCCCCGCGGAGTTTGAATCCGGGTCACGGATTTAGGGATGGACGGGACGTTGGAGGACTTCTAAATCAACCCCCTCATATTACAGACGAGGAAACTGAGGCACAGAGTGGCGAAGGGGCTTTCCCGGGGTAAGCGGCCCTGGCGAAGTCGGAATCCAGGTCACCGATCTGGGGCCGGCGGGGGCGGGCCCCTCGTTTTACAGACGGATAAACTGAGGCCCGCCGAGGGGCAGCGCCAAGCCGGGGCGGTCAGCCAGGCGGCTGGGGGTGCGGAGGGTCCCCCCGGCCGCCCGGACCGGGGCTAACGGTCGGCGGGCGCCAGGCAGGCAGCCGGGGCCTTCGAGCCGAGACCCCGCAGCTCCGGGGGCTCCGAGCCCGGCGCCGTGCATGTCCGGGGCGGGGGCCGGACACGGCCGCGGGGCGCCCTCCCCCAGCCCCCCGGGGCCGCCCTCACCTGCTCCCGCCGCCGGGGCCCCGCACCGCCGCAGCCGCCACCCTGGCGTTGTCAAGGAGGGAAACAAGATTGTCTTAGCAACCGGCACAGGAAGTCCCGCCTCCGAGGCGAAGCTTTGGCAGAGGCCTGACAGATTATTGGTGTCCTGGACTGTCAATCATCCGGATGGACCCTCGACTTAGAAGGCCGAAGCTTAGAAAAAGGGAAAGGGGAGGGGCTTCTCTCAGAGCTGCCCTAGGCGCGCCTGAAGAAATGGGCGGTAAATCTCCAACTTCACTAACTTCCACAACCCTTTGTTTGGAGCATTCAGTGCGCAGGCGCGGCCCAGACCCTGCCCTCAGGAAGCGTTCACCGGGGTCCCTGAGCTTGGACCTAAAGGATTTGGTTACAAATCCTGGCTTTCTCCTGTGCTGACTCCGAGGCCTTGGCGCATTTTTTAGCTTCTGTGGCTGCCACGTTTTGTCCTCTGTAAAAAGGGTCCCTAGACTGATCCCGCCGTTGTGGAGAGCGAGCGGGCAGTGTGCCCAAAGGGCGTAGAACTGCGCCCCCTCTGTGTCCCGGAGCCTCACTCCTGGGTCCGCTCCCAAGGAGCTCCTCAGGGCGGGAAAGGGACCCCGGGAGCAAAAATGCGGGAACCGGAAGCCGGCTCCCGCCCGCGGGGGACGGCGGCGTCGGAGCGGCTGATTCAGAAACGCCTGGAAGAGTTACCCGCACCGTGCCGAGGGAAACCGGCAGGAGCAGGACGCGGCGTATACAGTAACAGGAGGCGGCGGCGTCCGGCTGTGCTAGGCTTGGCTCTCAGCGATTTAGTGATCCAGAGCAGTTCTGAGGAACTTTGGGTGGGAAATGGCACCTGCATCCCGAGAGAGAGCGAGAGAGACCGGGTCGCAGCATCCTATTTATATCTTTTCTTCTTTTTTTTTTTTGATTTACAGTGGTTTACAGGAAGTCTGCTCCCAGAGGCTCATTCTTTGCGTCCCTCCACTCCACAGACCCTGGATTGCGTAGTCCTGGTTCCTCTTTTTTCTTTTTTTCTCACTCCTTCCAATTTCTTGGCATTTTAGTTGGTGCTTCCTATTGATGACAGAGGACATCTTGAGTGGCTGATGATGGTGGAGTGGTTGTTGTGGCAAGTCATGCACAGAGTGTACATGTGGGGGCTCCGCTCCATTTCCGCGGCTTTTCAGTGGGGTTTAATATGCACTTAGTTCTGGGGTTCTAGGGTAACAGCAATCCTGCTTAGAGTGCTGGAGCCAGAGTCAAGAAAACTTCCTGGGTTCGAATCTGGCCTCAGACACTTACTAGCCGTGTGACCCTGGGCAAGTCCCTTCTAACCCTGTTTACCTCAGTTTCCTCATCTGTAAAATGAGCTGGAGAAGGAAATGACAACCCCTCCTGTACCTTTGTCAAGAAAACCCCTAATGGGATTACAAAAGAGTTAGACGTGCCTTGTGAAGACAGAAGGATAAAGAACTTATTAAACATCAGCACAATGTGCGAAGCTCTGGAACATAAAGAAAGGCAAAACTACCAGTATCTGCCTTTAAGCAGCTTACTTTCTAATGGGAGAGACATCACGAAGGTAACCAGGTACATACAGCGAAGTCTCTCGCCCAATTCAGTAATGCATCAAATAAGTAATTGTGTTAAATATGGGCATGTATGTGTGCCTGTAAACATATACATACATGCATGTATATACTATCGACACAAACAGTTATACCCTTAATTAAGATCGCCTCCACAGCGAAGTTACCCAAATAAGATCGGAACTCACATGGATTATAGTTTGACCCCCAGACACTCCCTAAACTCTAACTTGCCAGGCGCAGGTGAGCAGTTATCACTGGTCCAATGGAAAAGCAGGAATAATACGGTAACTTGGTATTGGTTTTGGGGTCAGAAGTCCTAAACTTGAATCTTGACTCTGACACTTAGCCTTCCAGCCATGGAGTCCCTACCAGCCCTATTCACTCTAATACTGAGGGCACTGCTCACAACTGATGGTTCTAAAGTGCCAGAAGTATTACGAAGCATTTTACGTACATTAATTATCCTAGAAGGATTTTTAGGTTTCCTCATCAGTAATGGATGGCCACTTGTTAGAGATTATAGGTTCAGAGATTTGGACCTGAGAGGGATCTTCAGGGGGCATCAGAGACTTAGGGAGGGACTTTCAGGGGGCATTCTAATCCTACCTCATATTTACAGCAGGTTCTCCTCTCTCTCTCTCTCTCTCTGCCTCTCTCTCTCTCTCTCTCTCTCTCTCTCTCTCTGTCTCTCTCTCTCTCTCTCTCTCTCTCTCTCTCTCTCTCTCTCTCTCTCTTTGCCTCTCTGTCTCCCTCTCTCTGTCTCTCTTTCTGTCTCTCTGTCTCTCTCTCTTTTTCTCTCTCTCTTTCTCTCTCCCTCTCTCTCTCTGTCTCTCTGTCTCTCTCTCTCTCTGTCTTTCTCTTCTCTCTCTCTCTCTGTCTCTCTCTCTGTCTCTCTGACTCTCTCTCTCTGTCTCGTCTCTCTGTTTTCTCTCTCTCTCTCTCTCTCTGTCTCTCTCTCTCTCTCTCTGTCTCTCTCTGTTTCTCTCTCTCTCTCTCTCTCTCTCTCTTCTCTCTCTCTCTCTCTCTCTCTCTCTCTCTCTCTCTCTCTCTATATATATATATATATAAACATGTTTTCCCAAAGTCTAGATTATGCATTGGGTTATGTCCATTCTGTACTATTCACATCATTGAGCTTCAATAAATGAATAAACAAGCATTTATTAAGCACCTGCTTTGTTCTGGGCGCTGGAACCATAAAGGCAAAAATGAAATAGTCCCTGCACCAAAGGGAACTTGCATTGCACAGTGCAATACTACAGGTCATCTCTTGCACCCAAAATTTTTCTCATTTCTACTTTAGCAACCAGTGCCTTGTTCCGGGTCAAAAATCAAGTCCAGAATAACAGATCCCATCATCAAATCTTTCACCTTCTGAAGGATGGAATTATCACTAAAGCTAGTTGAGAAAGTCCTCAGCTCCTCCGCTTTAGCCACACGCACAGAATTCCAACGTGTCCAGATAAAGTCCCCTGCTTCCATGCCAGCTTGGGGTCTGTTGCCAGAACTCAAGATCTAATTATCACTTCTGGCTGGGTCTCTATAACACATTCACTCTCTCCCTCACTTAGCCTTCACCCAAGTGATCCCCAAGGTGCTTCTCTCCTTCCATTTGATGGATTTCTTCCAAGGAGCATATCTCTTAGATACACTGACTGCCCCCATTATCTAATGTGTTCCTTTTCAATAAAGTCTACCCTTCTATCCAGGGACTCTGGGACCTGCCATTTCCCTTATTAGTTTTTTTATTGTTGTTGCTTCTGCATAGGAGTTCTTTCATGATACTAATACTCCTGTGGAGAGGGGCATTCAGACTAATTCGCACTAAGGTAGAAGTGATTCCTTCCTCCTTGTTGAAATCATCAAGATTTCTAGCACCGATTGACTAGGGAATGGGAATAGTAGAAAGGAACATTAAAAGGAAGAATGATGGGCTTAAAAGGGGAGAGCTTGGAAGCCATATTCCTAGGACATAAAGGAATTGTGATTGGAGTTAAGCATGACTTTCCTTCTTTCCTCAATCTTAAACTGCTTTAAAAGAACCATCTTTATGAGAAGGGAAATGGAGGCGCTGTCTGCGTTTCCTGAACCACTTTTCTTTTCTTTTAAAATATGTTCAAGGGGGGACTCTTCAATAAAAGGGATATATCCTGAAATGAAAGGGATATAAAACAAGATATTGACATATTTTTAAGGAAGGAGATAATAGTGTCATTCTTCTGCTTCTTGGTCAGATCTTTTGGTAAATCTGGGAGTTACCTTTGAGGGATTTGGCAAAGGGGAATGGCTAATCTGAAGGGAGAAACCAGGGACCATTCCACATGAGAACTGGTGGGATTTCACAGCTTACTTTTATTTTTTAAATTTTTTTTAATTTTTATTTAATAATCACAGCTTACTTTTAAAAAAAGAAAAGTCTTCAGGTTGGAACAGAGCTTATACTTAGTCTTTCTGGCTCCAGAGGGCAGAATGAGAATGAGATGGGTGGAAATCACAAGAGAACAGATTCCTTCGAGGTTTAATGAAGCTTCCCAACAGTTAGAGTTACAAAGAAGTGGAATGGGCTGGTTTATACATGAGCACTGTTTAAGGAACTTTGATTTAGGAGTGGGACTAAATGGGTGTTACTATATTGGTTGATCACTTCTGAAATCACAAGAGATTAGATTTAGAGCAAGAAGGATGGGACAAGCTTCACCTTCATTTTACAGATGAGGAAACTGAGGCCCAAGGACATTTGCTTACAAAGGTAGCAAATACCAAAGCAGGATTTTAATCCACTTCTTCCTAATTGAAACCAGAACCAGGGCTCGCTCTTCTATCTCATACAACTCTTAAGATCCAAGAGTAGAGTTTGGGGTTCACCTTTGCGAATGGGAGGCCCTGAATGTAGATCAGAGAGGAAAGGCAGCAGGATATTCCAGTATTGGAGTAGGAGGCTGGATTCCTTGGATTTTGCCTGCCTCTTTACTTTTCCCACTCCCAAGAGGAGCCCTTCTAGTGGTCCCTTTGTATTCCAAAATGACGAACTACAAGAGGCCACATGGAAAGAACTGCAGTTTACTAGCTGTGTGACTGGACAAGTCTGTTCTTCTTTCCAAATCTCGGTGGCTCATCTATCAGTTGAATATGATAATTCTTTTTTTTTTTGAGGCAATTGGGACTAAGTGACTTGCCCAGGGTCACACAGTTTTGACGTGTTAAGTGTCTGAGGTCAGATTTGGACTCAGATCCTCCTGACTTCAGGGCTGGTGCTCTATCCGCTGCACCAATTAGCTGCCCTAATAATTCTTGAATGGCTTCACTTCTCAGGGACATTTGGTGGAAAAAATAACCTCGAAAAACCTGTGTACGACATTAAAGAAGTAAATGTTCTCTCTAAAGTCCCTTCCAGCCATGGTCCATGATCTATGTGGAGCAGAGGCTGAATGGGGTTGTCCTTGGGAGCATGTATCCGGAACTTCTGGAGACTCCAAGTCCTCGGTGACTCAATGCTGGAGGCATTTGGAGAATATCCAGATTGTTTCTGGCCATATGGTATTCCAATGTCAAAAGGAAAAGGTAAAGCCTGAATGGTCCCTTGCCCATCCCCCATCTCATGACATTGATAGAGGGGACAGGTTATGGCATCAGAAGCAGGGCTACAATTCTCCCATGTGATGAGCAGGAACCTCTTTCATTTGACAAAAGCATGTATAGGAGGGGAAAAGGGCAGGATGAGGATGCACTGGCTGTCTCCCATTACTCTACTTCTGCCTTCCCCACCCTTCCCCCCAACCAGGAATCATGAACTCAACTAGGTGAACCTGTCCCATAGGTCTTTGCTCAGCTTTTTATCTTGTTTTGTTTTGTTTCATTTTGTGTTTCGTTTCTGATTAGGCGACTGCCCACCAATTCCATGGTGAGCATATGCAGGATTACAGGTGAGTGAGAGTTCCAAAGGTCTAAGGAGAAAAGCAGGTGAGAGTGGTTGACTATGGCAGGTGCAAGAGTATGGGTAAAGTTGAGCAGGAAGTCCAGAAGAGGTTTGGTTAGGAAAGGAGTGGAGGTGAAATGTAATCTCGTGAATCAGCAGGCTCACCGACAGCTTTATGGTCTTATGAATGAATGAATGAATAAATGAAGGAGTGAGTGAGTGAAAAAGCCCTTACTACGTTCATGGCACAGAGCTAAGCTCTGGGATCCAAACAGGAAAGCAAGACAGTGTATGTCCTCAAGGAGGCTCATATTCTAATAGGGAAAACAACACATAGAAGAGAGTCCAACTGTCATTTGATGATAACATTCTGTGCTTGTAGTTATGTGTTAAGTTACTGAATCTTAAAGTCCTGCTAATGCATATTTATGTTTTTAAAATTTATTTATTTTAATACATACTGCTTTATGAATCATGTTGGGAGAGAAAAATCAGAGCAAAAAGAAAAATCATGGGAGAGGAAAAAAAAACAGAAAAAAGAAGTGAACATGACATGTATTGATTTACATTCAGTCTTTTAGTTCTTTTTCTGGATGCAGATGGCATTTTCTGTCCAAAGTCTATTGAGATTGCTTTGGATCACTGAACCGCTGAGAAGAACTGAGTCTTTCACAGTTGCTCATCGCACAATCTTGCTGTTACTGTGTACAATGGATTCCTGGTTCTGGCTTATAGGTTTTTAAATATTTAGTTTTCTCATGTGTGTAGGAACAAACACACCTAATTCATGTTATATACCGAATTCCTTTTTTTTATTTTGCTCCCTTCCACCTCTTTTTGGAGAGGACCCGCACATGAGACATAATCTAATTTAGGAAGAAGGAGTGGGCTTGTGATTTCATTGACATAGAGCTCCCTAAAAAGGAAACTTCCTCTGCCAATGCAGGTTGGCACTTTTTTTGGCAACTGGTCCTGGAGACTTGTTCAAGTTCACAGGAAGACTCGAACCCAGATTTATCCAAGGTAAATTCTTCATCTGTCATGTGACAGTGTTTTTTATAATTTGTGCCTCTGAGCCACAGAGCTGAGTGACTTAATGAGCCAATGAGTGTAAGAAAAGGGAAGTCCTTGTATCTTGCTTTGTGCTCCAAACTCAAGCCTCCACAGAGGCAAGTGCTCCACAACTCAAGTCACTTTCAGTCTGGATGTAGAACTGGGGCTCCCCAGTTCGGGTGGATCCAGTCTTCTGATAACAAAAGTACCTTTGTGTCAGCTGCCTCCCATTTCTAGACAGTTCTCCCTCTTTACCTTGTAAAACCCCAAGTTTAAGCTTAAGTGCCACTTTCTACATGAAGATTCCCCCTTCCTCTAGGCTGTTAATATACCCCTTCCCTCAAATTATCCTGAATTTATTTTGTATAGACTTGTATATGTATATATATTTTGTGTGTGTGTGTGTGTGTGTGTGTGTGTGTGTGTGTGTGTGTATACACACACACATATTTTGTATAAACTTATGTAGCTGGGTAGTAAAACTAATCTTCCTCCAGGTGGGAAGAGACCCTGCAACTTATAACTGGGATTCTGCAATGAATTCTGGGAGATGTAATCCCAAGCAGCTAGTGCTGATTCCTCTCACCTGGAGAGAAATTATTGTGAGAGGTGGATATCTATCCAGAGGGTTGAAAGAGGAATGGAGGGCAAAATGTCAGCTGGAGGAGAAACAAGTGAGCTTAAGATGAGCTGGATGTGTGTTTTAAATGGACACCAAAACTAGGAGGTTGGAAAGATGGCCAGAAGAGTTAAGCTCCTGCCATTTCTTCAGAGCTGCAAGAAAGGCAGTGGCTGAGAGAGCTCAAGCCTGCTGAGTTAGCTCTGACCTGAGGCTGAGAAAGGCAGAGATTTGATTTAGCACCACCTTCCTGCTTCTTCCTGGTGATGGTGAGCATTCACGCCAAGATCCTCTGTGAAGTTGTCTGTAATTCCTGATTTAGATAGTACTTTAAAAACTAGGTTACTGTGGTTAAGGACCACCATTTTTAACTGCTTTTGATTCATACATGTGGTTAATGGCTACAGAAGGAAGGAACAAAGTTGGTATGGGGGGAAGGAGGAGAGACAGACAAAGAGAGACAGAGATGCAGAAAGAGAGACAGATATAGAGCAGAAAGAGACAGACAAAAAGGGAATGAGAGATTAAGAGAGAAACAATGAAAACAAGAGGAATAACAAGAAAAAGGAGAGAAGAGAAAGAATAAGAATAAAAAATAGAGAAAAAAGAGAAGAGAGGAGAGACAGAAAAGAGAAGGGAGGGAGAAATGAGAGAATAGAAAAGGGATGAGAGAGAAAAGTGGAGAGAAGGAGAGAAGAAAGAGAAAGATTAAGAGAAAAGGGAGAGGGGGAGTCAGAAATACTGTTTTTGTCTAGTTTGGTCATAAGGCAGTAAGGGAATGGACCTTCATGCAAAGGCTGATGGGAAGCTTGAGCCATATGAGGGAGGATCTCAATGATTCTTTTACAAGTATTTCCAAGACGGTGCTAGGATCTTCTCTCAGTGTAGTGTGAGCTTGATCGCCATTATGGCATGGAGGGTGATTTTCTGCTGTTACGGTCTGGATCTGGTGGGAGGAATTGAGAAAGCAGGGCTCCGCATTGCCTTCCAGATGGTGCTTATGATGAATCTTCCAACTCCCAGAACACTTTGGATTACATTCCACATTCTGGCTCTCCCCTTGCCTTATTTTCTGATTTTGGGCAAGTCACTTTACTCTTAATGCCTGTTTATTCTTTTGTAACTTGAGGCTAATTTTGTTTATACCAGGTATGGGGTACCTTCCTAAAACAGGGATTATATGTGTGTGTGAGAGAGAGAGACAGAGAGAGAGAGAGAGAGAGAGAGAGAGAGAGAGAGAGACAGACAGACAGAGAGAGAGAGAGACAAAGACAGAGAAACAGAGATTGAGAGAGAGACAGAAAAGAGAAACACACAGAGAGACAGATTGAGAGACAGACACACACACACACACACACAGAGAGAGAGAGAGAGAGAGAGAGAAAGAGAAAGGTGGACTCTGGTAGTCTGGAAAAACCTTTAGACTAATTCTTCTCAGAATAATATTTTTAAGAAATTGAAGGAAATAATAAATTCCAATTATAAAGTAATGAAAAGAAAGGTGTGATTTTTTTCTTCCCCTCCAAATTTATAAACCCTATGAAATCTATCTATAGACCATCCCCTGTTCTAAGACTGTAAGATGTAGAGGAGGTGATAACGTATATTGGTAGGGCTTTCCTCACCTGAGAGTTCCCTATTCCCCAGCTTCTTAAATTATAGCTAGCAACCCCATATGGAGTCTCGTAACTGAATGCAATCATGAAATTATGATTTATTATCAGTAACTATTGATTTGTATACCTGTTGTATCCCATCCTGGAGTCTGGGTCATTGCACACAGTAGGTGCTTGGAGGTTTGTTGTTAGTGATATTGGCCCAAGTTGTAGACCTGGGAGGAGGGACAGGTGGTGCTGGGATGGGCAGGTATTTGGGGCATTTGCCCGCTTTGCGGCTACTCTGAGAGGCGGTCCTCCCTCCCAACTCCATCCCCCCAAAGAAGAAGCAGGAAGTAAACATCACATTTATTGTCAACAATCAGATTTACCAAACCAAAAAAAAGAACCACATGTTAATAAATATGGCATCTCTCTCTCTCTCACACACACACACTCGTACACACATGTGTCGTGGCTCATGTCACAGATGTACAAAATAGGGTGATGGGAGGGGGTGGGAAAGAGGAAGAAAGAGCAGCGTGGAGGAGCCGGGGCGTGGTCTCAGTGATGGGCACGAGAATCACAGTGTTGCACAGCTCAAACACAATTGTCTCACAGGCTAAGTCCCATGGGTGGTGCCTGTGGAGACACCTCCCAATGGGGGTGTCTGGGGGGGTGAATAGAGTCACACTCAAGGAGATGGGGTAGGGCTTGGGAGGAGCCAGAGGGCAGCAGATTAGGGACAGGGCAGGAGTCATCTAGGACACTGGGACATCAACGGGGCCAGGTTTGGGGGAGGAGCACAGGTATGATTGTTGAAGGTGAAAGCCTTTCCTTATCTCCCCACTCCCACCTTGAGGACTTGTGTCTCAAAGAGAAGGTGGAAATTTGGGTCTTTGGCCCCCCAGATCCTGTTCTTTGCAGAGATTAAGGTAGGACCCACCAAGCTGGTCACATCCCTGCTTGCCCATGGCACAAGGGCCCACAGGGAGAGAAGTAAGAATATGGAAGTCTCAGAGGAGATGAAGGGGATAAATGCAGATAAAAATGGGCTCAGATGGGGGGAATCGCTCTAGTGACAGGGCAGGCTCAGTCCTTTCTCTTTCTAGAAGGATCTGAGACACTCGATTTTCTTCAAGCCTCCCTATGGAGCCAGCCTTGGATTGCACCATCTTCTTATGTGCTACCTTTTTCCTGTATCCCATACTCTTGGGAAACTCGAGGGGCTGACATATTAAGTCACCCCGCTTTTGTTTCCCCAGAACAGGTGTGCATCCTTTCCCACTTTGTTCTTTTTCCCGTGGGGATGGAATAGGGACAGAATTCATACCACATAAATAATTCCAACAATTCCCTTTCACCTGACTCCTGTCAAAAGGATGTTTGAGCTGGGAGTGTTCAAGTCCCTTTCCACTCAATACAACTTAAGTTCTCTGAAGGCAGGAACTGTCTCCCTTTTTGTGTCTCCTCAGCACATAGCAGGCACTTCATCAGCACTTGTGGCTTGATGGGTAGATGGGCTGCTTTGCACCCCCAAAGAAATAACCTTCTCTGCTATCTTCCCTAAAAGGACAGAGGCAGGAGAAAAGTTTGGGGATAAAAAGGATTCGGATTTGGAAAGATCCTGTGATCTCAGGTGAGATCTGAAAGAAATCTTAATCCAAGGAGCATTTAATCAAGTGTTATGTGATCAGGCCCTAGAGAGACAAAGTTAAAAATTAAACACTTTTGCCCTCCAGGAGCTGATATTCTTCATGTAGTCTGAACCCTTTAATTTACAAATGGGGAAACCAAGGTTGAGAATGATCAGTTGATTCTGATACAGGTGAGAAGTAGCAAAAGTGAGCCTTCACTCCAATCCATCCTTCCTTCCAGAGTATGAAAGGAAGTAGTTTTGGCTACTCTAGGCAGTAATGGTAACTGAGTCCTTCTTGGACGTGGGGCTGAGGAAGCGACATCCTCAGAGAACTTTCCTTCTTGGACAGAAAGGCACAGGTGGAGACACCGAGAAAGGGGTACAAGTCCTAGCCCTAACCTTGACCTACTCAAAGCTCGAAATTTCTCTTGCTTTCCTTTCCTTCCTTCTCTGGGAGGCTGCACCAGCAGCTGGGGACTCAGCCAAGAGGGGTGAGGATCAGACACTCCCTAACGCATTGTCTCGGTAACAAGGCCGGAGCCTTGAGCATAACTCAGTTTAATTGGCTGTGACCAATGGCAAACATCACAGTTCTGAAATATCATCCTTAGGTACTCCTCTTCCATACACGATTGTCACAAAAGCTTTATCTTTAAAGAAGGGGGAGGGGATGTTCTGGGTTCTGCTGTCACCACGGCAACAAGACATGGCATTATTGATAGAGCTCTTGACCCAGAGCTCTTGCTGACGTCACCAACTGTTACCAGGGCAACTCAGGCCTCTGCTGGTTTTGGCTGAATAACGACCATGACATCATTGGGTCTTTGGGGAGGGTGGCTATAATCCGATGGTGGAGAAAGGAGGAGAGGAATGTTTTCTGTTCTTGCAATTCAAATAAATTGGTGAAGAAGAGGCTGCAGAGCCAGGGGATCTTAGAACAATGACAACTAGGGTGAAAAAAGAATATGGAAGGCCAAGTGTCTGGCTGGGGGGCCAGAAGGGAAATAAGACTGGGGGATGCCAAGAAATGGGGGGAGAAGACTAAGCTTTGTATTGCTTGTGATTAGTCAAAGTACAGTCAGCCCCTCAAGAGGGTTCCTTTGTGGCAGGATCCCTGGGTTCAATCAGCCCACCTGCATTATGCTTTCTTCCCCATCAGTTTCCTCAGTTTCCCTTGTCCAGTGGGACAGTGCCATGGAAGTGCTCCTAAGGGTTTGGAGTTGTACTACAGATAAATATTTTCCTGTTGCTAGGCACTCTGGTTTCTTAGGATCACCATTTATCCAAAAGTCTGCAGCTTCATGGGTAGGAAAAGGGAACTGATCAGCAGCGAATTTGAGCATGAGCCCTGTTATAACCCTAACTCACTGTCAGACCTTGCGTCATTTAACTCATTTTGGTCTTTTCCCTTTTCTGTAAGGCAAAGGTTGAAGTTCCCCAACCAGCCTTTTGGCTTTCTTTGAGGAGCCAGCCCCAAGTGAGACCACAAGACTAAATGTCCTGGGAGATCTTTGTCACCTCCAAGATCCTAGATGTGGATTTAAAGTTCTCTCTAGTCTAGTCCTACTGTAGCTCTACAACCTCATCCTGTACTACTTCTCTTTAGTCACATCAGGCCATATTAATCACCAGTTTACAAATTCATTTCTTCCTTTCTCTTTTCCTTTGCTTGTGTCCTTCTGCCTACAATAAAACTTCATTACTCCACTTTTCACTCGTTAAAATCCTCCAATGCCCAGCTCAGAAACAATCTCAGACCAACGCTCCCAGCACCTTCTTGCACTCCATCCAACAAACATTTATGAGATCCCTGCTGTGTGCAGGACACCAAGGTACAAAGCCAAAACAAAAAAGTGTTTCTGTCCTTAATAACTTGGTGATGCTTCCCTTATTATGGTTTGCTTAGTTTATTTTTCAATAGAGATATTTGCATATATACTTTCCTCCTTCTAGATGTTCTCCTCTGTGAGACAAGGACTACATCTTATCTTTATAGCTTCCCCCCCACACTTGACACAGCACCCTGTATATAGCAGGCGGTTAATCAATGTTGGATGAATGAATGGATGGATTCTCTCATGGCATGGAGATGAAGTCTGGTAGATAGGATTGGGATCCCTTTAAGACAAGTCCAGAACCAATGGGGTCGGCCTAGGGCTGAAGATAAAGCAGACTTTTTAACCTTAAAAAAAGCCATTGCCTTTTCTGCCCCCTCCCGGAACTATCCAGGGTGCTGACCGGACTTCTGCCTCAGGCCCTCTGGCTACAGGGAGCAGGATTCTCTCTTTCACAGCCAGACCTCAAATCTCTGTCCACTTCAAAGGGTTCTCTCTTGACTCTGACAACTCCTGGCATCTGCCCTAAAGTCAGTCCGACCTTCATATCTGATAGATCTTTGTGTTGTAAGATTGTAGGTTTTATGAAGGCAGAATCTATGTCTTATGTAATCTTCAAATCCAGACTTCGGGTGCTTTGTACAGACAAGATGGTTGGAAAAATTCATTATTAGTGATGTAATTGGTTTGAGTAACCCCCATCACTATCACCAGATTTCAGCCAAGTAAAGAAACAGGCCTTTGAGGAGGATAAGACAAGGATGTCACCCACTACCACACCTGGAGGTTATGTCGAGAAGCTGTCACCCTTTCCTATTACTCAAGTACCTTCTACATGTTTGCCCAAGGGCTGTACTGAAAAGAGCTGGCTCTGAGTGATCGATTATGGCAAGGGTTGGGTGACCCTCTTTGGGATGAGCTTTGTAAAACACAGGTTAACTTGATAGATTATTGTCTTTGAATTGAAGGACAGCATCACTCTAAGTTATCCCCAGACTTCATGGTAGGATGCTGGTCTCCAAATCTTGATCTTACCTTCCCATTCAGGGGGTTCAAGGTAAAGACTTGATGTGCCCACTCCAGACTGATTCCAGTGAAGGATCCCTTTCCAAGCCAAAATATGATCATCCTGTGGTCTACCTGGGCTCTATATGTACTAATGCCCACTTAAATATAAGTCCATTTTGAGTCAATCTGGAAACTCTAGTTTTTCTGAAGAGGAAAACACCAATGATTTCTCCATAAACAGTAAGATGGATGCCAGCCCATCTTTATTTCTTTCAGTAAAGCTAATTTTCCTCCTGTCATTAAGATATTAGTGTCTAGACCATGGTGGTTTCTGTGAATTTAGGAAACATTACGGACCCCAATTTTGTAACACAAACCAGCATACACATATGGGCAAAAGATGAACCAATAACTAAGGAGATATTAATAACTAACCAAAAGCCTTTAGGGCAGATATCCCAGTGCCTACTTGGGGGCAGGACACAGTCTTATTGTACACTGAAAACAGTAGAAATTCCTTTGCCTGATTTTTAAAGTTCTACACCACTTGGTACCATCAAACCTTTCCATCCTAATCTCACAATACTCTCCTCCATACAGTCTGTGTCAACTACTTTGGACAGCTCTCCATTTGTTACACATGATATAACAGTCTTTATCCTAAGATTTCTTTCTTTCCCTCCTAAATCCAATGAATTCCTAACCATCTTCTGAGACCCTACTCAAATGCCAGCTCTAATACTTGATTTTATCCCTGTCTGTTGTACTTAACAGCTGATATTGTTTATTATGGTTATTTGTGAGTCTCCTTTACCTTAGACTATAAACTTCATGAAGGGAATGCTCCCAAACCACTTAACACTGGACACTATACATGGAAGGTGCCCAATAAGCTGTTATGGGACTGAATTGAAGGTGACTCCCTCAGACAATTTCCCTGTCCTCTTGCCATGTATAGTGAATATGATGTCTCAAAACTATGGTGTCCCCAGTTTGTGTCTCTCTTCCTCCCATCATGAGATTTCAGATGGACATCTTTCATATAGCTTCTCAATCTTCCTATAGCTTGGGTATGACCAGGCTCTTTAGCTCAAAAACATTGTTTCCCAGTTGCCCACAGGAAAAGTATAATCTACTTAGCCAGACATCTTGGCTCTTCACAGTACATCTCCCATCTACCCTTGGTTCTATTTTCCACAGTTTCCCTTTATATATTCTACAATCCAGCCAGAATGGAGTCGTAGGGATTTGCCACTACATCTCCCACACAGGGCTGTGACCAATTAGACAGGGATGAATTTCCTCTCAGTCTTTGCCCTTTGAGATCCCTTGAGATCTTTGAGATTTCCTTCAAGAACTATCCCAGTCACCACTTCTTCCATGAAGCTTTCCCTGATACTCTCAGTTGAAAGCATCCTCCCCCTCCTTGAATATTCTTAGATCACTTTGTCGAGAGAGACGATGATAATAATGGCAACCTCCCCTAAAGTCCTGCCAACCGACCGACAGAATGACAAATGTCCTGCATTTCCCACAATGACGGACTCAGTGCTAGAGCTACCAGTCCCTCTTTTTTCTTGCCTACATTTCAAGATTCCTCTCAACTCTGGGTGCTAAAAATCAGAAAGCTAATGCCCACCCTGCTTTATTATATTTAGCCTCAAAGGAGGATTTTTGCCTAATACACCCTCGGTAAAGTAGTTTCTTCCCACCAGGCCTCAGTTCCCTGCTATGTAAAATGGGGGAGGGAAGATTTCATTCATTCATCCTTTGTATTCATATCCCCAGTGCCTGGCACCTAATAGTCACTTAATACTTATGATAGATGAATAGATAAACAGATAGATAGATGGTCTAAGGCCTGAGGCAGCTCATATCTCTGTTATTCAATTTAAGAAAAAAGAGTTCTTCACTTGGGAGCGGCTCAAGCCCGCAATCAAGCCCACATCCCCTTTTTGGCTCAAGACGGGCTTATAGATACTGATAGATACGAGGCCCCGCTCAGGCATACCTGTGGATCCTGGCTGTTCTAGGTCCTTGAGCTGGACCTCAGAACCCTGCCTTTGACTTCTGTCTGGTCTAACACCCTTTACGTGACAGCCTGGGATGCATGGTGGCTGAGAAGATGGCAGAGAAGGTAGATGCTTACTTGGGTGATTTCAGGGGCACTTTGAAGGGAACAGATCCCCCAGCTTCCCAAGTCTTGACACTCTGATTGAATGATCCTTTAGTTATGATCTAGTGTGAAGGCAGATCTGCCTGGGATGGGTCCAGAAGGAAAAGAGATTTGACCAAAGTTACAGAAAAGCCCTGGACCCTGATGCACCAATTCCTGTTCCTATAAATGCTTGGTCCAGTGGGAGGCTACATCTGTTGGCAGTGCTCAAGGGAGCTCATGGGAGTGAGCTCCTTGGGAATGGAGGGATGGGGGGAATGACCCCTCCAGTGCTTGAGGCAACATCCCCTGCACCACACAGTGGTGATGCTGAGACACCATCTGATGCTTTGTGATGGGGGGGATGACAAATGACTGGAGAACCAGAGGAGGGAGGCAGTGTGGTACCATAGGAGAGGCAGCTCGATATGGAGTCAGACAGAACTGGAATTCAAATTCGGGCTGTGCCATTTACTACGTGGGAAGAAATTTAACCTCTCTGGGTCAGATTCCATCTGTGAAATGAGTGGTTTGGGCCAGATATTAAAGTCACTTCTAGATCTGAATCTATGACCCTGTTGTTCAATCATTCCCAACATGTCTGACTTTCTGTGACCCTCGGTTGGGGTCTTCCTGCTGGAATGATTTGCCATTCGCTTCTCTGGTGTGTTCCCATTTTACAGATGAGAAAATTGAGACAAACAGAGTTAAGTGACTTGTAAGTGATTCCACAGAGCCACCTAGCTAACCTTATAATCTTGGGACTCATGATTTTGTCAGAGAGGTGAACTTGAGCTAAGCTCTTTGGGCCTCAGTTTCCACATCTGTAAAATGGAGAGATTGGACTTGATGACCCAAAGTTCCTTCCATGTCTACATCTATTCTTAGAATAGTGAGCTCAAGCAAGTCACTTACATATTCTGAGCCTTAGTTTCCCCATTTGTAAAAAGAGGATCAGAGTAGATGGACTCCAAGTTCTTTCTAGTCCTGATCTCTTCTAAGCCTCCATTCTGGTCAGTTGTGAATTCTTTTATCCTTAGGTAGAGACACACGCCCGAAATGAGTGAACCCGGCGGCGGGCATTGCCATGCTTGTTGTCCCTCTTCCTGTCCCCGCTTTCACCAGGACTCACCCTAAGCTTGACAGAACAAGCCACAGCTGCTGAGTATCTCCAGATGTCTGTGCCCGTTACCTGGAGCATTCGGGAGAGGGGGAGGAGGGGGAAGCAAAGATGTCCACAGTCTAGCAGGGAAGGGGGGAGAGGGGAGGAGAGGAGGTGGGGATAAAGGGAAGGGATGCTGCCCGCCCCATGCTCCCCTGGGGAATGGCTGGGGAGGAGGAGGGGAGGCTGGGGCTACGGGCCCTCCTTCAGGCCTCACGCCTTGGCCTTGGCCTTGGCCTTGCTCTTGCAGGAGTCAAAAACCATCTTGGTTGCGCCCCCAAAAGCCTCGACCAGCTTGTCATCCCAGGGGATGATGTTGCCCACCAGGGGGGAAGTGCAGTTGGCAATGCCCAGGATCTGGGCCGGTGTCAGGATGTGATCCCACAGGTTGAACTGGGCAATCTCGCCCACAAAAGCCTGGGTAGCATCAAACCGACCGCCCAGCGTGTCCTGGTGGGAGGACCGGGGGGAAACGAAGAAGGAAAGGGAGAAGGGGTGAGGGAGGAGAGAGACAGATACAATTTCAGTTAATAAAACACCAGCCCTGGTACCGATTTTCTGAAGTGGGCAGCAGGGGTTTGTGGGAAGGATCCAAAGTCAGAAGCCTGAAGACTTGGGTTCTAGCCTCAGCCCTGCTACTAACCTGTTGTATGAAGGTGGGGAAGGGACCCCCTCCCACACTGTCTGTAAAATGAGGCTGCTAGATTAGCCCCAGAGCCTCTTTTAGCTCTGACATTCTGTGTTCTAAGGACCCCCAGCTCTGACATCTTCATCTGGTTTCACAATAATGGCCAAGATGGAGATAAGCAAGCTAATATAAGTCAGAGTAATTTGGAAAATCTTAGAAAGGGAACCAAGCTTGGAGGAATCAGCGCTGTCATTATTATTTTAATCATGTAGAGGTTTCCAAGCTTTATCCCTGCTGCTCCTTTCTCCAGAAAGGTCTCTTTTTCCCTCTTCCCCTTCCCTACTTCTTTCCACCCTTCCTCCCTCCTTTTTCTCCATCTCTCCCTTCCTCCCTCTCTCCCTCCCTTCTTTTTCTCCTTCCTCCTTTTTTCTCTCCCTTCTTTTTCTTCTTTCTTTTTTCTCTCCCTTTTTCTTTCTTTCTTCCTTTTCTCCTTTCCTTTTTTCTTTCCTCTCTCCCTCCCTCTCTCCTCTTCCTTCCTCCTTTTTCCTTTCTTCTTTCCTTCCTTTTCCCTCCTCCCTATCTCCTTTCCTCCATTTCTCTTTCCCTCTTTCTTTCCTCCCTTTCTCCCTCTCTTCTTCCCTCTCTGTCTCCCTCCTTTCATCTCTCTTCCTTCTCTCCTTTCTTCCTTTTCTTTTCTTCCTTCCTTCTCTCTCTTGTCTCTTCCTCCCTCTCTTCCTCCTTTCTCTTCTTCTTTCCTCCCTCCCTCTCTCTCCTCCTTCCTTTTTTCCTTCCTTCTTTTCTTCCTTCCTCTCTCCCTCTCTCTCCTTTCCTCCTTCCCTCCTTTCCTCCATTTCTTCTTTCCTCCCTCTCTTCTTCTTCCCTTTTTCTTTCCCTCCCTTCTTTTATTCCCTCTCCCTTCTTTCCTCTTCCTTCCCTGTATCCTTCCATTTCTTCCTTCCTTCCTTCCTCCCTCCCTCTCTCTCTCTCCTTCCTTCCCTCCATTCCTTTCTTCCTTCCTTCTTTCTTTCCTTCCTTCCTTCTCTTCTCTGCATTTCCCAGAACCTGAACCCTCTTCACCTGTTCCTGCCCCAGGATGATGATTCCATGGGGTTTAATGGGATGCCAAGCAGCCAGGTTATCACTGGAGCCACGCAGCTGGCCATCTTGGTAGGCTGACCACAGGCCGTCCCTCGTGGTCCACGCAATGCAGATGTGGTGCCATCGCCCATCCTTCAGATTCAGTGGCAGCTGGGCCACCTGGAAATGGGCACAAAAGAGTCCTTCATTAAGGGAAGATCCTGCCCATGGCTGACACTCAGACGCTGGCCAACTGACTTCAGAGATTCACTGAAAACCTCAGAGCCGAGGGGACATCAGCGGGCATCCATCCTCCCCGTGTCAGAACCACTTCTGCTCAATGACATCTCTACAAATGGTCACCTAGTCTCCAGTGCAGAACCCGCTATCTTTATAGATAACTCATTTCTCTTTAGGGTAAACTCAATTTTTTGGGAATTTTCCCCTTCTATCAACAATTCATTTCAAAAACTGTCTTTTGTATGGATACAGCCCAATCTGTAAGGGGGCTGGGCGTGCTTGGGAGGTTTTATCGGTATGGGAGACTTCCACTGATGGATGGAAGGATGGGATAGCCCACTATTTAGTCTAGAGAATTGCCTGGGACTATGAAGGGTTAAGTGACATGTGTCTCAGGCTCAATCACTTATTTAAATGCCTCAGTTTACCACTCTGTAAAATGAGGTGGTTCAGACTCGATGGCTTCTTCCAGTTTATATTCTGGGATTATGTTATTTAGAGATGGAAGGGGCAAGATCTGGCACTCAGTGAGCACTTTATAAATGCTTGGTGGCTGACTAAGTCCCAGACAAGGGAAGGGTTTGAGGTTGCCCAGAAGCAAGAAGCAGCCCTGGAATCTGAACCCCCATTCCATGCTCTCCCCAGGACTCCTGAACCCACATTTTGCATTTTTTCCCTTACTGCCTGCAACCTGCCCCATCTCTGGGGTCTCAGGGGAAAGCTCCTAGAGATGGAAGAAAGGGCTATTGGAAGAACTTAGCCTTCTATGGCCGCTGCCCAGCATCCTCTAGGTGAGCTCTCAGAATGGCGTGAAGGAAGAGTGCATTGGCACAAAATGGCAGCCCATGGCTGGGAATGGAGGAGACAGACCGCGAGCAGCCACTGCCCGTTCTGAGGGACGACCCTGCGGTCAGGTGTCAAAGGGAGCCAGGGTAACTCCATTCTCCATGAGGAAGGCTGCTACCCAATAACCCCCTGCAGATCAGCTGGGGTCTCCTCTCAGGCGGAGGGCAGGTGGCAACTGAGGGAGCTCTGTTTTCAGGCAGCATGAGAACTCAAGAAAGACCCTGCAGACACTCATTAGTAGGTGATTGTGGGCCCGTTATTTGGCCTGTCTCTGCCTCAGTTTCCTCATCTGCAAAATAGGCTAGAATCATAGGTTTAGAGACCATCAGGCCCAACTCCCTCATTTTACAGATAAATAAACTGAGTCCTAGAAAGATGAAGAGGTTCCCGAAGTAGTCAATATGAGAGAACAATAGTAATACTTGTACTGCTGTGGAGAGATGGATTTTGAATCAGAGAACATTGGTTCCTGGCTCTGTTATAAGTTAACTGTGTGACCCCTGGTTTAAGTTTTCTATAAAATGAGGAGGTTGGACTGGCTGGACTCTGAGGCTGGCTAGGGGAAAGTGCTTTGGAAGCCCGAGAGCCCTGGGGAAATGGGAGTTGTTGGCTATGGGGACCTGAGCCAACTTGATTAGCATGAAGCCATCCCTGCCCCAGCCCCAATGCCCTGGAGTGGGGAGCTGAGGAACTCAGCTCCCGAAGCTCAACAACCATCTCCCAGGGGCACCAGGACCTTAGCCAGGAGGATGGATGATGAAGGTGGTCAAAGCCAGCCGGCTTCTTCCACCTCCCTCTTCTCTAAAGCTCTGAGGACTCCATCCTCTGCAAAGTAAAAGCATATTTCTCCATCCTTCCCAGCCTCAATATTCTGACCTCATCACACAACACACACACACACACACACACACACACACCCCACCCTGATAGAGAGGAAGTAATCCTGCCTTCATGGGGACAAAGAAGGTGACAATTCCCAGAGACCGTGGGGGCCTCTGTTACTCAGTGCCTCCATATCCTTCCCTGGAGGCAAGATGAGAGAAGGGAGTTGGAGTCTAATCTTTTTAGATGGGTATCAGGTCCATCAATTGGGGAATGGCTGAACAAGCTGTGATACATGAAGGTAACGGAATATTATTCTATAAAAAATGATGAACAAGGTGATTTTAGAAAGGCCTGGAAAGGTTTACATGAAGTGATGGTGAGCAAAACTAGCAGAACCAGGAATACATTGTATACAATAACAGCTAGAACAATTAGCGCAATGATTAACTATAAAAGGTTCAGTTCTTCTCAGCGGTTCAGTAATCCAAAGCAATCCCAATAGACTTTGGAGAAAATGCCATCTACCACCAGCAAGAGAACTAAAGAGACTGATTGTAAATCAACACATGCTAGGCTCACTTCTTTTTTCTGTTTTCTTTTCTCTCCCATGTTTTTTCCTTTTGTTCTGATTTTTCACTCCCAACATGATTCATAAAACAATGTGTATTAAAAATAAATAAAGTGAATTAAAAAATAAAATGGGCATCAGATCTGGAGAAAAATAGAATAGAAGGAGACGTCAAGGTAGTTGGCTAGAGATGAATGGCAGGGAAGGGGACCCCTTCCTCATCCCTCCCTTGGTCTTTTTCTCCTAAATCTTTATTCTCTAGTTCCTTTCTTCCCTGTCTCCCTTAGGCACTATTGTGGGGAAGAGTTCTGAGCTTGGAGTCTGGAAAGGGCTGGCTTTGACACTAGCTAGCTTTGTAAGCCAGATAAAAGCAGTCTGAACCTTGGTTTTCTCCTCTGCAAGCTGGGCATGCCATTCCCTGCTTCACACCCTCACGCCCCATGGAGCTCACCTGGTTCCCTCCTTCCCCAGCCTTCTCCACATCTAGTCCCCTTTCCTTACAGAATCCCTGTGCTTTTTTCCTCCAGTCCCAAATCTTCCAGGACCTAGTCCTTCTTGCCTCGAAACTTCCTTCCTCACTGCTGCCTCTTGGAATCCCTGGTACCATTCAAGGCTCACCACAAGTGCCATTCCTCCACTCATCTCTGACTCTCCAGGATGCTAATTCTCTCCTCACCCCCAAAGACTATGGATTTCCTTTCTGTAATGTTGTACTTAATGATTAATGCATCTTAAAATGAAATCTTGAGAATAAGACCTGTTTCCCCCTTTGTGTCTCCAGTGCCTTGTATACAGCTGGAATTTAATAAATGCTCATTGAACACCATTCCACTCCCCAATCGCTCACCTTGTCATTGATGAGCAGCTCCATGGGGTCATGCCCCGCCTCCAGCAGCACCATCTCATTGGACTGGCCCGGCACTGAGTAGGAGAAAGGGGTGCCTATCCCCATCCCCCCAGACTTAGACTTCAGCCACATGCAGATGGTAAAGGCGTATAGCTCTGGGAGGGTCCTGCGCACGCGGGCATACATGTAATTGTTCTTCACCGGGATGTTGATCTTGAAGGCATCTGGGGGGCTGTAGGCTGATGCCCCTGAAAACCAGAGGAGGGTAGAAGAGGCAAGAAGAAGTCAGTGGGAGGAGACAGTGGATCATAGACTGACATAGTGGGTCACTATGACCCACGGAAATGACTAAGGCAGACTCGGGCTCTATACTGACCACCCTCCAAGTGCTTAGATTCCAGAAGCTGGTCTAGGAGTTGGGGATGCCCGCAGTTTACTCTAAGACCCAGTTTGGCCAATCACAAACTCACAGAGCCCTGATCTGAATGGGATTCCAGAGTCATCTCCTGATAAGACTAACAGCTAACCTAGAATCTCCTTTCACAACATCTTCCACAACCAGTTCTGTCCAAGCAAAATCCCAGAAGATCTAGGATTATAGGATCATAGAGACCTATGCAAAACTGGAATGTTTTTAGAGACACTTAGTGAACAAATAATAATATCTAACATTTATCTAATGCTTTAAAATTTGCAAAGAGCTGTACATATAATGTATTTTTATTCATTTTGTTAAATATTTCTTTAACATTCATTTTTTAAAATTTTGAGTTCTAAATTCTCTCCCCTGCCTAGAAAGGCGAGGAATTCGATGCTGATTATACACATGAAGTCATGCAAACATATTTCCTTATTAGTCATATTATTATGCTATTAAATTCTTATTTATTATTAAATATTCATTTATTATTATTAAATGAAGTGAATTCGCTTTATAGAATGGAAGCTCCTCGAGGGCAGACTTTTCCTTTTGTTTCTACATCCCCCCAAATAGTGCCTGACACATAATAAGACCTTAATTATGGATTGATTCCCTAATTCCACCTTCCACTGTCTCATTAGCCATACAACTCTCTCTAACTCCAGGCATCTGGGTATTCTCATTTTACTCCCAACTGGAGAAAGTCACGAAAACTTTGCTGGCTGCAGTCACTATGAGTTCATGTTAAGTGGGTCCTCACTGCTGCACGACAGACCTTTGACTGATCTGTTTCTTTAATGATACACTGCTATTAGCTGGGTTTTATGTTCTTATTGACTCACTCTCACATTCCCCACAGCAGCTGCTCCAAACCTCCTCCTTCAAGTCCCTTCTCAGTGGATGGTCCTCCTTCCTACTTGACTGAGAAGCTCCAGACCATCTGTCACGAGCTACTTTCTCCTTCCTCCTACAGATACCCAAAACTTTTTTTCTATCTTCTCCTTTCCTCCAGCATCTGGAGAAGAGGTGGAGGAACCTTGATAAGACCAGTCCTTCTAACTTGTATCACAGATCCCATTCCCTCCCACTCCTCTCCCCAAGCTTCAAATAGCAATTCCTTTCCCCAACCGCATATAAAAATTCTTCAGCAAGGACCGTTTGCTCCCTACCTACAAATAAGCCCTGGTCTCCTCAGTCCTTGCCCTGCCTCATGCTGACCCCTACCCTGAAAATCAACAAGACAAAAAAACACAATCCAAACTTCTCATTAGTCTTGAATTTCTTCTCAATTCTTGCCACTTACTTCTGCCTTTAGTCCAACCCCTTCCTTTACCAAAGAGGTAACTGAGGCCCAAAAAGGATCAGAGATTTAGAGCTGGAAAGGACCTCAGAGACCATCCAGTCCACCCTCTTTATGAATGAGGAAACCGAGATCCATGGAGGTTGTGACTTGCCCAATCACATAGCTAGTAACTCAGGTGGATTTTGAACTTTGGTCTTCCTGTCTACAAATCCAGTGCTCTATTCACTATCCCCTAAAGCTCTATCCCAGTTCTCCTTCCTTAATTGAAACTACTCTCTCCATGACCTTCTGATTAAAGGATCCTGGGATTGAGAGCTATAAGGGATTCTAGATAACACCTCCAATTTTGCTGATGAGGAAATTGAAATCCAGAGAAGTGAAAAAGTCACGCAGCTAGCAAATCTCACTAATAGGCGTTTAGGTAGCTCTCTCTCCTGTAGCATGTCACCTCCCAATGATCTTTTTTCCCAGTCTTCTTCCTCTTTGTTCTTTTGGCAGCATTTGCCACTTGGCCAGTGTCTCCTTCTATACACTTTATCTCTCTTTCCTTGCCTTCTGGTCTATCCTGGTCCTCCTCCTCGATCACCTTCAATGCACACCAGTAAGTGTGGATATCTCCCTTGACTCTAGCCTCTTCATTTAAAAAAATTGTTTTTTGCTTTTTAAAATAGCTTTTTATTTTTCACAATACATGCAAAGATAGTTTGCAACATTCACCCTTGTAAAACCTTGTGTTCCAAATTTTTCCCCTCCCTCTCCACTCCTCCCTTTAGACAGCAAATAATCCAATATACGTTAAACATGTGCAATTCTTCTAAACATATTTTCATATTTATCATGTTTAGCCTCTTCTCTTTCCTCTCCCCAGGCAGGCAATCTCCTCCAATCTCATGCCTTTCCAGGTCACCTCTATGGGGATGGCTCCCACACTGGTAGCTCCAACCTTGACTTCTTCTCCGAGTTCTAGATCTGCTTAATAGCCTGCTAGTATCTCAGACTCAACATATCCAAAAGTAAACTCATCACCTTCCTTTGAAAAACAAATGCATTTTACTGCCACCTTATATATTTACATCACTGACATTTCCCATCATGCCTTTCTTTGGAATACCTTCCAAAAATTCATCAAGAAAATCAAAAATTAATCCAATGCAGAGACCCTGCCTCTGGTCTATCCTATCCCTGTAGTTTCCTATCTCTCTGTCATAGGTGTGTTGCATTATCTCTTCTCCCCACATAGCATTTTTCATTACTCAGTAAATTTATCCTCTTTTCCCAAAACCTTCCCATCTTCCCACTTGCCCTAGTTCTGTTGAGGCCATTCCTATTCTTGAAGTCACTCCAGCTTGAAACTTTAGATACATTTCTGACTTCCCTCCTCCTCATTTTCTCTCTGTCTCACCAGTTGTCAAATCTTCTCCATTGGATCTCTATAACATCTCTTCCATTTCTCTTCTCTCTACTCAGAAGCCATCACTATAGTTCAGGTCTTTAACACCTGGAGTACTGCATGAGCTTTCTAAGTATGGGAGTCTATATCCACCATCCGGCATTCTCTCTCTCCCCCCATAATTGTCAAAGCAGTCTATGAAACTGCCCTGACTCTGTGGTCAAGAGGTTCAAATGCCCCCTCTGCCATTTCCTACATTTGTGACCATAGGGATATTCTCTCCCTTCCCTAGACCTCAATTTCCTCATCTGTAAAATGAGCAGTTTGGAGATGGTTTTCTACATCTCTTCCGAGTCTGGATTTCTGAGCCTTTGATTCAACAATCCTAAGGCTGGCCATATTATTCTCCTGCTCATAAAGCTTCAGTGACTTCCAACTTCCTGCTGAATAAAATTACAACTCATTAATTTAACATTCAAACTCCCTGGTCTGCTGCCAACCTACCATTCTTATTTCTTGTTCCTCTCCTTCCTGTACTCTACATCCAGGCAAACAGCATTGTGAGTTCTTCCCTAATCTTGTCTTGTCCAGTCTCTTTCCAACTCTAATTCTCCACTAGAATGTAAGCAGCTTGAGGGCAGGAACTAGGAACTCTTATTTATTTATTTGTTTGTTTGTTTATTACCGCTCTTTGTGTCAGCAATGTTTAGTTCATTGGAACACTGAAGGAGCTTAATAAATATTTATTGATTAACAGGCTAACCATTTGCACAGGATATCCTCACAGCAAGACTATCCTCTTTGCATATGAATGCCTAGATAATTCCATTTTAAAGTTGGGGAAACTCCCAATGTGATTCAAAAAGAAATGTGATGTTTTAGAGGCAACTAGTTGGTGTGGTGGATAGAGCACCAGCCCTGAAGTCAGGAGAACCTGAGTTCAAATATGACCTCAGACACCATACTTCCTGGCGGTGTGAACCTAGACAAGCCACTTAACCCCAACCAATTGCCTCAGCAAAAGGAAGGAAGGAAGGGAGGGAAGGAGGGAGGGAAGGAGGAAGAGAGAGAGAGAGAGAAAGAGAGAGAGAGAGAGAGAGAGAGAGAGAGAGACAAAGAAAGAAAGAAAGAAAAAGAAAGGAAGAAAGAAATGTGTTTTTAAAATTAATATAGATGTATAACCAGAAAAAAATAAAACAATAAACAAAGTGGGATAAAGCCTAGGAAGGATAAGTGATGAAGCTGTAGTTCATACTCCATTCCAGAGGCTTTTCTGCTAGGCCAAGTCCTTTCCTTTCCTGCCCATTAGAACCTAGAACATGGCAGGCACTCTCAGTCTCTGTTGAATAAATGAATTGAACCATAATCCTTGCCAGCTCTGCTTTGCTCCTGATTTCAAACATTCCCATGCCAGCCCACAGAGACCTAAGCAGCCTGGGACAGAGCTTGTGCTTGCCACCCTCTGCCGCCAAACCCTGTCCTTGGTAGTTCCCCTCCAGTCTCACCGTGTTCCAGCTCTGCCACCCGGTCCTGCAAAGCGTTCAGCTCCTTCTCTACCGCCTGTTGCTGCTTGTGGTTGCTGCTGCTCAAAGATGAGCGCTCCTTCTCCAGAGCCATGACCTTGGACAGCAGCTGAGCCTCCAAGGTTTCCATTTGGGTGTGGAGGGGGTCCTGAGGCGGAAGGGGCCGGGCTGTGGTGGCTGACACGTTCCCATGGACTGGCAGTTCCTGCTGTATGGGGGGAGAAAGAGGGAGGGGGAAGTCATCGAGAGCCCACTTAGGACCACTTGGAGAACTGACACATTTCCTTTCTGACAGCATTGCTGCCGCCACCAGCACCCCTCCTCCTCCATCATCATCATCATCATCATCATCATCATCACTCATTTTTTTTACCAATTTGCAAAACATTTTATCTTCATCCTTTCAGTCAGAAAGTAAACAAAAATGGGAATAATGATAGCACCTTCCTCCCCAGAGGTATGAGAATCAGATGAGATTAATTGTAAAGTGCTTTCATTACTATAGAAGTGCTAACTCTTATTAACATTATTTTATCCCCACTACACTTTTGTGTGCTAGTCGCTATTATTCTATTATGATATATATCCCGGTTATATGATGATACCTATATGTCACGAGTTGCATTATTGCAGTGTCTTTTAAAACCCTTTTATCGTTATCTTTTGATTTTACACCATCATTATTTCCTGTCTATATCATTTAACTGTCCCTTGTATGAAAAAATAAAAAAAAGAAAGGCGGGGGAGTAGTTTTTCAGAAAAAATACCCATAGGAAAAACTGGAACCTTTCCCGGTAAGATCTGGAGTGAAGCAAGGTTGCCCACTATCACCATTATTATTCAATATTGTATTAGAAACACTGGCCTCTGCAATAAGAGTCGAGAAAGAGATTAAAGGAATTAGAGTAGGCAATGAGGAAACCAAACTATCACTCTTTGCAGATGATATGATGGTATACCTAGAAAACCCCAGAGATTCTACTAAAAAGCTATTAGAAATAATTCATAATTTTAGCAAAGTAGCAGGATACAAAATAAATCCCCATAAATCCTCAGCATTCTTATACACCACCAACAAAATCCAAGAGCAAGAGATACAAAGAGAAATTCCATTCAAAATAACTGTTGATAGCATAAAATATTTGGGAATCTACCTACCAAAGGAAAGTCAGGAATTATATGAGCAAAATTACAAAAAAGTTTTCACACAAATAAAGTCAGACTTAAATAATTGGAAAAATATTAAGTGCTCTTGGATAGGCCGAGCAAATATAATAAAGATGACAATACTCCCTAAACTAATCTATTTATTTAGTGCTATACCAATCAGACTTCCAAGAAAATATTTTAATGATTTAGAAAAAATAACAACAAAATTCATATGGAACAATAAAAAGTCGAGAATCTCAAGGGAATTAATGAAAAAAAAATCAAATGAAGGTGGTCTAGCTGTACCTGATCTAAAATTATATTATAAAGCAGCAGTCACCAAAACCATCTGGTATTGGCTTAGAAATAGATTAGTTGATCAGTGGAAAAGGTTAGGTTCACAAGACAGAATAGTCAACTATAGCAATCTAGTGTTTGACAAACCCAAAGATTCTAAATTTTGGATAAGATTTCATTATTTGATAAAAACTGCTGGGATAACTGGAAATTAGTATGGCAGAAATTAGGCAAGGACCCACACTTAACACCACATACCAAGATAAGATCAAAATGGGTCCATGACCTAGGCATAAAGAACGAGACTATAAATAAATTAGAGGAACATAGGATAGTTTATCTCTCAGACTTGTGGAGGAGAAAGAAATTTGTGACCAAAGATGAACTAGAGACCATTACCAATCACAAAATAGAAAATTTTGATTATATCAAATTAAAAAGCCTTTGTACAAACAGAACGAATGCAAACAAGATTAGTAGGGAAGTAACTAACTGGAAAACATCTTTACAATTAAAGGTTCTGATAAAGGCCTCATTTCCAAAATATATAGAGAACTGACTCAAATTTATAAAAAATCAAGCCATTCTCCAATTGATAAATGGTCAAAGGATATGAACAGACAATTTTCAGATGAAGAAATTGAAACTATTACCACTCACATGAAAGAGTGTTCCAAATCACTATTGATCAGAGAAATGCAAATTAAGACAACTCTGAGATATCACTACACTCCTGTCAGATTGGCTAAGATGACAGGAAAAAACAATGATGAATGTTGGAGGGGATGCGGGAAAACGGGGACATTGATGCATTGTTGGTGGAGTTGTGAACGAATCCAGCCATTCTGGAGAGCGATCTGGAATTATGCCCAAAAAGTTATCAAACTGTGCATACCCTTTGATCCAACAGTGTTTCTATTGGGCTTATACCCCAAAGAGATACTAAAAAAGGAAGGGGACCTGTATGTGCCAAAATGTTTGTAGCAGCCCTGTTTGTAGTGGCTAAAAACTGGAAAATGAATGGATGCCCATCAATTGGAGAATGGCTGGGTAAATTGTGGTATATGAATGTTATGGAATATTATTGCTCTGTAAGGAATGACCAGCAGGATGAATACAGAGAGGCTTGGAGAGACCTACATGGACTGATGCTAAGTGAGATGAGCAGAACAAGGAGATCATTATACACTTCGACAACGATATTGTATGAAGATGTATTCTGATGGAAGTGGATTTCTCTGACAAAGAGACTTAATTGAGTTTCATTGGAGAAATGATGGACAGAAACAGCTACACCCAAAGAAGGAATACTGGGAAATGAATGTGAACTATTTGCATTTTTGATTTTCTTCCCGAGTTATTTTTACCTTCTGAATCCAATTCTCCCTGTGCAACAAGAGAACTGTTTGGTTCTGCAAATATGTATTGTATCTAGGATATACTGCAACATGTTTAGCATATATAGGACTGCTTGCCATCCTGGGGGGGGGGGGAGGAGGGAGGGAGGGGGAAAAAACGAAACATAAGTGATTGCAAGGGATAATGTCGTGTAGAAATTATCCTGGCATGGATTCTGTCAATGCGAAGTTATTATTAAATAAAATAAAATTTATTATAAAAAAAAAAAAAAAAAAAAAAAAAAAAGAAAAAATACCCATAGCTCTCACCCTCTATTACAGTATTTTTTTTCTTTCTATTTCTTCCAAATCCCTTTCACAGATACTTGAGCTCTACAAGAATTCCTGAGAGGTAGATGGCTTAGGGAAGATTTCCCCCTTTTCACAGATGAGCAAACTAAGGTCTAGAAACCAGAATGATTTATCCAAGAGGACAAAACCCATCCCAGAGATCAATTTCCTCTGACGCTTTTTCTCCCTACCCCCTTTCCTCTCTCCCTCCCTTCTCCTTCCTCTCCTTTTATCTCCCTCCTCCTCTTCTCTCTCATCCTCTCCTCTCTCCCACTCTCTCCCTCCCCCTTTCTGTTCCTCTCTCTCTCTACTGCTCCTGCTTCCTCTTTCCTTTTACCTCCCCTCCCTCTACCCCTCTTCTTTTCTTCTTTCCCTCCCCTCTCCTTCCCTCCGTGATTTCTTCCTCTGTTTGAGGGCATAGAAGGCTCATTATCAGCCAGAATCATTAAGAGGATGCTTAATAATTTAGCACACTTCTCAGAGACTAAGAAATCCTTTCTGTGTCTTTCCATCCTTCTTTCCCTCCCCCCACTCCCCATGGGTCCTATGTACTTTCTGGTCCCCAATTTATTCCTGGTTTCCAGCAAGCTGATAGAACTGACATCACTCCAGTAATTCTGACCAGCTGGTGTCTACCCAGCCTAGCATGGTGGATGTAGGCTATTGTCCCAGCTCCAGCCTTGGGATCACATGGGCAGACCCAACTCAGAAACTCAAGGGGGGAGGGAGGGTGGCACAGAGGGCAGCAAGCTGACTTCTTTCTCCTTTGTGATACCAAGAATAGACGAAGGGAGGAGAAAATGAGAAAGAGGGAATGAAATTTGCCTCTTGCTCGGGCAGAATTCAGAGCTCGCTCTATTGGTGGCCATTAAAGTAAATAAACAAGCAAAAATACACTCCGACAGGAGCAAGACTAGATCCCAAAGGACAAGGTTCTAGGCACGGTTCCACGGGGACTGAAAATCTCAAATCGTTGCATTTGAAGGCAAAGAATTCCAAGTCTGGTTCCCTGGACAGATGAAGTTGGGGCAGGGAATGTGGAGAGTTCATTTCATTAACTAGAGGAAATAAGATAGAAAGTGATTTGGAGAAGGGTCAGTAAATCTGAGTACTGCCTTTCAGATTGGCTAAGATGACAGGAAAAAACAATGATGAATGTTGGAGGGGATGCGGGAAAACGGGGACATTGATGCATTGTTGGTGGAGTTGTGAACGAATCCAGCCATTCTGGAGAGCGATCTGGAATTATGCCCAAAAAGTTATCAAACTGTGCATACCCTTTGATCCAACAGTGTTTCTATTGGGCTTATACCCCAAAGAGATACTAAAAAAGGAAGGGGACCTGTATGTGCCAAAATGTTTGTAGCAGCCCTGTTTGTAGTGGCTAAAAACTGGAAAATGAATGGATGCCCATCAATTGGAGAATGGCTGGGTAAATTGTGGTATATGAATGTTATGGAATATTATTGCTCTGTAAGGAATGACCAGCAGGATGAATACAGAGAGGCTTGGAGAGACCTACATGGACTGATGCTAAGTGAGATGAGCAGAACAAGGAGATCATTATACACTTCGACAACGATATTGTATGAAGATGTATTCTGATGGAAGTGGATTTCTCTGACAAAGAGACTTAATTGAGTTTCATTGGAGAAATGATGGACAGAAACAGCTACACCCAAAGAAGGAATACTGGGAAATGAATGTGAACTATTTGCATTTTTGATTTTCTTCCCGAGTTATTTTTACCTTCTGAATCCAATTCTCCCTGTGCAACAAGAGAACTGTTTGGTTCTGCAAATATGTATTGTATCTAGGATATACTGCAACATGTTTAGCATATATAGGACTGCTTGCCATCCTGGGGGGGGGGGGAGGAGGGAGGGAGGGGGAAAAAACGAAACATAAGTGATTGCAAGGGATAATGTCGTGTAGAAATTATCCTGGCATGGATTCTGTCAATGCGAAGTTATTATTAAATAAAATAAAATTTATTATAAAAAAAAAAAAAAAAAAAAAAAAAAAAGAAAAAATACCCATAGCTCTCACCCTCTATTACAGTATTTTTTTTCTTTCTATTTCTTCCAAATCCCTTTCACAGATACTTGAGCTCTACAAGAATTCCTGAGAGGTAGATGGCTTAGGGAAGATTTCCCCCTTTTCACAGATGAGCAAACTAAGGTCTAGAAACCAGAATGATTTATCCAAGAGGACAAAACCCATCCCAGAGATCAATTTCCTCTGACGCTTTTTCTCCCTACCCCCTTTCCTCTCTCCCTCCCTTCTCCTTCCTCTCCTTTTATCTCCCTCCTCCTCTTCTCTCTCATCCTCTCCTCTCTCCCACTCTCTCCCTCCCCCTTTCTGTTCCTCTCTCTCTCTACTGCTCCTGCTTCCTCTTTCCTTTTACCTCCCCTCCCTCTACCCCTCTTCTTTTCTTCTTTCCCTCCCCTCTCCTTCCCTCCGTGATTTCTTCCTCTGTTTGAGGGCATAGAAGGCTCATTATCAGCCAGAATCATTAAGAGGATGCTTAATAATTTAGCACACTTCTCAGAGACTAAGAAATCCTTTCTGTGTCTTTCCATCCTTCTTTCCCTCCCCCCACTCCCCATGGGTCCTATGTACTTTCTGGTCCCCAATTTATTCCTAGTTTCCAGCAAGCTGATAGAACTGACATCACTCCAGTAATTCTGACCAGCTGGTGTCTACCCAGCCTAGCATGGTGGATGGAGGCTATTGTCCCAGCTCCAGCCTTGGGATCACATGGGCAGACCCAACTCAGAAACTCAAGGGGGGAGGGAGGGTGGCACAGAGGGCAGCAAGCTGACTTCTTTCTCCTTTGTGATACCAAGAATAGACGAAGGGAGGAGAAAATGAGAAAGAGGGAATGAAATTTGCCTCTTGCTCGGGCAGAATTCAGAGCTCGCTCTATTGGTGGCCATTAAAGTAAATAAACAAGCAAAAATACACTCCGACAGGAGCAAGACTAGATCCCAAAGGACAAGGTTCTAGGCACGGTTCCACGGGGACTGAAAATCTCAAATCGTTGCATTTGAAGGCAAAGAATTCCAAGTCTGGTTCCCTGGACAGATGAAGTTGGGGCAGGGAATGTGGAGAGTTCATTTCATTAACTAGAGGAAATAAGATAGAAAGTGATTTGGAGAAGGGTCAGTAAATCTGAGTACTGCCTTTCCAAGTCATAATTTACTGTGGTATCTTGGGCAAATCATCCCACTTCTTATCTGTGAAATGGTCATAAGATTCCCTCCCCTGCCTCCTTCTCAAGGGAATTATGGATGGGGGAAGAGAATAGTTATGCAATCAAAGATGTGAATATGGGAGGACCTCAGGAGCTAACCTCCCGCTATGTTACAATTTAGAAAATAGGGTAAGAGAGAGGATGTGATGGGGTTATTTACGACCTAGACCTAGACCTGAAGGGAACTTCAGAGTTTCCTGTTCCAATCACCACCCCTATTTTACAGAAAATGAAGGAAACACAGGTCCAGAGAAGGGAAGAGATTTAGGATCATAGACAGCTAGAAAGACCTAAGAAACTGTCGAATCTAGCTCTGTTTTTATAAAAGAGCACATTGACGCTCAAAAGGAGGATGACTCATCCAAGATCATACTAGTCAGACATGGGATGGCTCTGATTCCAGAGCTAAGGCTCTCTTTACACTGTTCCCTGCCTTGTGGGAGAACATTTTCTAAACGGTGAGCCTCATATACCTGTGAGGGGGAGTGCTGACTTATATTGGACTCCTATTGAATATTTTGGAACTATGCCCAAAGGGCTATAAAACTGTCCCTGCCCTTTGACCCAGCAATGACACTATTAGGTCTGAATCTCAAAGACATCAAAGGAAAAGGACCTATTGGTACAAAATTTATAGCAGCTCTTTTGTTAAGCTAGAAATAAAGAGAATGCCCATCAATTGGGGAATGGCTGAAGAAAATGATGGTTTATAAATGTGATGGAATATTATTGTGCTATCAGAAATACAAACAGTAATTTTGTAATTAAAAACCCAAAAAGGGTTTTGTGAACTGATGCAAAGTGAAGTAATTGTACACAATAATAGCAACATTATAACAACGATCAACTACGGAAGACTTATCTATTCTGATTCAAGACAGTTTCAAAGGATCTCCGATGAAACATCCTATCCACCTCCAGAGAGAAATTATGAGCTTTGAATGCAGTTTGAAGTAGGCTTTTAAAATTCTCTTTTTTGCAACATAGCTGATACGGAAATATATTTTGCATTTCCCAACAAATAATTGATATGATATCGCTTGCCTCCTCAGTGGATGGGAGAGGGGCAGGAGGGAGAGAGATAATTTGGAATTCAAAACTTTTAAAAATGAATGCTAAAAAGAAATGAATTTAAAAAAGAACTTCTACTGGTTCACGTGTATAGATGTTCACCGTTTTGTGGAAAAGGCATATTCCTGAAAACATTGTGTGAGCCACTGCTCAAAGGCACATGGAAAGCATGGAATTTTAGAACTGGAGAATCCTGGAGTTGGAAAGGACCTCCGAACCTATCTGGTTCAATCCCTGTTTTTAGGTATGCAGCAAGAATTCTCTTTATAGTAACCTTGACATAAGGACTGATCTGGCCATTCCTTGAACACCTCCAGAGATGGAGAGCTCATTACTTTCACAAGTTAAAGCTATTATAGTATGAACTGACTTCAAATGTTGGAAAGATTCTGTTAATATTATACTTCTTTGTCACTTCCTCCCTCCCTCCTCCTCCCCACCCACTTCTCAGATGACCATCAACCTACTATATATGCCCTGTACATACATGTACTTGTCCTTTTTCAGGAAGGCTGTGAGTTTCTTGAGAACAGACACCATGTTTTTGCCTTTCTTTATATCCCAGCACTTAGCACAATGCCTGATACACCGTAGGTATTTAATAATTGTTTTATCTATCCAGAATTTAACTTTCGGGATATCCCGCACTGGTGAATGGCTGAACACGTTACGAATGTGATGGAATACTATGGTACTGAAAGAAATAATGAAGGGGAAGGTTTCACAGAAACCTGGGAGGACATATGATCTGATACAGAATGAAGGGAGAAGAAGCAAGAGAACAGTTTCCCTAATAACAGCAACGTTATAAAGATCAACAACTTGGAAAGACAATAGTTGATGAGATGCCCAACCAGAATTCCCGAGAACAGACAATGAAGTTTGTTTCCAGCCTCTTGACATGGAAACAGGCTATAGAATGAGACATAATTTTTGCACATGATCAATGAGGGAATTTATTTCACTTGTCTATGCAGTTTCATATATGAGTTTTATTTTCCTTTTCTAATGGGAAGGGAGGAAGTGAGAAGGAGGAAAAATGAATGCTTGTTAATTGAAAAAAATGTTTAAGGCTATAAGCTCCATGAGATAAGTCTCCATGAGACTTTCATCTTTGTATTAATATCCACAGAGCCTAGCACAGTAGGTGGAATAATTATTTTTTCTCCAACACTTATGCTAACCTTAAGGATTAATGAAAGCTCTCTTCTAATTCTCCTATTTCTTCCCCCTTTCCCCACCTAATAATATTTTAATTTTTTCTCATTACATGAAAAGATAATTTTCAATATTCACTTTTGTAAGATTTTGAGTTCCAAGTTTTTCTCTCTCCTCCTCTCCAAGTCAGCAAACAATCTGATATATGTTACACGTGTACAGTCATATTAATCACATTTCCACATTAGTCATGTTGTGAAAGAACAAAAGGAGAAAGCCATGAGAAAGAAAAGGCCAAAAAAAAAAAAACATTGAAAATAGCATGCTTCATGGGGCAGCTGGTAGTGGATAGAGCACCAGCCCTGAAGTCAGGAGGACCTGAGTTCAAATATAGCCTCAGACACTTAACACTTCCTGGCTGTGTGACCTTGGGCAAGTCACTTAACCCCAATTGCGTTAGCAAAAAAAAAAAATTAATAATAGCATGCTTCAATCTGTATTCAGACTCCACAATGCTTTCTTTGGATGCAGATAGCATTTTACATCATGGATCTCTTGGAATTGTCTATAAGTCAATTATGGTTGCTCATTGCACAGTAACATTGCTATTACTGTGTAGAAAGTTCTCTGGTTTTGCTCACTTTTCTTAGCATCATTTCATGTAAGTCTTTCCAGGCTTTTCTGAAAGCCACCTGTTCATCATTTTTTTAATAGCGTAATAGTATTCTAATTCATTCACACACCACAACTTGTTCAAGCATTCCCCAACTGACAGACATTCCCTCATTTCCCAATTCTTTCCACCACAAACAGAAGAGCTATAAATATTTTTGTATATGTGGGTCTTTTCTCCTTTTTTCGATCTCTTTGTGGTATAGCAATTTTATTGCTGGATCAAAGAGTATACTCATTTTTATACCCTTTGAGAATAGCTCCAAATTGCTTTCCAGAATGGTTAGATCAATACACAACTCCACCAACAATGCATTAGTGTCCCAGTTTTCCCATATTACCTTCATTCTATCATCACCTTAATCATATTAGCCAAACAGATAATTGTGAATTGCTTTAGTTTACATTTCTGTAGTCAATTTTTTTCATATGACTATAGATACCTTTAACTTCTTCATCTGAAAACTGCCGATCCAAATCATTTGGCCATTTATCAATTGGGGAATGACTTATATTCTGATAAATTTGACTCACTTCTCTATATATTTGAGCAATGAGACTTTTATCAGAAACACAGATTGTAAAAAATCTTTTTTCTGGCTTTCTGCATCCCTAATACTAGTTGTATTGACTTAGTAAAAAAAACTTTTTAATATAATCAAAATTATTCATTTTGCATTTTATAATGTTCTCTATTTCTTATTTGATCATAAAATTTTCTCTTCCCCTTAGATCTGACAGGCACATTATTCCTTGCTGTCCTAATTTGCTTTTAGTATCATTCTTTATGTCTAAATCATGTACTTATTTCAACCTTATCTTGGTATCTGGTGAGATGTTAATCTGTACTTAGTTTCTGCCATACTATTTTCCAGTTTTCCCCACAGTTTTTTTTTTTTTTTCAAATAATGAGTTCTAATTCTAAAAGCTGGAGCCGTTGGGTTTATCAAACAGTAGATTACTATTATACTATTATAGATTACTATACTTATTGATTACTTTATCTTGTGTTCTTAACCTAACCTATTCCACCGATCCTTCACTCTATTTCTTAGCCAGAATCAAATCATTTTGAAAATTGCCACTTTATAATAAAGTTTTAGGTTTGGCTTTTTTTTTCATGAATACCCTTAATAGTCTTGACTTTTTGTTTTTCCAGATAAATTTTGTTATATTTTTCTAGCTCTAGAAAATGACTTTTGGTAGTTAAATTGGGATGGCACTGCAATTCCCTTATTAATGGGGTGAGGGGAAAAGTTCTCTTTCCTCTTCCTCTACACCCGACCCATGATTTCTGTCTTCTCTCATTTGACAATCCTAAGCTAAATCAATTATTAAAATTGTTATTGGATTAGCAGATCTTCCTAATATCCTTTTATGTTGCTATAAAAACCTAATGAAATGCACCATCAATTGAAGGAAGGGACATAATTCTATAGTGGAGGTATAGAACCCTAAAAGGAGCTCACTTTAGCCTCATATCAGGTAATTTTTTAGCTTAACTAATTATCATGATTAGCTCAGTGTTAAGCCCTGTTTCTAGCTAATATTTCTTCACAGGTGCTGTCAGTGACACTATAAATTCAATGCCCTGAGGAAGTAGTCCCAGGTGTCCCACCCCAGTTACAGTTCTTCCCTCAGACCTCACACAGTGCTTTGTTTGGCTCTCTCTGGTACTTGGATTGTAATACCCAGAAGCCTATATTCTCAAAGCTAGAAAGGACCTTTAGGGTCTTCTAGTATATCTACTTCTTTTTTTTAACTGAGGCAATCAGAGTTAAGTGACTTGCTCAGGGTCATGGGCATAGGAAGTGGTAAGTGTCTGAGGCTAGATTTGAACTCAGGTCCTCCTGACTTCAGGGCTGATGCTCTATCCACTGCACCACCTACTCCATCTACTTCTTTTTATAGATAAGCAGGCTGAGATAGGATTTGAAGCCAGGTCCTTTGACTCCAAAATCCTGGACATGTTACATTTTGCTGCAATGTCCCAACAGCAGATATTTATTAACTCAGTGGCTAATAAATAGCCTTTGAAAGTTGCTAAATTAAAAAAAAAATCAGTCCTCCAGCAGCCATCCTGGTGATGAACCTCTCTAAACAAAGCCAGATGGGGCCTAGGATAACATCCATCTATATCTAGGTTCATCCCTCCAGCCTCTTCTTCCAGTGATCAGTCACCCCATTTTTTCCTGTGAGTCATTTACCTGTTAACTGAGAGGGTTTGGGATGGATGACCCTGAGGTCCTTTCTCTAGCTAGGGTCATGAGCCAGTTATCCTCCATGAGAAGAATCCCTCCACCAATGCAGATTGAAACCCATCCTTGCTTACCCATCACTCATAGCATTCATGCACGACTTTGCCCCATGATATCACTACTAATAATAGCTTACCTTTATATAACATTTTGCTATTACAAAGTGTGCTATATAAATGTCAATTATTAGCATGACTATTAGTCTCATGCTGGTAATATAAGCAGCAGATGCTCTGGGGTAGGGATGGAAGGAGTAAAGGAGGCTGACCGGAACATACCCTGCCCTCATCTGTGGGAAACTGAGGCAGAGGCTCCTGGGTTCCTGGGAATCAATCCCCTGAGACCCCAGTCCCTTTCTGAGAGAATCTGGCTAATACCTGTTGCAGCTTCGTGTTTAGAGCAACTGTTTAGAACAAGGTTCTTTAATCTGATTAAAGAACCTTGTTCTAAACACTTGTTCTAAAAATGTATTTTTTCCATCCTACTTCAGGGATCCCCTGGATTTCAGGGCACCCCTGAAATAGGATGGAAAAAAAATTTTGAATTTTCACTAGCCTCTAATTGAAATTTAGTATTTCTTCCGATTATGAATGTTGGTAACAAACCAAAGTAGCAATGCCTAGGATTTTGCCACTGAGAGAAACCACAGATCTTTTCAGGTCATTTTATAGCTGTTGCCGATATCTCGGAATATCACTTAGGTTATTGCCATCACTACTTTGAAATGAATATGAATTAATTATGAAACTCTCTCAGTCAATTACATTTGTTTTAAAAAAAATTTTAATGTATTTTGATGTAATCGGTTTTCTCTGTAATCTAATATATTTTATGTATTTCAATGTAATTGATTTTCTCTGTAATCTGATATATTTTATTTTATGTATTTTGATGTAATCGGTTTTCTCTGTAATCTGACGTATTTTATTTTATGCACTTAAAAACACAGTTCTGAGAAGGATTCTATAGGCTTTCCCAGAATGACTGCCGGGGTTGGGGTCCAGAATCTGAAAGAAGAAATTAGAAATCCCTGGATCACCAGATTATCGCTAAAATTCCTTCCATCAATAATCCCTGTGTTCTAAGGATCTTCCAGCTCAGAATTCTAAGATCAAATGAAATAATATTCGTAAAGTGTTCAGCACAGTGCCTGGCACATAGTAAGCACTTGATAAATTCTTATTCCCTTGCCTTCTCTAAGGTCCCTCCCATTTCTGGCATTCTCTATGAGATGATAGGACTCTGAGCTGAAAGGGGATCTTGTTGTTTTCCATCTGCCAGCCAGCTTGAAGGAATCAAACAATTGATAAGTGCACTGGAGAAAGCGAATATATGAGGACCAAGGGTGAAGAAGCCATTTCTTTTTTCTTTCTGGTTTTTCATAATAATAGATTTTTTTTATTTTCAAAATGTACAAAAAGACATTTACCCTTGCAAAATCTTGTGTTCCGAATTTCCCCCTTCCCTTAGACAACAAAGAATCCAATATATGTTAAACATGTGCAATGAAAAAGCTATGAGTAATCAGGGAAGGCTTCCTGAAGGAGAGGCTGGAAAGGCAGGGCAGGAATTGAGCAGAGGAGGATGGGAAGCTAGGGGAGAAGAGATAAGCATTCTGGTTCTTGGAACAAGGGGAGCAAAAGCAAAGGCAGATTAGCTATATCTAGCAGAGCAACACAAGTAGTTTGCTGCAATAATAATAATCAAAGCAATTTCATAGAAATGATCTTGTACCAACAAAAGAAGGGAGGCAGTGGAGGGAGCTCATCCCCATAGTAGACAGGAGGATGCTGATAGCTTAACTAGCTTGTTTGAAGTCTCAGAATCATTAACATTTTAGAGCTGAGATAAACCTTAGAACGTGGACTATCTGAGCTGGGAGGGTTAGAAGTGGGTGTGTTAAGGGGCAGCTGGGTGACACAGTGTCGGAGTGCCAGCTCGGGAGCCGAGAGGACCTGAGGTCTCAGACACTTAACGCTTCCTAGTTGTGTGATCCTCAGCAAGTCACTTAACATCAACTGCCTGAAGAAGTGGGTGTGTTAGGTCTGGGAGGAACTGTAGTAATCCCATCCATCAATGGTACAGGGGGAAAGAGTGAGAACCAGTGCTTTCTTCAAGGTCTCTCTGTGGGAGAGCTGACACTCTCCCAGAATTACTGGCTTTCAGAGCTGGAAGGGACCTCAGAAAACGCATCCCGCTCCTGAAGCCCAGATCCCTCTGTCATACCTCAGAGAAATGGATGCAACAGTTTTTGTAAGACTGAGATCCTAACTCTGTTCTAGGGTCCATTCTGGGTTTAATTTTGCTTGAACCAGATCACCTCATTCCCTCACACACTTTAAGCCAAGACTGATCGCTGCCCAAGCTTGGCTGGAAGCATGATCACTACGAGTCTTAGTCAAATCCCCAGTTTGGGGAGGGAAAAGCCCATAATGCACTCTGATTGGCAAAGGTACAGAGATGGCTCAGCACTTGCTGTTGGGGATGTGTCGGGCTTGTGAAGTCTATTAATTTCCCTCTTGAGACCCTGTCTGCTGCATCCATTGATCTGGAAACCTCACCCACCTTGCTGCATGCTGATGGCTACCGAACACTTATTTCACTTCTGAGCCCCAGACAACTCTGCCAATTCCCCATAATTCCTCTGCCTGGTCCTCTTTCTAGAAACTCAGGCTCAGCATGCAGACACTCAGCTCTAAAAAGAGTATGGAGTCTGAATGTGGAACGCAACATCCTATTTTCATCTTTTTTATTGTTATTGTTGTTTGCTTGTTTTTTCTTTTTCATTTTTTTCCCCTTTTTGATCTGATTTTTCTTGCACAGCCACAGCATGATAAATGTGGAAATATGTTTAGGAAAATTGCACACGTTTTTTACTGTTTAGAGAAGGGAGGGAAGTGGGAAGGGAGGGAGAAAAATTTAGAACACAAGATTTTACAAGGGTGGATGTTGAAAATTATCTTTGCATATATATCTATATATCTATATCTAGATCTATAGTTTTTGGTTTTTTTTTTTTTTGCTGAGGCACTTGAGGTTAAGTGACTTGCCCATGGTCACACAGCCAGGAAGCATTAAGGGCCTGAGGCCAAATTTGAACTTCAGGGCTGATATTCTATCCATTGTGCCATCTAGCTGCCCCTCTTGGCTTATATTTTGAAAAATAAAAAAGCTATTATTTTTTTTTTAAAGAAAGAAATTGACTTTACTCTTAAAAAAGAAACAGTCTCTTAGCTGCTCCCTAAACCACCCTGCTAATATAGAGGCTGGATTTGAGCCCTGCCTTAGACATTGTGTGATTCTGGGCAAGTGACTGGATTTCTCTCATCTATAAATGAAGATAATAATCCTCATATTACCGGCTCCATACAGCGCAGACAGCTGTAAGGAGACAGGTGTCCCAAAAGTCCTGGTGTTGTTTGAGCTACTAAAGATTGTGCTTATGTCTCTCGTGTTCAAAGAGACTAGAAGGCGTATGCAGGGGTCTCCACTGGACTAGAGTTTTCCAAGGTTGCTTTCAGCTATACTATAGACAGTTTTATAAATGAACATTTTAGGTGTTACTGTCCTGCCCAACACTCAGGTTCCACTCTGAGCTCTATCTAGGCATCAATGCTCCATGTTATCAGTGCCATCCCAGCTCTGAATTTGTGTGTTTTTTCAGCTCTGACATTTCAGTTTATAATATCCTTCTCAACTCTGGCATTCCCTTTTTAGGGTCTCCTTCTAAGTATCCCCTGACATCTGACATTCCCTGTTCCAAGCTCCCTCCCAGCTCTGACACCCCTTGTTCTAAGCTCCCTCCCAGCCCTGACATCCCCTGTTCTAAGCTCCCTCCCAGCCCTGACACCCCCTGTTCTAAGCTTCCTCCTAGCTCTGACATCCCCTGTTCTAAGCTCCCTCCCAGCCCTGACATCCCTTGTTCTAAGCTCCCTCCCAGCCCTGACATCCCCTGTTCTAAGCTCCCTCCCAGCCCTGACATCCCCTGTTCTAAACTCCCTCCCAGCCCTGACATCCCCTGTTCTAAACTCCCTCCCAGCCCTGACACCCCCTGTTCTAAGCTCTCTCCCAGCCCTGACATCCCCTGTTCTAAGGCCCTTCCCAGTTCTGACAACCCATGGTTCCAATATCTCCCTCAAGGCTACCAGAGTGTATGCTCACATAAGAGCTCTGCAAACACAGCCTCTCACTGTTAACACCCTTAGCCAGCTCTCCCCTCCGTAGCACACCCCCCATCACTCTACTCTTACTCACGGGGAGGCAAAGAGTCAGGCAGAGTTTCCGGGAGTCCTGACTGTTCAGGAGATGGCCACTTTGTCCCTACACCTGCCAAGGTGGACTGAGGAGGTCTGTCTGAGGAGGCGGTAGGAATGGGGATTGGGGCAACCAGAGGCAGGGAGCATTTGGCCAAAGCAGCCTGGGAAGGCCAGTTTATCAGATCCCATTCCCCTGATTGGGAATCTTGTCATCTGGAGGGAACATGGCACGAGACCTCTCCCTCACCCCCTGCCAACTTTCCCATCTGCCATCCCAGTCTGATGCTCATCAGGGTGGGGAACTGACTGTCTTCCAGAAGAGCCCACTCAGAGTTTATGAAAAGATGAGAGGGGGTGGATAGAAAAGAAGGGAGGAGGGAAAAAAGCAACACTTTCTCACCACTCACCTACTAATGGATTGAAAATCTGTCTCTGCTTGGCTTCTTCCCCAGCTTCTCCTCCTCTTCCTCCTCCTCCTCCTCCTCTTCCTCCTCCTCTTCTTCCTCCTCCACCCTCCAGCCTTCCCTCTTTTCCCCGTGTCATAAGAGACTAATTAATGCACAGTCCAGAGTTTGGGAGGCTCCTTCCTGTGTATAACCAAGCTGGGAGTGGAGAGACTTGGGAACAATGGGTCAGATCTCCAGATCTCCTGTGATCTTATCAGTGACCTGGACCTCAGTTTCTTCAATTGTAAAATGAGCAAATTGGACTAGATCGGGGTTCTTAATGTGGGTTTCACAGACAGTGGATAGACTTCAGGGAGTCTGTGAACGTGGAAGGAAAAAAATTACACCTTGATTTCCATAACTGAAATTTAATCTTTCTATTATGTATGTAGGCAACAACATGATTCTGAGAAAGGGTCTCAGGCTTCTCCATTCTGGCTGTTCAAGGGTCCAGAACATAACAAGGGCCTGATTAAGAATCCCTGAAGAATACTAGATGTTCACTGAGATTTCTTACAGGTCTCCACCTCGTATTTTCTGATCAGATGATTGGAAAAGAAGAGGTCTGAGTTAATATCCTAGCCTTAACATGTCTTAGCTGACAACCAGAGGCGTGCTACTTTACTGATCTGTACCTCAGTTTCCTCATCTGCAAAATGGGAATCACAAACCTCGGAGCCCTTAAAGCACTATTGAAATAGGGGTGGAGATATTGTGTTGGTCCTGTCACTCTTGTTTTCGTTTTTTTTCAGCTGTACAAATAAAAATTGGATTAAGGGGAGATATTGTGTTGGTCCTGTCACTATGTATGACTTTGTTCTTGGTTTCTTCAGCTGTACAAATAAGAATTGGATTAAGGGATCATCTGTGAGTCAGTCTGGGAGGCAGGAAGGTAGCCCCAAGACAAGAGAAAATTAGAATTAAGAAAAGAATATACGTACACTGGCTGCAGTGCTGGGGAGGAAATAAAAGGGAGGGGATGTGAGAGGGAGGGGATGTGTAAGTGAGTGAAAAGGCAGTGGTTGTCTCAAAGAGCAGATAATAAAACCATAGCCCCTGCTCTTAGCAGAGGGAGTTCCCAAGGGTGGGACGCCACACATGCGGTCCCACAGGCTCCGATTGGGCAGTGTGGTTTCGCTTGTTGTTTTACTTTATTACTGGGAAGACTTCGGTCTGGAAGAAGGAAAGGGAAGGTTGGGTTTCCGGGAATGATAATGATCTAAGAACAAAAAGGGATCAATAAAATGTAGTTTTTCAAATGGAAGAAGAGGGAAGAAATGGAAGACATGCAGAAGAGCTGAATTTAAACTGGTATGGATTTAATACTGTAGCTGGACATAACTGTAGCAGATCCTTCCCTGTTCTTACTTGCTCTGATTTAAGACTCCAGCCCTTCCCCTTATCCCCCTCCAAGATCTGACATTCAATGCTCAAATGCAAATAGAGACGGATCCCGGTGGGCTGTGTGTTGATTTAGACAATCTCAACTTAACATTATCCCTCTTGTATTTTTATTTATTTTCTCAAACATTTCCCAATTACATTTTAATCTGACTCAGCTCAGTTTGAGCCCCTTGCTCCAGGGCACCTCTCAATTTTGACATTCAACACTCTCCCCATCTCCTATCCCCATCCCTGTCTCTGAGATTCTACTACATATTCTGAGGTCTCTTCCAACTCTAATTTATTCTTTGTTCTGACATCCCCTGTTCCAAGACGCCTCCCAATCTGACATTCCCTATTCTAAGCTCCCTCTCAGCCTCTGTTCTAGGACCCCTCCCAGTTCCGACACTCCCTGTTCTAAGGTATATCCAATTCTGATATCCCTTGTTCTAAGACAATCCCTCCTCCTGCTCTGACTTTCCTTATTCTAAGACCCCTCCCAGCCCTGATCCTCCCTGTTCTAAGGCCCCTTCCAACTCCGTATCTAGGATCCTATGTTCTTGCACATAAGATCTTTGGTCAGAAAGGACAGTTGTTCTTATTCCTGTTTTACAGATAAGAAACTGAGGCTAAGAAGGGTGAATCCTTACTTGCCCAAATGGTCATTAAGCACATCTGGGACTTCCAAGGTTAATAACCCAAAGGGGCTGTTTCTTAAGGTAGTGATCTCTCTCCCCTGGAAGGGTCTGAGTGGCTAATGGTTACACCCCACGGATGAGCCTGCAATTCCTGCTCAGACACAGGCTGGACTCGATATCCTCCAAGGTTCCTTCCAGCTCTAGCAGTGTTGCTTCTCGGATGCTTTTAGGTACTTGGCTGGCTGCCCTTCCATTCTTTACTAGTCTATACTCATTGACCTCCCCTGGCAGAAGCCCTAGGACTGGCGACTTTTCTAAGACAAATAGAGCCCTTGGGAGCAGATCGTAGTGAATAAGGGAGAGCTTCCCAAAGTACTTCCAAGCTCTTCCCTCCCAACTACTCTGGGAGTCAGGGGGCACAAGTCTTTTTAACTTTCTGGTATGGATAAGAACACTGACCCAGGGCTTCCCGGTTCCAGTTCTTTCAGCACCAAGCTTCCAGATTTAGAAACAAAGGGTCCCAGAGATGGGAGGAAATTTGGAAACCGTGAAGTACAACCCCTTCATTCTATAGGGAAAAGGTCCCAGGCCCAGATTGGGGCAACAACCTTCTTTGTTTCTAGTCTCCTCATATCTAAGATGGATGTTTTCCAGGAGTTATAGGGAGATTCACCATGTTCAGATCAAATCCATAGATTGAAAAGGGATCTCAGGGACCATCTAATTTCACCTCCTAATTTTACGATGGGAAAACCGAGGCCTTAAAAATGAAGTGACTAAGCCACCGAGAGTAGAACCGGGAACAATCAATGGAAGTCACAAAGTGGAACATTTGGGAGTGGTGTAGGCAAGGGATCTCAGGGGTCATCTAATTTAACTTCCCAATTTTACAGATGGAAAAACCGAGGCCTTAAAAATGAAGTGACTAAGCCACCAAGAGTAGAACCAGGCGCAATCAATGGAAGTTACAAAGTGGAACATTTGGGAGTGGTGTAGGCAAGCGTGTGCTCATAGGTTAACAAGTGACTCTCAAAAAATGTGTCCATGACACACTTTGGGGGGGGTGTTCTTTTATTACTTTTATTGTCAGTGATATAAAACCGCAAATTATTATGTGCAGCTTGCTATTCTTAAATATCTAATAAAGTTCTTATGTAACTTAAAAAAATGGAAAATGAAATGACTTGCTCAAGATCACACAGGTCGAAAGTAATAGTCAGGCATTTGAATCCAGATCCTTTTAGTCCAAACCCAGGTAGTTTTCTCCCTAACGTTACCCAGGTCACAGATGCACCTCCTCAAGCTAATCTTGGAAACTCAGTATCTCCCTCTCTTTTCCCCTCCACACCTCCCTCCCTTTTCTTTTCTTGTTTGGAAGCTCTGGGCTCCTGGCCTCAATCTAATCAAGGTTGGGAAGGGGGAGGGAGGAAAGGGGAACAGAGAGGGCCAGATTGATTTCCCCTGCCTAGTCACCCAATTCCAATTTGGAACTGTAATTAAAAGAAGATGAATGGGGCCTCTTGGAGCCCAGACCTCACCAGCTCAGGATAAATGGATGGGTGAGGGAGATGGCGCAGCGGGGGTGGTGATGGGGCAGAAAGAAGCTGATCCATTAGAAAGGCGGCTACAAGAGCTCCCAGGACAGGGGCAAAGAAGCCTCAGACATCCCACCCCTCTCATCCACAGGGGGTTCCCGAAAAACATCAGTCTAAATTCAGAAGTCACTGAGTCCAACGTCATCATTTTAAATGAGGGAATCTCATCTAAACAAGAGGGAGAAGTCCCTGACTTTATGGACATACAAGTCAGTGGCAAAAAGGGGGATCTCTTAGCTCCTTCCCCCACATTTCTCTTTTTTGTCATTTTCCCTCAATAGCTTCCCCAAATCCTCACCCCCAGCCCCTTTGATAAATTATCAAGTTCTAATTTGTTCCCAAGCTTCTCTGTTACTCCTCTGAAAAGTCAGAATTAAACTCACTAGGAAAACAGGTCATAATGCAAGAGGAAGAAAAGAGGCACTAGCCCTGAAGTCAGGAGGACATGAGTTCAAATCTGGCCTCAGAAACTTAACACTTCCTAGCTGTGTGACCCTGGGCAAGTCACTTAATCCCGACTGCCTCAGCAAAAAAAAAGAAAAGAGTAAGAAAGTGTGGATGACACCTGCTGGCTATATCCCACAGTAGTTCATATCCACTAGATAGTGTTGGGGAGGGGGTGGTCAGGCCATGGCAACATGGCGTAATGGATAGAGCACTGGAGCTTGGATGTTCATTGTGGTCAGTGAGTGACCTCATGCCACTTTTCTCATCTGTGAAATAGGGATGGTGACAGTCCTAATACCAAATTCTCCCCAAACTTGTGAATTACAGTTGGCAAAATTAACAAATGTTAACTTTTGTTATTATAGACAGGACCCTAGCGCTGGAAGGGAAGACCCATCCAAGGCTCTTATTTAAAGGCTGATTTGCCAAGGTCACACGGCTCATGAGCAGGAGAGCTGAGAGATGAGCGCAGGTCTTCCAAAGTTCAGAAATTTCTCCATGTGATACCTCGACAGACAAGGAAACTGAGGCTGGAGAGTTAAACGGAGAAAGTGGGGATTCAAACCCAGATCTCCCATCTTTTTCTCTTTGTGTTGCTGCCCCCTCACTCCCTGCCTCGGAATGGGCAAAGGGAATGGGATCCGTCTGTGTCCATCCCCATAGCCGTGGCACGGTCCCTTTCCAGGAAGTGAGCATTCGTGCAGCCCAGTCCCTGGCTCTGTTCCTTCCCTGGCAGCAACCTCCTCCCTTTTTGCAGCAAATTTAAAAAAATAAATCAAAGTAAAATCAATAGATCTCAGAAAAAGCTCCTCTAAATCCCCTTACTGGCCACACTCCTCTTCAGATTTAGCCGAGTGCTGGAAGCCTGGGGGAGAGAAACACCCGGATGATTCAGCCCGTGGCCCCTGTCCCCCAGGTTATACTGCCCAAGACACACTCAAGGTCAAGAGCCAGGGGATCAGAGGATTCTTATAATCCGAAAATGCAGAATGTCAGGAACACATGAAGTCAGAAGGTGGAGGGCCCCCAAATTCTGCTGGGGAAGCATAGTATAGGAGAAGGATTGGATTTGGAATCACAGTGCATGAGTTCAAAACCCAGTCTGCTATTTAAGACCTGTCATTTCTCTGGGCCTCAGTTTCCCTATCTGTAAAATGAGGGTGGTGGACTCTTGGACCTCTAAGCTCTAGTAAATGTGGAATGTCAGAACTGGGCGGGGGGCTTAGAACAGGGAATGTCCCAGTTGAGGGAGACCTAGAACAGGGAATGTCAGAGCTGAAGGAGACCTAGAACAGAAAATGTCAGATCTGGGAGATGTCTCACCGATCCAGTACTCTGATTTTACAGAGCAGGAAACTAACACCCAAAAAGCAACAGGGACCTTTCCAGGATGGCACAGCCATCCTTTCTTTCCTATTATATCAGAAAAATTCTTCTGTGATGTATTTCTACTGCAAGATCAAAAGTCAGAGAATGGCCAAATCTCAGAGGAGAAAGGGATGCCAGAGGCTCTCTGATACTGAGCAGGGTTCCCTCAACAACCAAAATCAACAAAGGGCCAGGAGATCTCCTGGGAAGTCCCTTCCCCTTCAGCTCAGCTACCCAGGAGACCTTTGTTCCAATTCTAGCTCTTTGCCTCATTATGCACTTTTATCTGAGTCTCAGTTTTAATAATCCCTTCATTTCCTACCTCAAGGAGAAGGGGATGTTATAAGATCAAGCCTGAAGAAATTATCTGTAAGCAACAAAGGGGTAGAAGGGATTGGCATTGTAAATACTGATGATTGCCTTACCCAGCATCCCTTTCAGAAGCAGAACGGAGTATATATTCTGGGAGGCAGAGGTGACCAGAGCTTCAGACAGGAGATATCGTCTCGTGCCTGGGTCCCAGAATTATAGACTTAGGGCTGGAATTAGAATGAGGGGCCGTGGCCCCTCTCACTGAGTCTAATCCTCTCATTTCACACAGAAGGAAATTGGAGAGATTAAGTTATCCTCCCAATTAGTGAGATTCTGAGGCAGGTGCACATCCAGGTCTTTCTGACTCTAAGCCTCGAGCATGATTCTCAGCTTAGAACCTTTCTGAGTCTAGTCCTTTTCACCCCTATCCAGACACTATAAATCCCAATCTAGAACCTTTCTGGGTCTAATCCCTTTTATCCCCCCCGTCCAGACACCATGATTCCCAATCTAGAACATTTCTAAGTCTAGTCTTTTTCACTCCTTATCCAGATACCATGACCCCCCAATCCGGAACATCTCTGGGTACAGTCCCTTTCACCCTCTATCCAGACACCATGATCCCCAATCTCAGACTTCTTTGGGTCTTTGGTATTTTATGGACCAACTCTTCATGCCCTCTCTCCAAGGGCCTTATTCCTGCTTGCGAAGGGAAGTGGACTTCAAGGGGGCACCCTGAGGTGTCCAAGAAAGAAGTCCAGATTTTGAATCTGAAAACCTAGATTTAAATATTGTCTCTACTACTTGGCACTTGACTGTGTGTTCTTGGGAAGATAATTCCCCTCCCTAGACCTCAGTTTCCTCGTATACAAAATGAGAAGGTCTTTAAAGTTCCTTTCAGTTCAGTCATCCTTCCAGGTTTCATGAGGATGTGGCCAAATAGGATTTCGGGCCCTGGGGGCTTGGGGAAATCCAGGCCAAAGTCTCACTTTCCAGCATCATCTCTACCTACCCATTTTCTGATTCTACCCATTGCTCTCACATACAAGACACCTGCCTCACACTTGCAGGGAGCATCGTTACAGGATAAGGAGAGGAGAGGCAAATCGGGACCGCTCTTGTGGGGAGGTAGCACTGAGGTCCAAGGCTGGCCGAAGTCCACCTCGACCATCTACCTGAAGTGACACGACATGGGCAGCAGGTCCCGCTGGGAGGGCCTTTCCAAGCCAAAAGCTGGAGGTGTTGCCAAGTGTAGGCTGGGAAGGAAGCCAACCCCTTTCCGGCTCCATTATCTTGGGATGCCCAGGAAGGTAGGAGAGCCAAGCACAACCCACCAGTACCATCTGCATGCTGCATGTGTTGTGTAGAGTGAGGAGTAGGAGAAAGAGAGGAAAAAAAAACCCATTCTCCATCTCCATTTCCTTCCACTTGGGATTTGGGTGTTGCTCATATTTCCAAAGAGGCATCCAAGTTTTCAGTGGTATTCACTCATGTAGGTACTTTGGCAGGACCTGTACTATACAATAATGGAGTAGAAAGCCACTTGCTGAATATACAGAAGCAAGGAAGGGCCCACCTACTCCATCTGGGGACAAAGCCTTTCACTCTACAGTGAGAGAGCTAAGGAGGGGCCGTCTCTAGGTGTTTACACAGCCATGATATGGCCATGCTGTGCCTGGAATGCTCTCTCTCCTTACCTTGAGGAGTCCCTAGCTCCCTGAAAGGTTCTGTTCAGGGGCCTGAATAAGGCCCTTTCTCATCCTTCTGTTCTTAATGCTTTTGTCTCCTCCTGCTGCTCTCCCACTTCTTTCTCCTCTTCCTCCTCCTCCTCCTTTTCCTCCTTCTCTTCCTCCTTCTCCTCCTTTCTTCCTCTTCTTCCTCCTCCTCCTCCTTTTCTCCTCTTCCTCCTCCTCCTCCTTTTCCTCCTCTTCTTCCTCCTGCTCCTCCTTTTCCTCCTCTTTCTCCTCCTCCTCTTCCTCCTCCTCCTCCATATGACTTTGTATCTGTATCTACACACAGGAGAATATAAACTTCTGAGGGACAGCTAGATGGCACAATAGCTAGAGCAGTGGCCCTGAAGTCAGGAAGACCTGAGTTTAAATCCAGGCTCAGACACTTAATACTTATTAGCTATCATTTGACTCCAAATGCCTCACCTAAAAATTAATAGAATAATAATAGAATAAAATCAATTAATTGGAATAATTAGAATAAACTTAATTAATATATTTAATACAAATAATTAATATATATTATTATATATATAATAAATAATATATAGAATATAATTTCTAGAGGGTAGAAACTGGCTCCCTTTTGTGTTCCCCGGCACCTAGAATGATGTCTGGGACACAGTAGAATGTAAGCTCTCAGATATTGTGTATATCTAATAATATCTAATAAACCCTTGTTAAATACCCTTGATTCCTTTCTGTGCTTTCAACTTTAAAGGACCATAGGGATCACTTAATAATAGTAATCATAATAATAGCTCATTTTTCCCCCTAGGGATTTAAGGTTTGCAAAGCACTTTAAAATGTCACCTCACAGGATTTTTCCAGCATGCCTGGGAGGCCAAGGGACTATTGCTATTTTCATTTCAGAGACGAGGAAACTGAGGCAGAAGAGGAAGTGCCTTGCCCAGGGTGAGGAGTATCTGGAAACAGATCTGAGCCCAGGTGGTGAGCCCAGGTACGAGGCTGTAGCCACTGTGATACCTAGCCTCGCCCGAGCCAGAACCGTTATCTGGGAGAGCTAAATCATCTCCCTGCAGAGCTCGGTGCCTTGTACAAAGGAAGAGCTTAATCAATGTTTGTCAGATTCTGAAGCTTTGATTCCCCAGCCACCCGCCTGCCTAGCTAGAAAATTGTCAGGAATTACAGAAGGTTTAAACTGCAGATCTTCTACTTAACCCTGGAGGCAGGCCTGTTTCTCCCCCATTTGATACAGGGCTTTCTTGACATGAGGCTGGTGGTTCCCCAAAAGTTTGCTGAAATGACTTGGAAGGGACCTTGGAGACCATGCCTTGCTTTTAAAAGGTGGAAACTGAGGCTTACTGTGACTTGCCCTAAGGGACTTGCCTGTGGTCCCTAAGGTGCCAGTCAGGAGTGAGATCTGCCTCCTCTGCCTCCAGATCCCATTTCTGATCCTCGAATCTACTCAATTGACTGTAGATCAGAGAACGCTGGGGGTAGGGGGCTGGGGAGGAGGAGGACTGAGGGAGGGGTGGAAGGCAGCAGTCCTAGGAAGGGCTCATGCAACTTTACATCCGTGCCAAAAGCTTTCAGGATGCTCCAACTAGGAGGAAGCTATTCCGGTGGCTGTATACAGAGGAGGAAACTGAGGCTCAAGGAGGCAAATTACTTACTCAGGGTCTCACAGATTGTGGCAGAGCTGAATTCAAAACCTAGGGTTTGGTTCTCCCCCCCCACCCCCCTTTACCACAATGATAGATCAAGGCAAGGTGGGTGTGTCTCTTTATCAATATCAGGATAATAAATGATTATGAGAGGCAGTCCCCCCTCTCCTGATTGCTGTGACCAGTCGTTTGGGGCTCTCTATATAAATGGTAGTTCTCCCCCCTTCATTTCCCTCCTGCGCCGCCGTATCTTTTTTTTTTTTTTTAAGGGATTCTCTAGACCCGGACCATCTCTCCCCCCTCCCCCCCACTCCCTGAGAGGCCGTACTGGGTGCAGAGAGAAGAAATGGGGAGAGAAGTCCCTTATCCACAGGCAGGAGGCTGGAGGCAGCAGCAGCCCCTGTGAAATCCGGGCACAGAGCCCAGCATTTCTCGCTCTTAGCTCCTTCTCCCAAGGGGAGGGAGGGGTAGTGGCTGGCTCTGCGATCGCTCAGCGACCAATGAGGGCAGATTTCTCATCCGAGCCCCTCTGGGGAACTAGCAGGAACCCCGAGCTGGGACCCTTTGGGACCGGGCACCGCCCGGTGGGCTCTCCGAGCAGCCGTGTGTCCGTCTGTCCCTCCGGGGAGGACAAACAGGGCGGGATGGAGGAATGGGATTTCTTTATGGAGGCTGTCCTTGGGTCTCCTAACAGACTCAGCCCTACACCAGCTGTCTTCCAGAAGGGAGTTAGCAGGGGAAGTCCCCGGGCACCCCGTGGCCTCCCTCTGATCCGTGTGGGATCCCGGATCTCTAGCCCAGACCCTAGAGATCTCGCCCAGCCCCCTCCCCCCATTTTTAAGGAAAGTGAGACGGAGAATGGGCTGGGGGGCACTTGCCCAAGGTCACACAGCGGTGAGAGGACTAGAACCCTAGCCTCCTGGCTTTCCACGCACCCTCTTTTCACTCCGCACCCCGAGCTCCCTCTGGGCACCCCTTAAACCCGCACGCTGTTTGCCTGCCCTGCGGGGCTGCGGAGAGGGAGCGCTCTGCAGACCTTGGAGAGCTCAGGCAATTCCTCCGCCAACAGGCGCTCAGCAGGCGCCTCCTCCCTCTCCGAGTGGGGCTCGGCGCTGGGCGCGGGGGATACAAAGACGGGAGCGCGCCGGCGGTCGGTGCCTTGCGGGAGCTCCCGCTCCGCGGCCCGGCGAGGTTCCCCGAGCCCCCAGCCCGAAGGGGCGGCCGCTCACCTCGATCTTCTCGATCCTCTCCTTGAGGGCGCGCACGGCCTCCTCCAGCTCGCGGACCACGGCCGGGGAGTCCCAAGCCGGGCCGTCGCTCATGGTGTCCTGGCGACCCGAGGGCCCCGGGTCCTGGAAGGGCAGCTGCAGTCCGCTCTCGCAGCGGCCCAGCTTGCCGGTGAGCTCGCGGATGGCCTCCTGGTCGGCTCGGATCCGCGCCTTCTGCTGCAGCGCCGTCTGCCGCAGCTGCTCCGCCGTGCTCTGGAGGGCCAGCAGCTCCTCCTCGCGCTGCCGCTGCTGCTGCTGCTGCTGTCCCGAGCCCGGCCCGTCGCCCTGCACCGCGGCCCCGTCCGCTGCCGTCGGGCACTCGGTGGCCAGCGGGGTGCACAGGAAGCGGCTGAAGAGCAGCGGGTGCTGCAGCGGCCGGGCGCTGGCCAGCAGCTCGCCGCCGCCGGGCAGGGGCAGCTCGTGGGGCCCGGCCGAGCCTCCCGGGCCGTGCAGCGCGCTCAGGCTCTGCTCCGGCCCGGGGGGCAGCAGCGCCGCGGCCCCGGCGCTCGAGTCGTTGTCGGCGGCGGCCCCGGAGGGCGCCCGCGCCGGGCTGGCCGCCGGGTGCACGCTGGCGATGATGCACACGATGGCACCGAGGAAGGCCAGCATGCCCGCGGCCAGCAGCACGGCCAGGAACTTCAGGGTGGCGCGGGCGGCGGGGGGGCCGCACGGCCCCGTACACGCGGGCTGGGGAGGAAGGGGGACACGGACTCGAGGAGTTCGCGAAGGAAGCCCGGCGCGCGGCTGGAGCTGCTGCTACCGGTGCCGGGGCCACCGCCGCTGCAGCCCGCTGCTGCTGCTGCCGCCGCCGCCGCTCCCGCCGCAGCTCTGAGCCGGGCTCGGGCTCCGGGAGGGAGTGGGAGACTGCGCCGGCCCCGCCCCTCTCCTCCCCGCCCCTCCCCTCCCCTCCCCAGCCCGCTCCCGCCCCGCCGGCCAGGCCCGCCACCCCAGAGCCCGTCCCCCGCCCGGAGCCTCAGTAGTCTCTGAAATGGGAGGGGGAACCCCCACCGGAGACAGGGGGAGAAGCCTCGCTACCAAGCGCAGCCCCCCCGTTCCGGGCCACGGGGGAAAGGTGACATCGAGCCATCTCCTAGCCTTGGTCGTCCCCCTCCTCTGCACAACCATCCCCTCCCTCTCCGTCACCCCGAAAGGAGGAAGGAACGGGGACCTGCCGAGATCGCTTTGCCCCCAACGCCAGCTCTCCTTTCCCTTCCCGGGGCTTAGAGCTGGCTTCTCTTCCTTTTTTCCATAGATTTAGGATCCGAAGGGCCGTTAGAGGCCACCAGCCCAACCTTCTCAACCTGCCGCAAAGAGGGAGTTGGCCAGGGGGGGTCTCAGAACTAAAGAGTCTAAAGCTAAAGCTCCTGACTCCAAGCCTAGTACACTATCACACCTTCCTCCACAGTTCCTTCTCTTCTCCCCCTGTGGGCACCCCAAAATGGAAAAGGCGATTGAGAGGTCTTCAGGGACCTTCCCATCCTGATCCTAGCTCGCCATCTTTCCATAACACGGGGGAGAGAGGGGGGAGAAAGGGGGGGGTGGCGGACATTCATATGGGATCAGGGATGCCTTATCTTCACTCCCCTCACTCCCTCTGTCCCTTAAAAATCACCATTCGTGTATCCTCGGGGATCCCTGCTCCCTGCTCCTTCTGGCCAAAAGGATAAAGAAAAGACTGCTGGGAAGGAGAAGAACTCTTCCTCCTCTTATTCCAAACTTCCTTTTACTGGTGACATCTCTACTCATCTCCCTGTATCCTTCCCCAGCATCCACCCTCACTCTTCCCCAGCTTCTCCCCCCACTACTATGGTAGCCCAAAGAGCTGGGGACGGAACCATAGCTGCACTGATGCCCTCGTAGGCTGGCAGCCAGCTACCACCCTTCTGGGCAGAGGAAATGCAGGCAATCCTCCCCCATCCTTCAAGGCCCAGATCAATCTCCTGTTTCACTGGGAAGACCTTGACTAACAGAACAATAGAACTTTCCAAGCAGGAAGGGCCCTTTGAATAAGAGCTCTTCATTTTACAAGTGGGGAAACTTATTCCAAATATGTTAAGACAGCAGACTGGTTTCCTGGGGGCCAATAGGAAAACAGTTGCCATGATGGAGGCTGGGTTCAAACTTACTGTGTGATCTTGGACAATTACTTTCCTTCCTGCAGCCTCAGTTTCCTTTTTTTGTAAAATAAGATTGAATTGGATGATCTACAAGATCCCACCTAGCCCTGAAAGCCCCAGTCCTATGAACCACAATGATCACGCGGTGACTTCTCAAGGCTTAGCACAGTGCCGGACAGATACAAATCCTTTCATATATATTGATTGACATCAGAAAAACCAGATTAAAACATTAAAAAAAGTTTTAAAACACAACAAAAAAAATCTCCTGTAAAATAACATACATTGATGACAATAATTACAACAATTTATGTGGAAAGAACATTGGATTGAAGCTGATGGCTGTGTCTCTATAAGGCCCAATCTTGACATTTCCTTTCATTAGTTGGAGAAGGGGGGAACTACGGCTGCAGAATGTTGCCCGCACTCTCAAATCAGTTGTTAATTGGCTAGTTTTGCTCACCTGTTTTCCTTTGTTATATGGGAAGGATCACTGGAGTTCAAAAGTGGCCATGATGTAAAAACTAAAGATGTCAATAAAAAACTTTTTAAAACTTTTATTTATTTATTTATTTTAAAGACACATTGCTTTACGAATCATGTTGGGAGAGAAAAATAAGAATAAAAGGAGAAAAAAAACAAAAAAAAGAAATGAACCTAGCATGTGTTGATTTCCATTCAGTCTCCTTAGTTCTTTTTCTAGATGCAGATGACGTTTTCTATCCAAAGTCTATTGGAATTGCCTTGGATCAATAAGACTTTTTATGAAAAACAGTATGAGCCAGTCCAAGAGGTGTGACAAATAGCAGAAAGTCCAGTGCCAGGAGATTTCAGACAGTAAGTGTTATCTATAGCTCTGAAGAGAGAGAGCTCAGCAAGGGCTGGGAGCACTAGTCCTAATGCTTGGAAGGATAGAAAGAATCTGAATAGACTGGGGCTGGAAGGGAAGATGATGTACTAAGAATTTTCAGAATAATAATTCTAAAATACTTGAAAGTGCTTTGCTTTCTTAGAAAGTTTAGAAAGTACCCAACGAACTTGCTTAGAGCATTGATTGCCTTGGTACATTAATATGAGAAGGATCTGGGACTCTGTGTATTTGAGGGAACTCTTAGTATCTTTGAGAAAGCAAATATAATCTATTTATTTATGCCTTAGTAAATAAAGCTGGAGGGGTAGAGAGGTGGTGCAGTGGACAGAGCACCAGCTTTGAAGTCAGGAGGACTTGAGTTTAGATCTGGTCTCAGACACTTAATACTTCCTGGCTGTGTGACCCTGAGCAAGTCACTTAATCCCAACTACCTCAGCAAAAACAAACAAACGAATGAATGAATGAATGAATAAACAAAGAAACCTGGAGAGTTGCCTTAGACACATTTTGTGATGTGCCCCGGGTTATAGAATTCTTATGTGTATTGAGTGAGATTTGACCCCAGGTCTTGGGTTCAAGCACAGCATCCTATCCACTCATGCCATGTTGCCTCTCCAATTCACCCAGTCCATCCTCGCTTCTTCCTCCCTTCACCCAGAGTTCTGCCATAAACTTCACAATACAGCTTGACCCAATGGTCGAAGTGACACTTGGATGACTTACTTACTTTGTTACTGAATCACAGATGGTTGAATTTAAAAGGAGCTTCATCAAGCATCTAGTCCAACCTGTCTGTACAAGAATGGGGACCCCCTTCTCCAACTTTCTGTCAATTAATCCACTAGCTTCTTGATCTCCAGTGACAGGAAACTCACTACCTCTCAAAGCATCTCATTCCACTTTGGAGTGACTTCAGTGGTTAGAAAGTTTTTATTACATTAAGCCCAACATTACTTAGAGCAACACCATCACATTCTGCTCATAGTTGTGTCCCTGGAGCCTAAGAGAATCAGTGTAACCCCCTTCCTTATAAAGCCCTTCCAAAAAGTGAAAAAAAGGCATGTCTCCCATTTTCTCTTCCTCAGGATAACTATATTCAATTCTTTCCTTGAATCACATTTAGCAAGATCTCCAAGCTCTTTCCCATACTAATTTTTTCTGGATTCACCCCAGGTTAACAAGTATTTTTTTAATTAAAGCTTTTTATTTTTCAAAACATATGCATGGACATTTCTTTAACATTAGCCCTTGCACTACCTTGTGTTCCAATTTTCCCTCCTTTCCCCCATACCCTCCAATATATGGTTAACAAGTATTTTTGAAAAAAACAAAAACAAAAACAAAAACAAAAACACAAGTATTTTTGGTGTAGGTAAAGAGAGACTGGATAAGTAGTCCATTAGAGATGCAGAAAGTTAGTTACCTGGGACATGGAGAGGCAAGACTGGAATTCAAGGCAAGTTTATGGTCCTCTCCACAATCCTGCCACTGACTTACCCACATCGCTCCAAAAACAAGTGCCACGCACTGACCAGACTATTCCAGATAGAGTCTGTGCAAGGTAAAGTGCAGTTGAACTCACTTTTTTTATTTTTATTTTTTTATTGTAGCTTTTTATTTACAAGATATATGCATGGGTAATTTTTCAGCATTGACAGTTGCAAAACCTATTGTTCCAACTTTTTTCTCCCTTCCCCCCATCCCTTCCCCCAGATGTCAAGTTGGCCAATACATGTTCAATATGTTAAAGTATATCACTTTATTTGTAACATGATATCTGTCTTATTGCAGATTCTAATCACTTTTTGCCTTTTCTGGTGAGGGAATACCCATGAGGAGCTTGTGGTGCCCTAAAACCTTCAGCTCTTTTTCAGACAAACTCTCATCTGGACACCTCTCCTCTATTTTATAACAATGTGAACTCAGTAATAACAAGGGACTGTTCTAGTCTATTTGTATCCCTGATACTTGGCTCAATGCATAGTAGGTAGCAAATGCTTAATAAATGCTCATTGCCTGAAGTTGATTGTTTGAACCTAAATTTACATTTACATTTCTTCTGGTTAAAACTGATCTTATTAGATTCTGCCATTCATTCTCAACTACTGGTGAAGTCTACAGACCCTTTCTGAGAAATAATGTTTCTAAATGCAGAAAATACATTGGATTATAAAGGAAACATCATATTAAAAAAACCTACTGAAACTTATTATTTTAAATTAGAATTATCAAAGTATTAAAAACAAGTTTATAGACCCCCCCCAAGGTCTGATTATATAGCCTGGAGAGGTCTTTTTGTGAACCCCCATTTTGTTACCCAATGTTTCAGCTACTCTTGACCACTTCATGACATTTACAAATTTGCTAAACATGTCAGGGCAGAATTTGGTGGCAGGGAAAAAAAAAAAAAAAAATATATATATATATATATATATATATATATAATATATATATATATATATATATATATATGTATGTATGTATATATACTTCCAAGTGTAGTAGTCAAGAAATCTGAGTTCAGAGTTAGTCAACTGTCAAGGGGTCATAATATCAGATTTAGGACAGAGCCATCCCAGCATCAGAAAGTTCAATGGAAAAGACCTTAAATAGTTTACATTTTGTAGATGGGTAAATGGAAGACGCAAAAGCAAAGTCCCATCAGTCACCATGCTAAAGTAAATCACCTAGAATTTTTGTTTTCTATCTTACCTCACTGATCTAGCAACAGGATTTACTGATAAGATTCCACCTGACCTAGAGGTCAAAGGACAAGTGATTTAACCACTTCCCATCCCCCCAGGCCTCCATCTCCACAGCTCATAAGGATGTAGGAACTAGGAGGCAGGGGATCCTCAAAACCCTATCTTTGTCAACCTGTCCAGCACTGGGCAAGTAGAGCTTTGGGTCAGGGGGTACGGGATGGATTTAAAGGGTCCCTGAAGCAGGGTCCTGGGGGCATTTTTGCCCTTACCTGCCACATTCATGCTTCAATAGGCTCAGCTTCCTCACTCTCTGGTAGCATCCTAAAACAATCTATGCTATTACAACTCCCCCTCTCCTTGTACCCCCTCTCCCACCCCTGCCTTCGTACAGAAACTTTGGCTCTGGCTCCAGAGATGGACAAGAACAAATCCCACCTGACACTCATTGGCCATGTGACCTAATGAAAGTCAGTCAATCGCTACAGAATCCAGTTTCTTCATCTGTAAAATAAGGGGGGTGGGCTAGATAGTCCCCAAGATCCCTTTCCGGTCTGGAGCTAAGATTGGGTGACTTGGTAACTTTAGCATTTAGTACAGATGGAGGTTCACAGCACACTGAACCCTCCCATTATTCACTAGGATCAACAGAAGCCTATTTGAACCTCCACAAGTTTAGTCCCTACAATAACATGGGACCACCTCTGCCGACCCTCTCAGGGGGGTTTCTGGCCCCCATTTCCAACTCCTAGCAGAATGGATTCGTGCATCCTTCGGAGAAAACCTGCCCTTAATGTCTTCCATATGCCTTTGTGTAGAATATTAATAATACCATCTCGGTACAAAATGTTCCGCTGCTTTTCTCCAGGGGAATAAGCCTTGTATCCAGGAGACTGACAAGAGGCATTGAGCAGTCCTGAGTCAAACAATTTTTCAAAGAATGGTAGCTTTAGAGAAGGTTAAATAGAAGCCAGCATGTCGTGAAGGTTGTGGAAAGAACACGAGGCTGGAAATCAGAACAGCGGGGTTCTGGGTAGGGCCAGCTCTGCGTGTGGCTGCCGAGAGCAGATGCCCACGGCATAGGCTGACGGGCCCCCTGCCCCTACCCTCTCTCCACCGACCTGCTTCCTGCCTGCCAGTCCCCCATTAGCCTTGCCTCCCTTTGGACCGAGATGCTCCGATCTCCGGGCATCCTCTGAGAAAATGAGGATGTAAGGTTTGCAAAATAGGAATGTTGAAAGGTAGGAGAGGCTTTGGAAAAGGAAGAAGGCTGGCAGAGGCAAGGGTGCTCATTAGTGAGATGTCTGCTGTGATTTTGGACGGTCTCTTTGGCTGTGCAATGGGGGCCACAGGGAGGCTGTCCTCATTCCACATTGACGCCTTCTCTTATCTGTTGACCCTAAGTATCCCCACTTCAGGGACCATCAAACTTGCATCTCCATCCCCAACTTTCATCTCCTAAGTTCAACTCATCTCCAATTGTCTCACAGACTATATGCTCTCCAGGCTCTTGCCAAATCCCAAGAACCGGACCCAGGATGGTTCCCAAAGTAGAATTATTATCTCTGTCTTTTAAAAAAAAGTTTTTTCCCACCCTCAATTCTCTCTCTCTCTGTCTTTGTCTTTCTCTCTGTCTCTGTCTCTGTGTCTCTTTCTCTGTCTCTCTCCCTCTGTCTCTCTCTCTTTTTCTCTCTCTCCCTCTCTCTGTCTCTCTTTCTTTCTCTCTCCCTCTCTCTGTCTCTCTCTTTTGGATGTAGTGATCAATTTTACTGATTTTTTTTCTTTTAAAAAATTCTTTGTTATATAAGATAGTTCCGGGGGCAAGGAGAAGAGGGACATAGAAACTTGTAAGTGATATGGAAACAAAAATGTCAATTACAATGTATTTTAAAATGTTTATTAATTGAGTTATTCTTCCTCTCCACCATCCAGGTTTGAAATGTCAGGATTAATTTAGAAATTTTAGGATTAATTCAATACAATCTTCTCACTGAAACTCAACTCCCACTTTCCACTTATGCCTCTTCCTTTGGCAACAAGCTAGCTTACATCTTAAACCTTGTCTTTTCACATTCCTGCCATCTTCTTGTACCCAGGAGCACCTGACTCCTTCCTGATGACACAGTTTTCCTGGCTGGCCTCTGGGGCACTGGTTGAACTTTGACTGATTGTTCTCCTCCCTTTCCCAACATCATCATGGTGAGGGGACCGGAGCTCTCCATGCTCTCTTAGTAACTAACATCTCTGGGGTTTGCTCAATTCCTATTTACTACCCAACCAAGCTTCTGAAAACTCTTGTCTAACAACCTTTAGACACTTGCTTTTCTCTTCCTCTTTTTTTCTTCTTCTTTTCTTTCCCCTCCTTTCTCTTTTTCCTCTTCCTTCTTTTTCTCCTGGTTCTTATTCTTTCTCCTGTTCCTCTTCCTCCTCCTTCTTCTGGTTTTTATTCTTTTAGTTCTTGTTCTTTCTTCTGTTTCTTCTCCTTTTTTTCTCTTTCTCCTCTGCTTCTTCTTTCTTCTCCTCCTTCTTCTTTCTCTTTCTTCTCCTCCTCCTCCTTTTCTTCTAGTTCTTGTTCCAGTTTTTCTCCTGTTCATTCTCCTTTTTTCTTTCTTCTCCTCCTTTTCCTTTCTTCCTCTCCCTGCTCCTCCTTTCTTTTTCTCCTCCTCCTTCTTGTTTTTCTTCTTATTGTTCTTATTCTTTTAGTTCTTGTTCTTTCTACTGTTCCTTCTCCCCCCTTTTTTCTTTCTTCTCTTTTCTCCCTTTTCTTTCTCTTTCTTCTCCTTTTCTCCTCCTTCTTGCTCTTGTTCTTTCTCCTGCCCCTCCTTCTTTCTCCTCCCCCATTTTCCTTCTCTTCTTGTTCTCTTTCTCCTCCTCTTCCTTCTTTTTTCTTCTCCTTCCTTTTTCAAAGACAATCAGGGTTAAGTGACCTGCCCAAGGTCACATAGCTATTGAGTACCTGAGGCCAGATTTGAGTCAGGTCCTTCTGGCTCCAGGGCTGGTCCTCTATGCACCGTGTCACCTAGCTGCCAACTGCCTTTTCTTCTTCAACAAATTCAATGCCCGGCTTATGATCCCAGAAAAAAAGCGAAGAGACCTTTCACATCCCTTCTTCATTCACGTGTCTTCTGCTTCTCTACTTATTCATCCCTGTCCTGTGACAGGGGACCCTTCTCCTTGCCAAGACAAATCCCTCTCCATACATAAACGCTCTCATTCCACCCCTTCTTCTCCAGCAGATCTCCCCCTCTTTCATCTCCACTCTCTTACTGATCTTCAAACTCTCCCGGCCTACTGTGTCCTTCTATTGACACAAATACATCCATGTCACTCCCATTTCCAAAAGGCTCTCTGTTGATGCATCTGTCTCCACCAGTGATCTCTTCTCCCTTTCCTGGCTACACTCCTTGAGAAGGCTGCCTACAATAGGTACCCCACCCCCCACTTCCTTTCTGTTCACTCTCTTCTACATTCTCCAAAGTCTGACTTTCCACCTCATCATTTGACTGAAACCGCTCTCTCCACGTCATCGGTGGTCTCCTAATGGCCAAATCCAATTGTCTTTTCTCAGGGTTTATCATTCTTGGTTTCTCTGCAGCCTTTAATGCTGTTTATCACCCACTTCTCCTTGATCCTCATCTCTCTGGGTTTTCCTTCTACCTGTCTGACTGCTCCTGCTCTGTTTCCTTTTCTGGGTCTTTATCCAGGTCACATCGGCTAACGGTAGGCGTCTCATAGGGCTCTGTCCTGGGTTCTCTTCTTTTCTCCCTCTTTGTAACTTCATTTGATGAACAGATCAGAGCCCCCGGATTCAATGATCACTTGATTCTCAAATCTATTTATTTAGTCCTAACTTCTCTTCCGACCTGCAATCTCTCATTTCATTGTCCGCGGGACATCTGGAACTAGACTTCCTGTAGACATCTTAAACGCCAATGTCCCCAATAGAGCTCATTGTCTCTCCCCATTCACCCAGCCTGACTTCCCTCTCACCATCAAGGACGCCACATCGAGCCAGTCACTTAGACTTAGGCATCATCCTTGACTCCTCAATCTCTCTCACCGTCACCTCCATAACCAATTAATTGCCAAGTCCTGTAGTTTCAACCTTCCTGAGAACGTCACTATGTCTTCTTCTCTGCTCTTGACGCTGCCACTCACTATCTTGTTGCAAGCCCTCATCACTTCACTCCTGGACTACTGCAACAGCCTGCTCACTAGTCTACCTGCCACAGTTAAACCTTCCCTCTGTAATCAAAGTGATGTTCCTAAAGTACAAGTCTGACCACACACACCTACATACACCCATACATACACACTCACACACACACACTCACTCACACTTACACACACACACTCACACATACACACACACTTATACTCACACACATACACACACACACTCCCATACTCACTCACACACATACACACACACACTCTCACACAGACAGACACACACATACACATACTCATACTCACACACATACACTCATACACACTCACTCACACACATACACACAGACACTCACACACTCACACACATACATACACACACACTCCATTCCACAAAAAGCAGTGGGTTTCTATTGCTTCTAGGATATATAGAATTGAAAATATTTTATAAATATAAATAAATAAGATACTTCTAGGGTATAAAGGATATAAAATATAAAACACTGGCATTCAAAGCCTTTCATAGCCTGCCCCGCATAAACCTTTCTAGTTTTATATCTTACGACAGCCCATATACTCTGGGTTTTATGATATTAGCTTCCTGGCTGTTCCTTGCACGTGACACTCTATTTCGACTCATGCCCTCCATGTCTGGTATTCTTGCTTCATTTCTGCCTTCTGCCCTCCTTCAAATACCAGCTAAATAATCCCACCTGCTACAGGAAGACTTTCCCCATTCCTGGATTCCCTACTTTTCTCGCAACTTTCATCTTATTTATTTGTTTATTTATTGTTGCTGAGGCAATTGGCTTTAAGTGACTTGCCCAGGGTCACACAGCCAGGAAGTGTTAAGTGTCTGAGGCTAGATTTGAACTCAGGTCTTCCTGACTTCAGGTGCTCTATCCACTGCACCATCTAGCTGCCCCTCCCAACTTAATTTTAATGCCTTCCCTCTGTGACTGTCCCCAATGGATATTGGACTTAAAGTTCCTTCTGAACAGGTACTTCCCACCCCACCCCACCCCCCTTTCTTTGTAGCACATATATTGAGTGCTTAATGCTGCTTGTCGGTTGACATGGGGAAAATGAGACTCAGAGAAAAACAAAAATCATCTTTTCCTTTTCTGCTTTTGAGATCATATAAAGGACTCCCAAGAGCTAAGACAGTGTATACGGTGTTATTATGATCCTGGACCAGGACTTCAAAGATGGCGGCAGAGGGGAAATGTTACCAACTTCATCAATGACCAGCAATTGATGTGATTGGATGATTGACAATTCAAGGTTCCTAGTCCTCACTTTGGTGTCTTCCATGTACATTTCTAGATGCGCCATTTGTGTTGGAATCTAGATCTGTGTGCGATTTCCTCATTTTACAGATGGGGAAACTAAGGCTCAAAGAGGGGAAAGTGACTTAGTCCCTATCACATAATCATTGTAGCTCAAGACTTGGAAAGGAAGTCATCCAGTCTTACCTCTTATTTTACAGACGAGGAAACTGGGTCTCAGGGAGGTTGTCATTTGTCCAAGGTCTCCCAGAGATAAATGTCTCTTGTTTTTTGCTTTAGAGTAAAAACTCATTTTATCAATGTTGGGCTTTTTTTTTTTCCACACAGAGATCCAAAAAGCCAAATAGTTTTATCTCAGTAGAGGTGGAAGGACTTTATGGATCCTTGATTCATACCTGCTCACTTATAGAGAAGAGAACTGAGGCCCATAGAGGTTTTTTGGGTCACCCAAAGTCAGTTATTAGAGTGAGAATTCAAACCCAGGTCCTCTGCTAAATTGTATACCCTATACCATTTGCCTTTGTTCTAAGTTCCCTCCCAGCCCTGACATCCCCTGTTCTCAGCTCCCTCCCAGCCCTAACATCCCCTGTTCTCAGCCCCTGTGTTCTAAAGGCCCTCCCAGCTCTCCTATTCTAAGCCCTAGCATTCTTGTTAACTGACATCCTCTGTTCTAGGTAGGGAAAGAGAGAAGTCTGCCGTTCAAAGTCTGACTAGAGCAGACATGAAGGAAGGACACCCAGACTGGGAGGGGCCCCGCTGGTCAGTCTCTTTCTGACTTGGGGTCCGTACACACTTTCACAAGTGCCATGTGCCTGGTTCCCAAGAACCGGATAGAGCCATCCAGATGAAATCACGGCCAGGGAGCCTTCGGGAAGGCGCCTACTTACCATGTGGAGATGGAGACGTCTCCGTGGCTAGGAGACCCCCCCCAAGCCCACCCTTGAGAAAGAAAGGAAGCAGAGACGGGCCGGCAGCCGAGGCTGGGCCGGAGGAAGCTGCAGCTTTGGAATGTAACAATTTATTGGGGGGCAAAAATAGGCTTTGAACTCCCCATTCCTGGCATTGATACAATACGGAAGAGCAGCAGGAGAAACAAAATGTACAATACGAGAGTAATTAGCACAAAACAACCAGGAAATAACCCAAGAGAACCAAAAAAAGTCCCAAACCCCGAGACCGACCAGCTTTTCCACCCGAAGCATCAGCTGGGGAAGGGAGGGCGTGGAGGCTGAGGTGCAAAGCGGACAAAGGCAGGGAGGCGGGCCGAGAGTGGCCAGAGGTCCGCCCTCCCCCAGCCCCAGCCACCGGGGGGGGGCCAAGTTTAGCCAGCTGGGAGCTGGAGGTTCGAACAGCGAACGGGAAACCGAGCCAAATGACAAGATGACAGGGCCCCCTCCCAAAATATATAGAGAGATATGTATGTGTATATATTTATATATAGAATTCATTCGTGCACAATGCTTTTCATTAAATGCGTTTTTCTTTAAAAATCTAAAAAAAATTATAAGATACATTATTCCTTTTAAGGGTTGTTTTTTTGTTTTTTGTTTCAGCTTTTAAAAATGAAATAAGTCTCCACCTGGGCTCATCCGGCCAAGGGAATCCCCCCAGAGCTTACGTGGATGGAGGACGTTGGCACACGAGAAGGCGTGGGTGGGGGCGGGCCTGATGCCCGCCTCCCTGTGCCCTCCCTGGCTCTCCACCCCCCCATGCCTCGTTCCCAAATCTCAAAGACGGACACGGAAGCGGGGCATGGACCCTCAACTTTTCCCTTAGTACCAAGCGTCGGAGGAGGACGGAGAGGGAGGATTTTTCATCAGAAATTCAGGCGGAGAACTTCCTTCCCAAGGCGGGGGCCGGGGCACAGAGCGGGTCTCCGAGAGCCCCGGGAGGGACCTTGGGCCAGTGCATGAGAAGCGGGAATAACTCGGGGTGGAAGAGACCCCTCTGTTCTCTCCAAGGCAAGAAGTGCAAGGTGGGAGGGGGCACAGGCCACAAGCGACAGCTGCTCCCGGCCCCAATCCCTGGCCTCTGAGAAAGGGCCCGTCGCCTTCATCCGTGTCTTCTCTGAGGAGGCAGACCGGAGGGTGAATGAGGCAGCCTCCGAGAGCCGCTCTCTGTCTCACCACTTCTGTGGGGAGAGAACAGCCCGGGCCCCTGGCCTGGCCTGGCCGGGAACACGCTGACCACATCCAGCCCCCGCGGGCGCAGAGGGATAGGGGTGCCTCCCCCTCTGCTCCCTTCTCTCCTGCCCAGATTTCCCCCCCCCCAAAAAAAAAGCAGCACAAGGGAGGGCGAAGCGTCCCGACTTGGGAGTTCAAAATCTGCCGTTTGCTGTGGGTTCTGGAGAAGGTGCTTTCTATGTCTGGGACGCAGCCCCCCTCCCCTTAATCAGACATTCTGGGGGACGGGATCTCGACTGCTTCCCCGCAGGGGACCACAGCTGAGGAAACCACACGGAAGGTGCCCCAGAAAGTCAGGGGATCACAGCTGGGCTGTGTCGGGACTCAGGCCTTCCTGACTCCGAGGCAGCCTCTCTATCTGCTACACCAGGCTGCCTATTAATTTTAAAATAGTAGTAACAACACCTGCCTCCCCCAGGACCGAGCGAGACAACAGATGGGGAAAGTGCTTTGAAAATTGTAAAGCGCTATAAAGAATAGTAGGGATGGAGCCGCCACACGTCCCCTCCCCCTCGCTGCTGGGCAGCCCCCAGAAGGGATGCCCCCTCCTCCCAGCCCCCATTGCTCATTTACTGCTTTTGAAAAACACATGCCCCCCCCCCCCGACCCAGTTCACAGATGGGGAAAAAAGAGGCCAGTGGGGGCTGGGGAGGGGGAAGTCAGGAACGGTTTCAGACGTGAGACCGGAACGTGGTATTTCTGCTACGTCCTATGACCAGCGGGGCCGGTGGGAGAAGCCAAAAGGCTCTCGGGGTAAAATCCGGCTTGGGAAAACGGGGTTTGGGGGAGTTGGTATACAAAAATAAAGAGAAGTGGCTGCAGCTTCTGCCTGGTACAGGGCAAAGGGACAAGCAGCGGAGGCCTTGGGGGAGCGGGCGCCCCTTTGCTCAGAGACACCCCAGGAGACGAGGTATTCGCTCCCCCCAGGGGCACTAGAAGGGCTGTTCTTGAGCCTAGAGGGTCTGGGTGGGCATCAAACTCAGTAGGGCGTGGGTGGGCACCTCTCTTTTATGGGGAGCTGGAAGGAACTGATGTGACCTACCCCTAACACCTAGCCTCCTCCCTGGGCATGTGGTAGGGGGTCTCCCCCAAGACACACCCTCACCCCAATCCCCATGCCCCGGCCTCTCGTTCCTCCTCCCTACATTCCCACCCTATTCTCTGGGACTTGGCCAGGTTAAGGGTCCCTCATCGAGGACTAAGCCTAGAGAAGGAGCTCCCACCCTCTCCCCTTCAGCCACAAAATCTGGCCTTCCCAAGCCAACCCCACCTCAGCACCTTGGAGCCTATCCCCCCTCAGAGGCAGAAGTAGGGAGGAGGGCCCCGGGCACATCTCCTGTCACGGATGGGCACGGAGCTGGCTCACCATGGCCCTCTCTCCACCCCTAGGCCAAGGAGGGGGATAGTTTGTGGACCAGTTAGGGTTCCACGCTAACCTCAGCTGGGAGAAGAGGCGAGCGAAGAGCAGCGGGACCCCAGTGGGCCCCCCACCGGCCTGGAGACCAAGAATACTACCCGCCCATCTCCTAGCTTTCCCTCCCCACGGCTGGCTGGTGGCCCCGCCGTAGCTGTGCAATCACAAGTATTATTATTTTTAAATATCTCTTTCTTCCCCCTCCCTGTAGGAATTCCACAATATTTTTTCTGTCTTTTTTTTTCTTTTCTTGTAAAACTAGTTCTTTCACTCTCCCATCATAAAATCACCTTTGAAAACACGACTTTCCCCCCCACCCCACCCGCTTTTAAGAAAGAAAAAAAATTTCACGAATGACAGACTCTCAGAAAACACGTTTCTAGGGATCCCCGGGAAACGGCCAGATTTGGGCGCCCAGGTTAATTTTCATCAGAGGGGTGGGGAGGGAGGCCAGCTCTTCCAAGAGGGACAGCCGGCCGGCACTTGGACGGCCAACCAGCCAGCGGAGGGTTCTGGTCCTATTCACCAGGGGAAGGAGAGGATGGGCCCACGTGTCCTATGCCCTACCCAGGCCCACCCCAAGGGCCGTTGTCCCCTGACCCTCACAGGCCAGCGGCACTTACTTCTAACAAGTCCTGAGGTGGGCCGGGGGCACAGGGTGGCCCCAAGGGAGGGGACAGAAGGGAGCTGCCTCCTTTCTTCTGCTTCCCTTTCTAATTTCTGGAGTCACTCTATCCCTACCCGCACAAGTACACACACACACACACACACACACACACACACACACAGAGCTCAAATCTCAAACAACCACCATCGTGGACAAGATGCATCTACTTCCCCAAACAATTACTCTCTAACCAAACACAGTATATTATCTGGAAAAAACAGGACCCCCCCCCTTGCCAGCTCCCCCTTCCTGGGAGCCCCATCCTAACCCCACCCTCAGATAAGCCACTTGAAAGAGGAGGAAGGTTTGAGGTCTGCCCCCTGCCCGTAGAGTGGAAGGAGGGCAGGGGGCAAGAAAGATCAGGGAGAAGATGTGGGGTCTTCATCCTCCTAGAAGAAGGCTGAGCTCTGCAGCAGCTCTCTGGGTCCCACAGCCAGAGAGGAGGAGGAAAAGACGATGATGTTCCCGACGGGCCGCCAAGCATGCCATAGGAAGACCCAAGATCTTCAGGGATCTTGGGCTGCGTGGGACCCCCAAGACCCAGGGGATGCTGGAAGGTGTGCTCTGGGCAGGACTGCTCCTAGATAATTGCTCCCACAGCCAGCGAAGGTAGTGGAATGGAAAAGGAGCCTTCCCCACGCAGAGGCTGGAGCACCAAAACGGGCTGGGTGGGCAGCGGGGAGAAGGCTGGGAAGGAGGGGGACGGCCCACACCCCATGGTACACACACACACATACAGAGGCACATACACGCCAAGATGCAATGGACACACCCACAGGAAGGACAGTGTCCCCAGAAGGCTCTGCTAGCACCTTTGGTTGACAAACTAGAGGGGCCCACTTCGGATCTTGGGGTCTTTGGAGGGGAGGGGGACCTCTCAGCCCATCTCCCCCAAAGAGGAATCAGGAAGGAGGAGGGCTAGCAGGCCAAAGCCAGGCCACCGGGGAGATCTGTATGTGGACGGCGGGTGCTAGGGTGTCCCCACCACACAGTGACCAGAAATCCCCCCCATTGCAGCTGCCCAATCAGAGCCTCCCATCCTGGAGATGCTACAGCCTCCAGAGCTACCCACAGCAGAGGGAGGTGGGACTCCAAACAGGGAGGAAGAATTTCCCCCCATTCCCAAATCTAGGAGGGCAGGGGGCGAGGAGGACGGAGTTAGCACCTGGGGTCGGGGGAGGAGGAGAGGTCGCAAGAGCACCAGCTCTTCAGCTGCCAGTTTAGCACCGAGAGTGGACACGAGCTCCGGGTACCCAGGTCCTGGTGGGGGTGGTGGGGGAGTGGGGAAGGGCAGGAGTGAGAGCCCCGGGGAGAACGGGGTCCGAGCCAGCTCTGCGGCCCGGCTTCCAGACGCTGCCAGGCCAGGTGATGGGCTACCGGGCAGCGGCCCCGGCCTGTGGCCGCCCACCCGCTCGGGCACAAGCCCTGCCCCATCCTCCCCGTCCCCTCCTAGGGCCGAGGGGCTGGGGGCGGGGTGCCTGTGAGCCAAATCAAATCAGCGAAGGACAGGCGGGGGTGAGGGTGCGCGTGGGTGCAGGGGAGCGGAGATCAAACGCTAGTGAATGCGGGCAAGGGGGGAGGGATCGCCCGGGCGTGCCCAGGACCACCCGCCCCTCTGGGTGGAGACCGGCCCCCCTCATTTGCCGCCACCCCCGTTAGCCCCGCCCGCACCCACAGCCCCCTGCGCCACCTTCTCAAAATCCTCGGGGTTGCAGAATTCCTTGATGGTGACGGTCAGGAGGTTGCTGGTGACATCCGTGACCACCACGTTGGAGCAGGGAGACATCTCCGGACGCCAGTCCCCGGCCTCCTGCTCGGGGTCGGAGGAGGGGCGCGGGGGCGAGGACGACGGGGGCGTCTGGCCCCCCTCGCCCCCTCCCGGGGGCGACCGCTTGCTGGTGGCGGCGGACTCGGGCGGAATGGACAGGTCGAGCACCTCGGACTCGCGCCAGTCGGGGACCGCCGGGCTGAGGGTCTCCGGGAGAAGCTTGGGGGGCGAGTCGTCGGGGTCGGAGGAGGAGTGCGGGGCGGGGGAGGGGCATCCTGAGGAGCTGGAGCTGCGGATGTCGTAGGGGGCGGCGGCCAGGATGAGCCCCCGGGGGGGCGGGGCGGGGCCCTGCGAGGAGCCGGCCTCGGGCTTGCCGGGGGCCCCGGGGGCCGGGCCGGCGCTGGCCGCGGGCTTGTTGTAGATGGAGAAGGCCCCGAACTTCATGTGGCGGATCTGCGTGCGCAGGATGCTCTCGCTGAACTTCTTGCTCTTGCCGATGACCCGGTTGCGGGAGGGGATCTTGGGGCGGGCCAGGGGCCCGCCGCCCGCGCCCCCGGAAGCGCTCTTGGCGCCCTTGTCGATGACCTTCAGGTTGAGGATGATGCGGCTCCTCTTGGGCTCCCTGGGCTTCACCTTGCGGTTGATGATCCTCACGGTCTCCGAGAAGGGCGAGATGGGCGGCCTCATGCCCGGGCCCGCCCCCGGGGCTCCGCTGCTCTGGGGGTCCGGCCGGGGCAGGGGGCGCCGCGACATGCGGTGGCAGCGACGGATGTCCTTCTTGAGCCGGTGCACGGCGGCGCTGGAGTGCAGCTTGGGGGACGTGGAGCTGGAGCCCGGCTTGACGGAGAAGTGGACGTCGCCGATCCGCAGGGCCTCAGCCTGGGCGCGCGCCTGCAGGGGCGGCGGAAGCGAGAAGGTGAGAAGCCCGCCGGGAGCGGGGCCCCTCCCCCCCCGCAACAGGGCGGGGGGAGAGACCAGACCTCGGAGAAGGCCCCTTTCACCTCCATTAGTGACCTGGGGAAGGCCCTGCTCTGAGACAACTGGGGGCATCTCACCTGGCTCTCTGCTGCCCTCTGCTGGAAAAGCCAGGCATCCTCCCCGGCTGACTGCCAGCTTGCGCTGCTCCCTCCCAGCCTCGGGCCCCGCGTCCCCTGCTCCCCACAAGCACCCTCCTTCCAAGCAGCCTGCTCTCCTCTCCCAGACAATCCGCTGTTTCTATAGCGCTGCAAAACCCTCTGCAAATGGGGTCGTGTTGCAAGGGTGAAGGCTGAAGATAGCTTGGAAAATAAAAAGCTCTTATTTAAAAAAAAAAGTGGTCTCATTGTAGAGGGGAATGTGGAACATTATCTTTGTTATCTGGAAAAATAAAGACTTTTATTATTAAAAAAAAACCAACAAAACCAAATGTGATCTCATTGTAAAGGTGAATGTTGAAAATTGTCTTTACATGTATTTTAAAAAAATAAAAAACATTAAAAAACCCAAAAATGTAAACTCATTGCAAAGGGGAATGCTGAAAATGATCTTTATGTGTCTATGGAAAAATTAAAAAAACTATTATTTAAAAAACAACAAGAAATGTAAACTCATTGCAAGAATGAATGCTGAAAATGATCTTGAATGCATTTTGAAAATTAAGCTATTATTATTTAAAAAACAAAAACAAATGGGACCTCATTAGAGAGGTGACTGTTGAAAATGATCTTTGCATGTATTTTGAAAAATCAAAAACTTATTATTTAAAAAAACAAATGTAAACTCATTGCAAAGGGGAATGCTGAAATTACCTTGTATGCATTTTGAAAAATAAAAAGCTATTATTTTTAAAAATCAGCAAAAAGGCGATCTCGTTGTAAAGGTGAATGTTGAAAATTATTTCGAAAAATAAAAGGCTATTATGGTTATTTTAAAAAACAAAACCAAAACAAATGCGATCTCATTGGACCCTCAAACATTTGACCCTGGAAAGTCTACAATTTTACAGATGAGGAAACTGAGGGCCTCAGGTTGTGACTTGGTCAGTCCCAGCTTCAGCTCCTGCCAAAAGTCTTTCCTGTCCTCCTTTAATCTTGGTGTCTTTCTCCTGAGACAGCCCCAGTTTTTCTTGTATTTATATTGCTTGTACATAGTTGCTTTCAGGAGAAGTCACATCTCCCTCATCCTTTCTATCCCCAGAGCGTAGAAGAGAGCCTGATACACTAGGCAAGTGCTGAATAAATGTCTGATGACCTTGCGGGGGGGGAGGGTCTTCCCTACTGATTGGGTCTCAGTTTTCTCATCTGGGAAATGGAAAGGTAGAAATCTAGGGCTCAAAAGTCATCCCCTTCAATTTACAGATGAAACTGGGACCCAGAGAGGGAATTACAGTCTGGGAATTAGAAGAAATTTCAAAGGTCATTTAGTCAAAGCCCTTCAGAGTTTTACAGCCAAGGAAACTGAGTCACAGAGAATCTAAGCCATTTGCCCAAAGTTCCAGAGCTCATAAATATCAGAGGCAAGATTTGAACTCAGCTCCTCAGGGGACCCCAAATCTCTGGCCTGCTTTTGATATTCTGTGACCCTGAAAGGCGGCGACAAAGGAGAGGAAAGTTTCAGAGGGAAAGGGGGTGGGGATGAGGGAGGTCCCCAAGGCGGCAGCCAGCTCCCTGCCTTCTAAGGAAAGAGGGCGGGCTCCCTGCTGGCTGAAGCCCTCGGCCGCCCAGCAGGCCCCGGGCCAGGCTACCGGGGGCTCGGGCAGGGAGCGATAATAAGCGCTGGCATTCATCGGAGGCGTCGCCCGGACTGGGCAGCCGAGCTCCAAAGGCAAGATAAACTGACCCAGGAATTTGGCCCCGTCCCCAGCTGTGGGGCCAGGACCAATGGCCGGCCCGGCTCGCCGTGGCCACGCCCCCTCTGGCTGCCGGCGGCGCTCCTAAGGAGAGCCATCGCCGGGCACTGAAAAACAGAATGCAGGAAAGCCAGGGCTGGGAGGGGCCTGAGAACAGGAGATGTCAGGGCTGGGAGGGGGCTTAGAACAGGGGATGTCAGGGCTGGGAGAGAGCTTAGAACAGGGGATGTCAGGGCTGGGAGAGAGCTTAGAACAGAGGATGTCAGGGCTGGGAGGGAACCTAGAACAGGGGATGTCAGGGCTGGGAGGGGGCTTAGAACAGGGGATGTCAGAGCTGGGAGAGAGCTTAGAACAGGGGGTGTCAGGGCTGGGAGGGGGCTTAGAACAGGGAATGTCAGGGCTGGGAGAGAACCTAGAACAGGGAATGTCAGGGCTGGGAGGGGGCTTAGAACAGGGGATGTCAGTGCTGGGAAGGAGCTTAGAACAGGGGATGTCAGAGCTGGGAGGGAGCTTAGAACAGGGGGTGTCAGGGCTGGGAGGGAACTTAGAACAGGGGGTGTCAGGGCTGGGAGGGAGCTTAGAACAGGGGGTGTCAGGGCTGGGAGGGAGCTTAGAACAGGGGGTGTCAGGGCTGGGAGGGAGCTTAGAACAGGAGGTGTCAGGGCTGGGAGGGAGCTTAGAACAGGGGATGTCAGAGCTGGGAGGGAGCTTAGAACAGGGGATGTCAGCACTGGGAGGGAGCTTAGAACAGGGGGTGTCAGGGCTGGGAGGGAGCTTAGAACAGGGGGTGTCAGGGCTGGGAGGGAGCTTAGAACAGGGGATGTCAGGGCTGGGAGGGAGCTTAGAACAGGGGATGTCAGGGCTGGGAGGGAGCTTAGAACAGGGGATGTCAGAGCTGGGAGGGAGCTTAGAACAGGGGGTGTCAGGGCTGGGAGGGAGCTTAGAACAGGGGATGTCAGGGCTGGGAGGGAGCTTAGAACAGGGGATGTCAGGGCTGGGAGGGAGCTTAGAACAGGGGGTGTCAGGGCTGGGAGGGAGCTTAGAACAGGGGGTGTCAGGGCTGGGAGGGAGCTTAGAACAGGGGATGTCAGGGCTGGGAGGGAGCTTAGAACAGGGGATGTCAGGGCTGGGAGGGAGCTTAGAACAGGGGATGTCAGAGCTGGGAGGGAGCTTAGAACAGGGGTGTCAGGGCTGGGAGGGAGCTTAGAACAGGGGATGTCAGGGCTGGGAGGGAGCTTAGAACAGGGGATGTCAGGGCTGGGAGGGAGCTTAGAACAGGGGGTGTCAGGCTGGGAGGGAGCTTAGAACAGGGGGTGTCAGGCTGGGAGGGAGCTTAGAACAGGGGATGTCAGGGCTGGGAGGGGGCTTAGAACAGGGGATGTCAGGGCTGGGAGGGGGCTTAGAACAGGGGATGTCAGGGCTGGGAGAGAGCTTAGAACAGGGGATGTCAGGGCTGGGAGAGAGCTTAGAACAGAGGATGTCAGGGCTGGGAGGGAACCTAGAACAGGGGATGTCAGGGCTGGGAGGGGGCTTAGAACAGGGGATGTCAGGGCTGGGAGAGAGCTTAGAACAGGGAATGTCAGGGCTGGGAGGGAGCCTAGAACAGGGAATGTCAGAACTGGGAGGGAGCTGAGAACAGGGGATGTCAGAGCTGGGAAGGAACTTAGAAGAGGGGGTGTCAGGGCTGGGAGGGAGCTTAGAACAGGGGATGTCAGGGCTGGGAGGGAGCTTAGAACAGGGGGTGTCAGGGCTGGGAGGGAGCTTAGAACAGGGGATGTCAGGGCTGGGAGGGAGCTTAGAACAGGGGATGTCAGGGCTGGAGGGAGCTTAGAACAGGGGGTGTCAGGCTGGGAGGGGGCTTAGAACAGGGGGTGTCAGTGCTGGGAGGGAGCTTAGAACAGGGGATGTCAGGGCTGGGAGGGAGCTTAGAACAGGGGGTGTCAGAGCTGGGAGGGAGCTTAGAACAGGGGGTGTCAGTGCTGGGAGGGAGCTTAGAACAGGGGATGTCAGAGCTGGGAGGGAGTTTAGAACAGGGGATGTCAGGGCTGGGAGGGGGCTTAGAACAGGGGATGTCAGGGCTGGGAAGGAGCCTAGAACAGGGGGTGTCAGAGCTGGGAGGGAGCTTAGAACAGGGGGTGTCAGTGCTGGGAAGGAGCTTAGAACAGGGGATGTCAGAGCTGGGAGGGAGTTTAGAACAGGGGATGTCAGGGCTGGGAGGGGGCTTAGAGCAGGGGATGTCAGTGCTGGGAAGGAGCTTAGAAGAGGGGATGTCAGGGCTGGGAGGGAGCCTAGAACAGGGGATGTCGGGGCTGGGAGGGAACAGAGAACAGGGGATGTCAGAGCTGGGAGGGAACCTAGAACAGGGAATGTCAGAGGTGGGAGGGAGCTTAGAACAGGGGATGTCAGAGGTGGGAGGGAGCTTAGAACATGGCTAGTTCTGAGATCTTAAATTTGGTCAGGGCCTCAGAGGTCATCTAGGCCACCCCCTTCAATTTCCTGAGGAGGAGGCTGTCTCAGGGCTGACCAGGGACTTGCCAGGGCCACACATGCTACTGAACAGCCAAGTCAGGACATAATATGAGGGCGTCGTTCCTCTAAAGAATGGCTGGAGGAAGACCCGGGTGGCTCCTCCAAGGGGGAAGGCCCTTAGGAAGACCTTGGGACTCAGAGCTAAAAGGGGCGGCAGTCCAGTCCCCTCATTTTACAGATGGGGAAATCGAGGCTCGTGCCAGGTGACCCTGCGCCTTCATCGCCCATCCTGCACCCAGCGCCAGGGCCTGGACCCTCTCTCAGCCCTGCTCCGGCCTCCCCACCAGGCTCACCAGAGGAGACCCGGGCTTGGAACCAGAACCCGGCACCCAGGACCGGCTAATAAAGGCCGGCTCCCTTTTCTCCCCACCCCCACCCTCGCTCCTGTCGACAACCCCGATGGCCACACGGTGGCACTAGAGGCCCCGCTGGCAGCTGTCCCAGAGCAGGCAGAAACTGCCATTTAAACAATCGGGAGCCCCTCCAATGGCCGGCATTGTTACATGGGTGACAAGACCGAGGAGGAGGAGGAGGAAAAGGAGAGAGGGAGGAGGAAAGGGGGAGGGAGAGGAAGAGGAGGAAAAGGAGGGAGGAAGGAGAATGAGGAAAAGGGGAGGAGGAAGATGAGGAGGGAGAGGAGAAGAAAAAAAGAGAGAGGGAAGAAGAGGAGGAAGAAAAGGAGGAGATGAGGAGGGAGGGGAAGGAGGGAGAGAAGGAGACGGAGGAAACGGAGAGAGGCAGGAAGAGGAGAAAAAAGAAAGAGAAAGAGAAAGGAGAGGAGAGGCAGAACTAGATTACTCTTTCACCCCAATCTCATCTCCCTTCGGCCCAGGACTACAAATAAGACAAGCCCATCATTTATGAAGCACCTACTGTATGCAGAATTCCAAACTCAGGGCCAGGGGAGGCAGGAAAATTACCCCCATGGTACTCACAATCTGTCATTCAACAAATATTTATTAAGCACCTACTGTATACCAGAGGTTGCACAGACAAGAGTCTCTGTCTCCATGAAGCTTACATTCTGTGGAGATACAGCACGGACCTGTGTAAACGTGCAGGATAAATACAAGACAGTTTGGAAGGAGCTTAATAAAGAACATTGTTGGTTGACCGATTGATCTGAGGGAAGGAGAGGGGAGGGAGCGAACTCGGACCTCTCCCTTACCTTGCCAGGCTGATTCTGGGTTCCCGGGGTCACTAGGATGGAGAAACCCTGGGCAGGGGAAAGAGTGCTTGGGAGCCGTGACCTCTGACCTTAGCTGGGCTACTAAGCTTCTGGGTGAATCTAGGCAAGTCAGTCTCCTTTTCTGAGCCTCAGTTTCCTTTTCTGTAAAATGGGAGGCTTTGATATGATTTCTCAAGTCTCTTCCAGCTTAAGCTCTCAAACATTAATCCCACATAGTGGGTGCGCTCTAGTCAAACTGGCATTCTTACTGTAGCTTACAGGTGGCGCGCAATCTCCTTTCTCCACACCTTTGCCCAGGCAGTACCTCCTGCTTGGGATGCCCTCCCTCCTCACTTCTGCCTCAGCTCAAGCACTATTTTCTACAGGAAGCCCTGATTCTCGCCTTCAACGCTCCCCAAAGTGTCAGCATCCTCTCTCCCAAACTATCTCGCATTTACCTTGCACATTTACACAGCCATATGCCGTCTCTCCACAGAATGTAAGCTTCCTGAAGACAGAGTCTGTTTAATTTTTGTCTTTGTAACTTCTGGTATACAGCAAGTGCCTAATAAATGCTCGATGGATGAGTAACGATTACCTGATCTTTAAGGGATACAAAGATGTAAAAAAAAAAACCCTATCTCTTCCTACTGGGGTTTATACGCTAGTAAGGGAAATGATCCCCCCACGTATACACCATATGCAAGGTAGAATGTGCCAAAAACCTCAGGGTGGAGAGGAATACTAGTGGAGATTCAGGGAAGGCTTTCTTCTAGCTGAGGCAACCAGGGAAAGCTTCCTGGAGGAGGCGGTTTGAAGAAAGAATTTCCATAGGAAACATTTGTTATGCTTGAGGTGGAGGTGGGGAGGGGCTGACTTCCTACCGTCGGCTCATCAGAGGATCATGGGAAGGGCTCTCAGAGGACATCTCACCCAACTTCCTGTTTTACAGAGAGGGAAACTGAGGCACAGAGAGAGGGAAGGAATTCAAGTTGGATAGGCTTCTTAGCCTATCCATCCCTTTCATTTTACAAAAGAGAAAATAATTTGCTTAGGTTCAAACAACTATTAAGTGCCAGTGGTATGATCTGAATCCAGGTCTTACCCACTCCTAGTCCAGCATCGTGGCCCTTGGCTGCCCACACAGATCTTGAGCCTGAAAGGGCCGGGAAGGGCAGAGACCAATAACTGCTCACAGTTTTTAAGGCTCAATAATAATTAATAATTAATAACAATATTAAACTAAATTAAATTAAATTAAAAATTAAACTAACACTTCTATTGCCATTTAAAACTTACAAAGTATTTTACACATATTTTTTTCATTTGAGCTTCACACCTCACAAGGTGTTATTAATTATTCCCATTTTACAGATGAGGAAATTAAGGCTAAGAGGTGATCTAACTGCCCACAGTCACAGAGATGGCAGGGCCAGGCAGGGCCTGCATTTGAACGCAGATCCTAGAGTTCTCTCTGCTCTAAAGAATCAGACTCTCATCCAAGTTCTGGGAAGGAGATTATCTTTTCTCCCTCAGAAATCCTACTCCTAGAGATACTTTTTGCTCCACAGTTCTATCTGGGATGGCTCTTTTCCTTCGCAAGGTAGTTGTAAGATATTGGTTTTGGAGACAGAGGACCTGGGTTCAAGACCTTGAGAAAATCTCTTCCCCACTGGTCCTGTCTCTTCCTCTATAAAATGAGGCAGTTGGTTCCTTCCAGCTCTGGGATCTCCTCTAAAGTCACTCTGACCCTCAGTCTCCTCCTCTCTAAAATGAGACAGTTGGGCTCTGAGGTACCTTCTAGCTCTGGGATCTCCTCTAAGTCACTCTGACCCTCAGTCTCCTCCTCTCTAAAATGAGGCAGTTGGGCTCTGAGGTGTCTTCCAGCTCTGGGATTTCCTCTAAGTCACTCTGACCCTCAGTCTCCTCCTCTCTAAAATGAGGCATTTGGGCTCTGAGGTGCCTTCCAGCTCTGGGATTTCCTCTAAGTCACTCTGACCCTCAGTTTCTTCTTCTGTAAAATACATAACTGAGGATAGCTTGAAGTCTAATTTTTTCCGATTTCACAGCACTTGGATCTTCTCCTTGTGAGGGCCAGGGAAGCTCCCCAGCTCAGGCCTAGGGGCAGCTGTTGCTCCTCCTCTCTCTGGCCGGTCAGCTGTCCAAACTTCCCTTATTTACACTTCTCTTTTCATTAAAAAATTGGTTTGGGAAGAAGTGGCTGGGCACTCCCTGGGGAGGCAGAAGTTCCTCTGTTTCTGGGCTCCCCGGCCTGAAAATGAGTGAGAAGAGCCGGGTCTGGGCTTGCCTCACCGATTAGGAAATCGGACCTTGTGAGAGCCAGCACCTGAACTCCGAAGCCAGAGAGGCCCTTTTTACAGATGGGAAAACTGAGGCTCCCCGGGAACCTAAGGAACTGAGGTTCACCATTGTACAGCTGGAAGGACTTAGGAGGTCACCAACCCAACGCAAAAGGGAAAACTGAGGCCCCCGATTGCTGCTTTCCGTCCCCAAAACCATCCCTGGAGAGATTCTGAGGACAAAATTAGTCCTGATGCCCTTTTACTTAAATAGACAAATACGTGCCTTGGAGTTCCTTAGGGAGCTGCCCTCCCTCCTGCCCTCAAAAGGAAGCTGGGAAACCCTCACTACCAGGAAGAGAATCATGGAGCCCCCGGATAGAAAGGCACCTTAAATTTGTCCAAGATAGCTCCTCGAATACGAAAGTCGCCGATTATTATAGCACCCTAAATTGGGGGACAGGGAAGGAGCGTCATCTGGTCTTTGCTTGAATACTTTCAGTAATGGGGAGCTCACTACCTCCCAAAGCAGCCCTAAATGGTGGGAAATCCTGCAATGGCCACCCAGGAGTGGGAACCACATAAAACCAGTCAGATCCTTCTTTCCTATGACTTTCAGACTTTCTTTCTCCTTTGCCAAGAAGGGCCTTCACAAATTCAATGAATACTCAGGATCTTTTTGTTTTTTTCTGGTGAGGCAATTGGGGATGACTTGCTCAGGTTCACACAGCTAGGAAGTGGTAAGTGTTTGAGGCTGCATTTGAACTCAGGGATTCACTTAGGGAGTTTAGAACAGGGGATGTCAGAGCTGGGAGGGAGCTTAGAACAGGGGATGTCAGAGCTGGGAGGGAGCTTAGAACAAGGGATGTCAGAGCTGGGAGGGAACTTAGAACAGGGGATGTCAGAGCTGGGAGGGAGCTTAGATCAGGGGATGTCAGAAATGTCAGATTCAGTCTTGAGTGAACCCCCCAAAAAAGGAACATAAAAAGTTTGGTGCAGTGGAAAGTGTGCTGGCTTTGGAATTGGAGAACCTGGTTTCTCCTTTGGGCCCTCCTTTGCACCTGGGTGGTGGTGGGAAAATTAATTTCTCTGAGTTTTGTTTTTCTCCCAGGAAAGGGCTGGAATTAAGACCTCAGTTTCCCCCTCTGTAAAATGAGAGGGGTTGTTGGAACACAGTAGGCGCTTAATAAATGCTTATCTACTTCCTCACTCCAAAACCTAACTAAAGCACAGGTTCTATACTCCACCTTCACTTCCCTCTTTGAGACACTAACCCTGACTGCCACCTACCACGGGCATCTGTTACCTCTGCCGGGCAGTCCCCTCCCCCACAGTCCCTTGGACCAACTGAACAGCTGTGACTTCCTCTGTTTCCTCATCTGTAAAATGGTTCGGAGGCTTTCTGGGTAACCCACCTTACCGGGCAGGCATCCAGAGCTCTGAGGCTGACCCTGGGAACCAAAACCACCTAATAAATAGAATTGCTTCCAAATCCATCATTTCCTTTGATACTCAGATGGGCCTTTATATCCCCATTTTTCAGAACTGGAAATCGTGGCCAAGCGGAGCCTGACGTTACGTGGCCAGCTGTGGCAGAGTTAGCGCACAGCCCGGAACACAGAGTTCCAAATTTCTTGGTTGAGGCTCATCCTACTAAACTACAACTAGGGTGCAGCTGACCCCCTCATGTCTCCTACATGCTGATGATCAGTGCTCAAACCCCTGCACCCGCAATGGTTCCACAAACTATCTCTAGAGTCCCCCCTGCGCTCTCCTTTGCTCTCCCCAAAAAGGTGGGATTCACCCATGGTGAGCGAAAGGACCTTGGAAAGCAATTCCTGCATCAGTGATTTCCCTAGAGAAAAATCTGGAAATAGTTACTGAAAGTCAGCACTCTAATGGACCTTGAAACCCAGAATGTTACAGCACACAGCCAGGGAAGGATGGCAGGGCTGGGAGGGGGCTCAGAATAGGGGATGTCAGGGCTGGGAGGGAGCTTAGAACAGGGGATGTCAGAGCTGGGAGGGAGCTTAGAACAGGGGATGTCAGAGTTGGGAGGGCTTAGAACAGGGGATGTCAGAGCTGGGAGGGAGCTTAGAACAGGGGATGTCAGGGCTGGGAGGGAGCTTAGAACAGGATGTCAGAGCTGGGAGGGGGCTTAGAACAGGGGATGTCAGGGCTGGGAAGAGCCTGAGAACAGGGGATATCAGAACTGGGAGGGGGCTTAGAACAGGGGATGTCAGGGCTGGGAGAGAGCTTAGAACAGGGGATATCAGAACTGGGAGGGGGCTTAGAACAGGGGATGTCAGAGCTGAGAGGGAGCTTAGAACAGGGGATGTCAGGGCTGGGAAGAGCCTGAGAACAGGGGATATCAGAACTGGGAGGGGGCTTAGAACAGGGGATGTCAGGGCTGGGAGAGAGCTTAGAACAGGGGATATCAGAACTGGGAGGGGGCTTAGAACAGGGGATGTCAGAGCTGAGAGGGAGCTTAGAACAGGGATGTCAGGGCTGGGAGGGGGCTTAGAACAGGGAATGTCAGAGCTGAGAGGGAGCTTAGAACAGGGGATGTCAGAGCTGGGAGGGAAATTAGAACAGGGGATATCAGAACTGGGAGGTGGCTTAGAATAGGGGATGTCAGAGCTGGGAGGGAGCTTAGAACGGGATGTCAGAGCTGGGAGGGAGCTTAGAACGGGATGTCAGAGCTGGGAGAGAGCTTAGAACAGGGGATGTCAGGGCTGGGAAGAGCCTGAGAACAAGGAAAGTCAGAACTGAGGTAGAACCTTAAAACAAGGGTTGTCAGAGCTGGGAAAGAACCCTGGAACAGGGGATGTCAGAGGTGTTAGTTTTTAGAGATGACAATTTTAGAGATGCTCGGAGTTTGTAGCTAAAGGCCTGCAGAGAGCTCTCCTTGAGAGTAAAAGGCCAAAGGAAGAGTTGGGGGGCTGGGCAGATAGGGGTGCCTGGGGTGGGGGTGAGTAGGGGGTGTCACTGTGCGCCAGAAGGTGGGAAGTGACTCACACGGGGGCCAGATTCTTCTGCCTGCTCTAATTTCGGGGCCAGAAAGACTGGCTCCCACGGGCTCCAGAGGCTGCCCTCTAACTTCCTGTGGGGGAAGCTGCCTCCACACAGGTGGACGGCCCCATCTGTCACTGGCCTCCTGACAGCTCCCTGGCCCTCCCCAGGCGCTAGAGCTGCCCCCGAGTCCTCATGGCCCGCAGAGCCTTTCCCATTTACCGGCTCCTGGATCCCCCTGCAGCCTTTAGGTCCCCCCTCCAGAGCTTTAAAGAAGAGCCTGTAGCCTCCCTCTCAGACTCTCTGTACCAAGCAACATTGCACGAACTGCACGGTCTGGCTAAAGGCCAGGAGAGCCTGAGCCATCTGGGAGGGCCTGTGGACCATGACACCCCGAGTTCAGACAGTTAACTTTTTTCCAGATGTTCATCTCCCCCCCCCCCCCTCACTCTGCTGAAAACCCTCAGAGGGATCAAATGAGGCTGCAGTCCTGGGGTCCTGGAGGGGGGGACTCAGGCAGGGGTCACCGGCAGGAGACAGAAGGACCCTGGGAGAGTGTTGGGCCGGATTACCTTCAGCAGGAAAGTTTTCGGCTTGGGTCCCCTCTTCTTCGGCCCGTATAGTTCCCGCTCCCTCTCCCTGGAGAGGAGAGACGCAAACAGGGACTGAGTCATCCCCCAAGCACCTTCCTGTCCTTCCACGGATCCCGATGCAATGCAACTCTGACCTTCCCCCCTCCCTCCTTCCCTCCCGCCCCCCAACTCACTTCTGCTCGAAAGCTGCAATCAGTCTGGAGTCCAGGATGTTTTCCTCGGGTTCCCAAGTGCTGTACCTGCGAAAACACACATGCGAAAAGGGGGGGGAGTGGGAGAGGCGCGCACCGGGCCAAAAACAGGGAAGCCCCCCGGACTTTCCAGAGACCCCCCGGAGAGCAGGCTGCCAGCGGGCAGCCAGCAGCCAGTGCAGCGCTGGCCAGGAGGGCGCTGGGCACCGGGCACCGGGCGGCCGCCGCCGCTGCCGCTGCCGCTGCTGCGGGAGGGAGGAAGGGAGGGAAGAAGGATGGAAAGGATGAGAGGAAGGATGGGAGGAAGGACCGGTGGCTTTGCAACAAGCGGCCCCCCGAGACACTCACTTGATCGCCCAACCTTTCCATTTCACCAGGTACTCGATGCGTCCCTGAAAAAGAGAGGAAGAAGATGAGGAAGAGGAGGAGGAAGAGGAGGAGGAGGAAGGGCGCAGCGGGGAGGGAGACAGGCGGCACAGCGCAGGGTCAGCGCCCGGCTAGCAAGGCACTGACCCGACCCCAGCTGCACAGGCCCGGGGCCGCTGCCAGGGCCCCGGGCAGGGGTGGGGGAGGGGGAGGGGCGACCGCTCACCTTTCGGATCCGCCGCTTGATGATGGATTCGGCCGCAAACACCCGCTCTCCCACTGCAGACAGCTCCATCTTGTTCAGCAGCGCCCACAGCCCATAATACTTGAGCTCCCTCCTCCCGCGGCCGCTGCTGCACCGCTCGCGCACGCGCGCCCCGAGCACCCAGACCCAGACACGCTCCAGCCCCGGGCCCCCGCCGCTCCCCGGCTCGCCTTCAGTGGCTCGCGCCGCCGCGCGGGCACCACGTGACCGGCACCGTTACCAGGGCCTACACCTCCCCGGGGGCGGTTGCTAGGGAAAGGGAAGAGCGCGCGCTGGCTCTTAAAGGGACCCCTCCCCCTAGAAGACTATAGGGGGGAGGGGAGAAGGGGGAGAAGGGAGGAAGAGGAGGAGGGAGGGTGAAGAAGGGAGGAGGAGGAGAGAGAAGGAGGAACGAGAGGAGGAGGAGGGGGGAGAGAGAAGAGGAGGCGATGATGAGGGGAGGAGGGAGAAGAAGAAGGAGGAAGAGGAGCGGGGTGGGGTGATAGAAGGGGAAGAAATAAGGAGGGAGCGAGACGAGAAAAAGGAGGAGGGAGAAGAAAGATGATGAGGAATAGAGAAGAAGGAAGAAATAAGGCAGATGTGGGAGGGAGGGGGCAAAAAAGAGGAGGAAGGGGTAGGAGAGAGAAGAGGAGGAGGGAGGGAAAGAGGGGAGAGGAAGAAGAGGGAAGGAGGGAGAGAAGGAAGAAGCCAGAGGAAGGTGGAGAGGAGAAGGAAGGAGGGGGAGGAAGAGCTGGGACTCTAGCTTTTGCAAAGCACCACGGGGATGCTCTGCTGCAGTATAAACAGTCCCCCACCCCCTCCCCAGACTGCAAACCTCCTCCTTGGTCCACCCTCCATTTAAACAGCCGGGGCCCCGGCCAGACGGCCACTGGGCTCGCCACGGAGGCTGGAAAGGCAGCGGGGTCTCTGGGCCCCTCCACGGGGCTGGAAAAGGAGGCTCTCCTCCAGCCCACGTTTGCAAACGGTGACAAGTGAGGCAGCCAAAATGCCTGCCGCTGGCTGTTTAACATCTGCATTTATTTATGTACTGGGGAGAAGGGCGTTGCGGCCAGTTCAGATGCATTCAAAAGACACCCGAGCAAATCCGTGCTCTACACCCCAAGGAAAAGCCCACTCTCCCGGGAGGGAAGGGAGTAGGAAGAGGCCGCTTAGCTGGGAAGACTGGAGGACATGTTATTTCTGCACCTTAACCCTTTGGGTGCTGGGAATCCACTGGAGCGCCCTGCCAGTAGCAGACAGATCTAGTCGCTGGAGCTCAACGGACCCACCCTGGCAATCCCAGCCCAGATTTTCTCTTCTTTTTTCACCAGGGAACCTGATAAAAACAACTGAGGGAGACAGGGGTAGGGAAACTGAGGCTCAGCCACGATGACTTGCTCAGGGTCCCCTAATGATGGAGCCGGGGCTTTTGACTTCCGAACCAGCATCCTCTCCCCTGGATCAGTTCCACAGAGAAGAGGAAGCTAATTGGAGTCATAGTGAGGACCTAATTAGGATTTAAGCTTACAGCAGGGCATCTGAACCTGCAGGTTGGTGAATAAATTTCAGAGGGTTCATCAACTTGGCTGGGAAAAATTACATCTTTATTTCATTATAATTGGTTGCTTTTTATAAGCCTATGTGCTTTTTGTGTGCATCCAAAGGCATTATTTATGAGCTTCACCAGATTGCCAACAGAGGTTCCACAACAAGAAAAGGTTAGAGCCTAGAAGGCAATTATTAAGTTCTTACTGTGTGAGCTAAGTAATGGTCTAAGTGCTAGGGTTACAAAAAAAGGCCAGAACACAGGCCGTGCCTTCAAGGAACACATATGAGACGTACATAATACTGAGTATGACAACCTCAAAGGGACTTGGAAAGACCTCCTGGAGAAGTTGGGATTTGAGGAGAGTCTTGGATTCAGACGAACAGCTGCTGCAAATACAGGCAGATGAGAGTCCAGAAAGAGTAAAAAAAGAGTAAAGAGTCCAGAAAGAGTAAAAAAGGCAAGCGTGAACAGATTGTAGAGTTTTTGGAGGAGGAGAGAGGCAGATTGGAACAAGGCTGGAAAGGTAGGAAGGGTCCCGATTGTTAAAAAAAAAAAAAAAAAAGGCAGTTTCTTGAGTAAGGAGTAGAGTGATGTGCCTAGATCTGTGCTTTTGTGATATCACTTGGAGGATGATTTGAAGCTCAGGAAGCTGTAACTCAGGGAGACCAATCAGAAGAAAGATAACAGAGGTGAGGGCCTGTACCTTAGGGGTGGCTGTGGGTGTAGAAAAGAGCCTTAGCTTAGATTTGAATCAAGGATGATACTGAGCAGCCTAGGGAACTGGAAGGCCTGGATAATGTCCTAGTCACAATGAGGAAGTTCTGAAGAGGGGAGGGTTTTGGAAGAAAGATACTGAGCTCTGTTTGGGTCAAGCTGAATTTGTTTGTTTGTTTGTAATTAACTAGCTGTTCATCTTCTTTTTCTTTCATTTTTTTTTCATGCTGAATTTGAAAAAGCTAGTGATGATGTTGGCTCAGAAATCAGGAGTGATTGGGCTAGATGAGGAAAGAGTTTGGTTGGATAAATCTGAGAATTGGCCTGCAGAAGTAATCGTGGAAACTAGTGAGATTTCTAAGAGATAACAGAGAGAGAGAGAGAGAGAGCGAGAGCGGGAGCGAGAGAGAGAGCGGGAGCGAGAGAGAGAGAGAGAGAGAGAGAGAGAGAGAGAGAGATGGCAAGACCGCTCTCACAGTTAGTTAGTAAATATAATGTGATAATTGTTCATTTTATTAGCTAGTTTTTATATAAAGCAAATCTATGGTCTGCAAGGTGTTTTATAAATCTTATCTCATTTTAACCACACAACAACAGAAGGGAAGGGAGAGTAGCTACTGTAGCTGTTAGCTTTATTTTACAGATTTTACAGCTAGGGAAACTGAGGCAGCGACTTGCCCAGGTCACACAGCCAGTTGGTGTTGGAGGCAAGATTTGATTCCAAATTCAAGAAAAGAACAAAGGAGTAGTTAGGAGAAGCAGGAGAGAACAGGGTCATAAGAACCTAAAGAGGTAAGGGTATTCAGGCAGATAGTCTCAGAGCTGAGCAGAAGCTTAGAACTAGTATGTTAGCGCTTGGAGGGTCTTTAGGATTAGGCCCCTCCTAGATGTGACATCCCCCATCTAGGGCCAGAGTTCTTTCTATGCCCCCTCCCCCACTGCCTCCCAGTCAGAAGGCCCTCCTCCTATTTGAGAAGAAGAGGAATCAGCAGGCTGGTGTGTTGCCAAATTGTTTAAAAAGAAAGAAAAAGAAAAAATCGTGAATGTATAACAATAATATTTATGTGAAATCTGTCAAAAAGGAAGCATGGTTTAGGTTAAGCAGGCCATCTGCTGGCTCTGTGGGAGGCCCAGCGAGGAAGGCCTCCACCCTGGCTTTGATGGGAGCCCTTGGCATTGACCTAGGCGTGAAACTTACAGCCCCCCCCCCCTTCCCGAACTCCCTCGGGCTGTTTGGTCTGCAGAGTCTGGGCTAATGGGGAGGGGAAGGCCAGATCTGACTCGGGACTCGGCCCCTTCTGAATACTTTGTATACATTCTATAGTTCCTCAGATACATTGTTTCCCCCAGCCATCAGCCAAGAAACATTTAGCCGCCACCTGCTCCCGGCAGGCACCGGGCTAAGTGCTGGAGTTGCAAAGAAAGGCAAAAGAACTTCCCACCTTTGAGAAGTTTACCTTCTCCCAGTGGAGACAGCGAGCAAACGACCGGGTCCAAACCAGATAGAAACAGAATAAATTGGAGGTAAACAGCAGAGGAAAAGAACTCACATCAGCTGGAAATGTCAGCGCTTTGAGAGCAGAAAGTGACATTCTATTCACTTTCGGTTTTAAAGCCCTCACATCCATCACGCTCTCTGGTACATAGTCGGTGCTTAATAAATGCTTGGTGAATGAATGAAAGTCAAATGCACCAACTGGACTTGATAAACTTCCAGGTTCTAGTCAAGCCAATCTAACAAATGTTTATCGAATGAGTGACCTTTCTAAGTCAAGTATCACGCCAATCCCCAGAAAGGCAATGGGTTCAGTCAGGTTCAAATGCCTCAGGAATGGTGACCTTTCACTTCCCTTTTGTAAGGCCTCAGTTTTTAGCTTTGCAAAATGAACATTCTCTCTCTCTCTGTCTCTCTCTCTTTCTCCCCCCTTCCCTCCCTCTCTGTCTCTGTCTCTGTCTGTGTCTTTCTATCTCTGTCTCTCTCCTTTTCTCTCTCTCTTCTCTCTTTCTCTCCCCGTGTCTCTGTCTCTTTCTCTGTCTCTCTGCCTTTTTTTCCCTCTCTCTCCCCCTCTCTGTCTCTGTCTCTCTTCTGAGTATCTTCCTGCTCTCTGTTTCCAACTTAATGGGATATGCTGCTCCAAAAGGGTTGAAGACATCAGTCAGGGCTGCCTACAGGTAATAGAGTACTTGTCACTGATGACCACCTCTGCATTGGAATCATCTGGATTTGTAAGGCTCTTATCTTATCCAAATGGGCATTATACTTCTCCCTCCTTCCCTGACCCCAGCACAATGCTCTGCACCCAGTAGGTACTTTATAAAGATGCTGGTCTTTGATATATGGGATCTTGGATTCCCATTCCTTCCCTATTTACTGGCCAACTCACTGAACATTTTGACTCAGTCTAAGAAGCTCGAGAGACTTAAGGGACCTTAGAGACTATCTAACCAAACCCCACTCATTTTACAGAAAAGTAAATTGAGACCCAAGGAAGTGATTGTTCGGGGTCACACAGGAAGTGAGCGGCAGTTCCTAGCTTGATCTAAGCTCAGGTTTTCTATTTCAAAATGCAATGCTCCCTCTCCCCTGCTCTGATCTTACCCTCTACTCTCACCCCCTCCTCCCCTGCCTCCCTTTTTTGGACCAGATCTGTGATTTCTTTGATAGGGACATCTTAGTGAGGAAAGTCCCTCAATCAATGCACCTGCTTTGTGACTTAGAATCTTAAAGATTCTGATGGAATGGGATGTCAGTGACTTGTTCAGGGTCATACAGTCAGTAATGTCAGAAAAAGGCCATGAGGCCACAAAGTCCCCTTACACTTTTTCTCCCTGACACATCCTCTTCAATCCAGTGATACGACCCTTCAGGGTGTTCCTGTTCCAAACAAAACCCTCCATCTTTCATTTTCTCTGGCCATCTCCCATGCTGGGAAAGTCCTCCCTCCTCATCCTCTCCCTCATCCTTTTTACTGGCTTCCTTCGAGTCCCAATTAAAATCTCACCTTCTTCAGGAAGCCCTTCCCAGCCCCTCTTATTTCTTGTACTTTCTTCCCTCTGCTAATTACTTCCTATTTATCCGTAAATAACTTGTTTGTACCTAGCTGTTTCTGTTTTCTCCTCCTGAGTCTGTGAGGTCTTTGAGAGCCGGAGCTCTTTTGCCTTTTTCTGTATGCTCAGCTCTTAGCACAGCACCTGGCACACAGTAGGTACTTAATAATTGCCTACTGAATTTCTCCAATCTTAATTCCTTTTCCTTTTTTTTTTAATGTTTTATTTTTTTCTAGTTATACATGTACATTAATCTTTTAAAAATTTGCTTATTTATTTTTAATACACATTGTTTTAGGAATCGTGTCGGGAGAGAAAAATCAGAACAAAAGGGAAAAACCATGGGAAAGGAAAAAAAAAACAGAAAAAATAAATGAACATAGCATGTGCTGATCTACATTCAATCTCCACAGTTCTTTTTCTGGATGCAGATGGCGTTTTCTGTCCAAAGTCTATTGGGATTGCTTTGGAACATTAATTTTTTAAAATACACATTTCTTTATGAATTATGTTGGGAGAGAAAAATCAGAACAAAAGGGAAAAACCACAAGAGGAAAAAAAAAAAAGAAAAGGGGGGGAGTGAATATAGCATGTGTTCATTTACATTCGGTCTCCAGTCCTTTTCCTTTTAAAAAATATTTTATTTGTATCTCATTTTTGGATCATTTACATTTTCTCTAGAGCTATCTCTTATAAAAGATAACAATATAGGGTAGGGAGCTAGAGGATAAGTGGAAAGAACACTAGCCATGGAATCTGGAGGACCTGAATTCAAATCCAACCTTAGACATTTAATATTTAACATTTAACCCCAATTGCCTTGCCCCTCCAAAGAAAAGAGATAACTATAAAAAGAGGGAAATGTAAACCACTTCTTTTTTTAAATAAAAATTTAAAATTTCAATAAAATTTAAAATTAAATAAAAATTTAATTAAAATATAAAAATATTTAAAAATAAAAACTTATAAATTCTTTATTGATGTTCCTGGTTTTTAAATCACTTATATTTTTGCTGCATACACCCCTAACCCTCCTGAAAGGATATCTCTTATAACAAAAAAATCTTTTAAAAAGAGGGATAAAAACTATTCTACAAAAATACATAGAAAAATATTTTATTATATGTAATATTTCATATCTGTGCACTCTGCCCTCTGCATGCAGCTCCCTTCCTAACGAACCAGTCCATTACCCCGTTTCTCCTGATTTCAGACAGATCTGGATGAGCAGAAGGGTGTAGTGGAGGCAAGAAGGCTGCCCTGGGAGTGGCTCTGAAATGAGTAGCCTGGTAAGTTAGAGAGGAGACTGGGCCGGGAGATTTCTGGAGCCTTTCCTTCTCTGGGTCTCAGGGAGCCCTTCTTAGGCTCCAGTGGGAAGAATGGTTTTGTTTTCTGGTTTTGTTCTGTCTTCTATTAGCACGAAGACCATCTTGGAGATCTTTGGAGGCTTCTTTATCAAGGCTGGCATTTATCTCAAGGTTGGGATGAGGTAGACACTGAACAGGGAAAGCTACAGGTCTTTCTGGGTCTCTCGCCTCCTCCATTTGCAAAGGTTGTACCCTCTAAAATTCTGTCCACTTACTCTGTGAGTAGCATAGCGTTTCCTACAAGGAGGGGTCAAAACCGAGAAGGTCTGGGTTCATATTCAACCTGTGATACATCCTGGTTGCGTGACTGGACCTTCGAACTGGAAGAAACTCCAATTCTAAAAGCTACCAAGAAGGTACCCACCTGTACTAGTGGAGGGCCTGAGTCCACTTGGGAGCTCCTGAAGAACCAATGAAATCACAAGGTAGTCTTCATCCCTAGGTCTACTCCATTAGGTCACAGATTTCGAGATTTAGCCTGACCTCTGCATTTTACAAATGAGGAAACTGAGGCACAGAGGGTAAGTGTCTTGCCCAGAATTACATTATAATGTCTGAGATCCCTACCTCATGTAAAATGCTTAAGAACAGGGACTGATTTTTGGTTTTTCATTGTGTCCTCAGAGCTTGGTATACACTAAGTGCTTAATAAATGCTTGTTGATGGATTGAATGGAAAGCTCTCTGAACCTGGCATCAAAAGGCCTGGATTCTAGTGGAGTGGCTATTCCCTCTCACTTTGGCTGAACTGCTTTCCCTCTCTGATCCTGAGCGAGACAGATGGGCCTCACAGGGTCCTTGTCTGGAAGCTGAAGGGATCTTGTAGACCTTGAGGCAGACAGGTGAGCTGGAATCACAGCCTTGGACCGGGGAGGGCTGTTTCCCTGGAGGTCAAGTCCAACTAGTTTGTTTCACAGGGGAAAATGACCACCATATTAGGGAAGGCGCTTACTCAAGGTCACATACATGTAATAGGGGAACCTGGATGATGAATGAAACTTTCTGAGGTTGCTCAGATCAATGAAGGAAATGAGATGAAACACTTTTTTCTCCAAATCATCTTTAATATTCTCTTCAATAATTTTTTTTTGCCATATATACCAGATAAATCATCTAAATAAATAGATGCGGTACAATCTCTTACTGATATCAATACAAAAATAAAACCACATTCTGTGTCCATCTGAACACCCCCCCCCGCCCTGCCCTCCCACCCCAGTCTGACCAGCTCCCGGCCGGCCCTCCCTCACCTGCAGCAGGCACATGTACCTGGAGTGACCTTGTCCCTGACCCTCGCCCCTCCCTCCCCTCCCTCCCCTCCCTAATACATTCATTTGTCTGTACAAAGCTATAAGCTCATTCTGTGCAAAGAAAGCTTTCCCAGGCTGAGATTGGGGACTGGGGGCAACTTGAGGGGAGGCGCTCCATCCATCCTCAACTTGCCCAGAGGAAAAAACCCCACCTTGTCCATCCCTGGAACAAGAGGGGAGGGAAATTGGCCACTGTTAGAAATATTATTAAGAGTAACACCCCCAAAGCAGGCTGGGATGGGGCCCTGCCACCCGCCCAGGGGTAGACATGTTTGCTCCTTGTCCCTTTAACTTTAACGAGAAAAAAGCTAAGTACCAGCCCTGGATTAAAACATTCAGAAGTGAGTGTGGCAGGGGAGGAGGCGGCAAGGAGAAAGGCCAGCTCTGTGCTGCTCACACTGGAGTCGGGGGCCCCCGGGCTAAGTCGACAGGCCCCAGACATGAGAGGGAGTGCCCCTAACTCTGCCTGCTCCGCCAGGCCCCTTGATGGAATGCCCAGAGTGGGCTCAGAGTGGGGCGGGTGGGGAGGACACAGCCTGGGCTCGGCCCCTTGATACCCATCCTCTCCAGCTGGGAGCTGACCCTCCGCTTGACCTCTAAATCTTGTCATCCCTCTCCCCTTCCTGGGCCAGGCCCAGGTGGAATCCCTAATGGAACCTCCCCAGGGGCGGAGGGTGATGGGGGGCAGGCTGGGGACTCGGGATGCTTGCCAAGAGACCTCTGCTACCCGTGGGAGTGAGTCACAGGGAGGACCCTCAGGAGCCCGATTTCACAAAGGAGGAAACTGAAAACCAGTGGTTTGCTCACGCTCATGCACGTCAAAAGTGACAAGAGCTGGCTCCAAATCCACTTCGAGTTGTTTCTGCCCGGCTGGAATGATCTGGGCCTTTAGGCTGCTGGTTCTCTCAGACCAGCCATAAGACCATGAGCAAAGCCCCCTGCCTATGGGAAGGGGGCAAACTCTTACCCCCCTGCCCTTGGGAGGGGCTGGCATGGGGGAGGAGGATTTGACCTTTTAAAGTGCTAATCCAGAGGCTTGTTTATTGCAGATATCAAGGCAGTCACTCCCCCCCCCCACATATATATAGTTTAAATTTACAATCATCTCTTTGAAAGGGCCTATAGAGCAGAAAGGAAGTCGAGGCAGTCACCTCTTTGAGCCTCTATCTGGAGCCCTAAAGAAAAGGGCATTGCAGCAGTCAGGAGAGGGTGTGTGTGATGGTTTGTGCTTGTGTGTGATGGTTTGTGCTTGTGTGTGTGTGTGTGTGTGTGTGTGTGTGTGTGTGTGTGTGTGTGTGTGTGTATGTGTAGGAGAGAGAAGCCAAAGATTTCGGGCAGCTATTTTTCCTTGTCCTACCCAGACCCCCAGGCTCTGGCCTCCTTATTCATTGGCACATTTGGCAGCTGCCTCTGGACTGCCCTACTGGGCTCAGAACTTACTCTGCCTTCCACTGGAGTTTGGGACTGTGGCCTTCTGGTCAAGCCCTGTGCCAAACCAGGAGAGAGACCCCAAGAGATGTGGGGAGGGCTGGGAAGGGGGCCATGGTGAACGGAGGTTAGGAGAGAGTTGTCAGCTCCTACCTTATGCTCCCATCCCCGATCCCAGCACAATGAGGTGCTTTCCCATCCTCCAGGTCCTCTTATCCCTAACACTATTTCTCCAAATCTGCCTTGCTGTCCCCCCCACACACACCCACAAGTCACCTTAACAGTCTGGCTTAGATATTCATCCTTGCCTCCCATCTGCTTCTGGGAGTGTCTGTGCTAGCCATTCCATCACTGAGGCTGGTTGCCGGGACATCTTCCTGCCTCAGCTGGGCTGAAGGGGTCTGACCCAGAGGAAAGACTTAAGTTATAAGCTTCCCCGTTTCTCAGCGCAAGCCCTCGCAGGGGTGACCCCACCAGGACATGGGGAAACAGCAGGCCTGGATGGAAACGGGAAGGCCACTGGCTCCCCTACCTGCAACTCCTAACGCCACGCTCCTATCTGCTGGGGCTGAGATGAGCTGAGAACAGGTTACCCTGGCTAATAGGAGAGGAGGGAGTGGGTCTCTGCCAGTGGGGAAGAGAGGAAGGGACTAGAACTGGCTTCCCCGTTCGCTCACTGTCCAGAAAGGGGATATTGGTGGGGAATCTGGGGTAACCCTGTCTCAATATCTGGTCTGAAGCCAACAGAAAGTCAAGGTGTCCAAACTTTTCATTTTACAGATGGGAAAAACTGAGGTCCAGAGGAAGGCAAGAGACTTATTAAACATCACAGAGATTTGAAGCCAGAATTGCTCCCTATCTTCTCCTACCCCCCAACAGTTACATGCAAAACCTGTGTATGTGTGTGAATGCACGTATAATGAATAATCCTTTGCTATTACCTTGGGACGGGGAGCCAGACCTAAAATAAGCCATGTCATTTATCTTCTCAAGGTCTCCAGTCAACCAACCCCCTTCCCTCTCTCTTGTGGGAACGGCTCACCTTCCAAGGGTAGAGGAGGTGATGATGGGAAGCCTATGAACTGCTCTTGTAATAGTTGAAGGCAAAGGCTTTGAATAAAATGCCCTGGAACTGAAAGAAGGTAAGTTGAGTCCCTAGAGGCAGTAGTCATAGGCTTCCCTGATCCACCCCCCCAAAAAAAGGGGGGGAAGGGAAGTGTTTGTGGGTGGTAGCAGGGTGGAGAATGGACTGGATGCTCTTCGGAAAATGTTTGATTTGGAAAGTCATGATGGAAGGAAGCAGGGTCAGAGGGGAAGGATTCTCCCCCCACCCCATTCTCACTCCCACTCTCTCTCCATCAGATGGTGAGGGCAGGGATTCGGTTACCTCAGCTTGGCCTTTTGTCCAATGTCTGCCCATCTTAGCCTCCCTGCTAAGTGTCCCAGCCTGGACCAGGGAACATCAGCATCCTGCACCCCCGAGGCTCAGCTTTTTACAACATATAATAGCCGGTACTTGGAGGGGACTTCTGTCCAGGGACAGAAATTCACTAGTTTTTAAGCTAGCCTCAAGTCTACTTTAGAAGTACTCTTGTTAGGAAGTCAGCCCGGGAGAGCTGATCACCATCCTTTTCTGCCCAGTAAGGGAAAGGAACAAGGCTACCCTGAGAATGGGGACCCCTGGGCACTTTCATAACACACTTTCTCTTCGGGCTCCAACCTTATCCCTGTAGTAGAAATGGGGAGACAATATAGGTTTGTCCCAAACACAAAAGGGGGTTTAGATGAATCGTAAAAATCACCCGAGTTAGAGACAAGAAAAAAATTGTGACTTGGAAAGCTCCCTTTCTCCAAGGTCAAACAGGGCGGTCTCATATGCTTCCTCGGACCAAATCCCAGAGGCTCAGGCTCCCCAGGATGAGGCTTTCTGAATCTGTCTCCATTTGTCATTCACTCCCCTTTTTCCACACATGAGCTACAGGCTCTGGACTGATCCTCCCTTAACCACAAATTGCATTGTCTTGGACTGAGCTTTGAAAGGAACACCTGAGAATCATCTACTCCAACGGCCCTATTTTACAGAGGGGAAAAACTGAGGTCTAGGGAAAGGCAAAACATTTACTCAAAGTCACAGAGGTTATGAGAGGCAAAGATCGCTCCCTCTGAACTCAATGTTCTTTCTACTACCGCACAACTGAGAATGGATTAATTTTAGAGATCAGGAAACTGAGACCCGTATCTTTTCATCCTTTCACACTGTGAACAATGGTGGGTTTCCTTAAAGTGAGTATTTGTCTGTTGGCTCTCCCCAAAGCAACCTCTAACTCTCTCCTATAGACAGGTGGCTCTGATTCTTAGTGGCCAATCCATCCCCATCTCTGGACCTGGGTTGCCTCATCTGTAAAATGGGCCCGCTTGTGCTTTCCCAAAGTTTGGAAAGCCCTTTGCTAGTCCCCCAGACGCCAAGCAGGCAGAACAATTGCTTGTATCTAGAGCTTGGGATTTAGAGACGGTTTCCCCTCCCTCCCTCTCCCAGAATATGGGCCCAAAAGGAGAATGAATTATTCACCTGGAGGCCCCACAGGGACAAGCAGGCCGGGCAGGTGCCGCCTCCCAGCCCAGAGGAGCCTGGCTTCACGCCCAGTCCAGCCACTCGGCAGGGTGTGGCGTGTACACAGGTGTGTGCTTACAGGGCTGGGGGGGTGGGGCCGCAGGCTTTGGGGGCCCCCCTTGGAGGGGGGTCTTGGATTCTCCCTGATCCTGAGGACCCCAAAAACCTGAAGGAGAGACGTGGGATTGTGGGAGCTCACATCCCCCCAGCTTTCACTAGCGGGTTCTATTCCTCCAGTCGCCTGCCCCTGCCCCCATCCTCCTTAGCCTTCTCCCCACCTGTGTTATCTCAGCCCTCCCTACCAACCCCATGAAAGGAGCTTGTGTTACTGTCCACTTCCTGGTTCTCTAACAATTCTGATGTGGAAAGTTCATAACAACTGGGAAAGGGGGGAAATCTCACTGGGTTTGGAGGCAGGGCTCCAGGCCCGCCAAGAGGCCCCGCTGAGACTCCATGAAGCCCTGAAGTTATAGAGGAAGAAATGAGAGTCTGAGGGCATCTGCTGTGTCCAAGGCCAGGCAAGGCGTAAGCTTGGGAGGTGAGATCTGAACCCAGGGCTTCTGACTCCAAAGCCACACCCAGACTGGAAGTTCTGGCTCTGAGAGTTAAATCACTGTATTTCCTTCTTTGGGGTCTCAATGTCCCATCTATAAAATTGGGGAAAATATAGTAACTTCTCTGCCTACCATGAGGAAAAGTGCCTTCGTGTGTATGAGTGTGTGAGTGTGAGTGTGTGTGAGCGTGTGTGTGTGTGTGTGTGTGTGTGTGTGTGTGTATGTGTGTGTGTTTGCTGGGAGTAGGGAGCACATAACTACAAAAGGCAGCATGGCTGAAGATCTGGCCTTAAAATAAGGAAGACGGGTTCAGGTCCGGCCCCGGCCGCGTGCTAGCCGGGCAGGACGGTCCGCGTTTCAGCGCCCTTGGCGGCCTTCCCAGACTAAACGCTTATCAGTTTCAGAGGAGGTGCCAATCTGATCCAGAGGAGGGAATTTCCATACTAGGGGTTCCCCCGTGGATGCGGATCACAGAATTTTTTTTTTTTTTGAAAGAAAAGCCCCTTCCTTACAGCATAAACACTGGAAGAATCCTCACCTTCTGGAGTGGAAGTGGATAAATGCCCATTCACACTGAGCTGTTTGCACGGCAGGGAAGGAGGGGCTTTGTTAGGGGGAGGGTTTTGGGGGGGATGGGTATCTGCTGAGTGGGAAATTCCCACTTTTTCCTCCCAGGTCCCAGCTCCCCTTGCCGCCCACCCTGGCCCAAAGGTCTCTGGGAAAACCTAAGCTTAGAAAAACTGCAATAAACTCTGGCAAACCAACCCAAGATGGCGGGATGGAGAAGGCCTTTTGACACCTACAGGTCCTGGGTCTTCTCCCTCCTCCCTCTTTCCTGCTTGGGCTTCTCTGACCTGAGCCGTTCAGCTCAAGGTCAAGGCTAGTGACCATCTGAGAAATAGACAAAAATCCCCAAAGATCTTCCCGTTCCATCCCACCCTCTCCCCCAGCAAACTTCTGTAAACATCATTGTCCCAGGACTGAGGGTGGACTGGAGAACGGAGAGCATTTCTCTTCAGCTCTCTCTTGTTTTTTTAGGAGTTTGCCTTTTAAAATAAAACGATTGCCCTCCTCCCACACCTCCTCTGGGCTGAGCCCCAAACCCACAGAAAACCATTTTTAAGGGGGGGGTCAGAATGGAGAAGTTCAGAGCTGCCCGCTCCGGTCCCGGAAGAAGCCTTCGGCGGCCTGTGCTTCCCGAAAGGTGACGGTGATGGAGTTGGCTGTGATATCAGTCACCGTCACTTCGGAAGGGGGGTGCGTGGGGATCCAGGGAGGGCCCCCTTCAGTCAGGTCACCACCTACCACAGCCATGGAGGAGAGACAGAGACAGATGGGGGAGAGCTTCATTGGACCAACGGCATGGCAGGGAAAGGGGGGGAGCAAAGGGACAGCCCCGGAACCCCCTTCCTCACATCAACCTGCACATGAGGAAACCGAGCCCCATAGAGCTTGGGGGACTTGACTGAAGTCTTAAAGCTCAGCAATCGGGGGCCCTGACTCTGAATCCATGGTTCATGCCCCAGGACCCCAACTGTCAGCTGCAGGGAGGTTTGATTGGGTAGCTGGGCTGGGAAAGGGGAGAGATCATCCTCAGCCCGCTCGGGGAGTAATATGTTCTGTGGGGTTGTGCTCCTTGCTTGATGGGGTTTGGGGGTGAGGATTCCCTTATGGAGTGAATACTCCCCCCACACTGACCTCAGAAGGAGAATAAGGGATGGGGATTGGGCAGAGAGAAGCTGGAACGTGAGGGGCAGCTGGAGCTGGGCCCACTAAGACTGGGAGCCATTCCCTTCCACTTAGTTTACTCCTCTGAAAAAGGGGGTTATAAATCTCTGGTGCCAAAGGGTGTCTGGGGGAGGAACAAAAAGACCAAGTGGATAGGGAAGGGCTCGGAAACAAAGATGGGACTGCGGGCGCTTCCAGACAAAGGAGACAATGGAGCTGATCGGTGCACTGGCAGGGAAGGAGAGCAGGGTCAGCTAAGTGGCAAGTCCACCATCCGTGCTCTAACCCCCGATTTTGTTCACGATTGTTTTTGGATTTCATCGAGAACTTCTGGTGGGGAAATTCCCTTCCCCAATGCTGATCTGCACCTGCTGTCCCACTAAGACTGTAGTCTCAGAGAGCTGCCTGGGATCAGCGGGAGTTAAGTCACACAGCCCCCAAGGGTCAGCGGTGGGGCCTGAAGCCAGGTCTTCCAGATTCTGACATTCATTCCCTAACTTATGGCCACGTGACATGGAATGAAGTCAGTCTGGGAAGGATCTCGGGGGCCATCTTGCCCAGCCCGCCCCTGAACAAGAATTCCTTCTAAGACACACGGCCCAGGGGCCATCGGCCTCTGCTTGAGAGGGCTCCCTGGGAGGCAGCCCATGGCTCAGTTTTCTCAGTTTGACTCCCTCCCGTTGCTACAAGGCTGAGCCCTTTCCCAAAGAACAGCCCTTCATGTATTTGGGGCTGCTCTGCTGGCTTCTCTCCCAAGCCTAACCAGCGCCTCCGACTCTTCCACAGATAAATGGCTGCCACGTCTCGGTGGCCCAGCTCTGGGCACTGCCCGGCCAAGGGCGGGCCCCTCAAGGCTCATCTCTGCTCCTCTGTGCTCCAGGTGGAGAGCAAGCCTGCCATCTTCACGGTCTCCTTCCCGTGACTGGCAGGGTGGCGCAGGGGACAGAGATGGCCCAAGGCTGAATCCAGGCCCTGCCTCTAGGATCCTGCCCTTCTCTCACCTGTAGGACTAGAGGTTCCCTGACTTTTCGGGTGCAGTAGGCGCCTGGGAACACCTGGACAGATCCTACCTCCGACACCTGCAGTAACTAGGCGAGGCCCCGGGCCTCAGTTTCCCCAGGGGTAAAACGGGGCAGGGCTTACCCTCCTTGCCAGGGCGCTGCTCATCAGGGGTGGCGGTGGCCGTGGCCTCGTCCCACTCGCCGGGGTCCTGCGTGGCCTCTTGGGCGGCGGGCTCCTCCAGGAAGGCCTCTCTAAGCTGGCCACGGCCCTCCAGGCGGGGCAGGAACTTCTTTCGGGACAGCCGCAGGTACTTCTGGGCCTTGCTCTGCTTCCTGAGCGGGAAGGGCAGGGTGGGTACGCCGCTGCTGCTCTTCTCCAGCTGTGCTGGGCCCGCCCTACCCACCCCGTCGGGGGCGCCGCCGCCGCCACCACCGCCGCCGGCCCCACTGCCGCCAAACTGGCGGGTCAGGGAGAAGCACAGTTTCTCCTTCCCCTTCACCTGGTGGGCGCTGCGCAAATCCATGCTGTACAGCCTCTGCAGGTCAGGGGTGGGGGACCGGCATGGGGAGCAGGGGAGAAGAGGGAAGGGGGTCAAGGAGCTGGCAAGGGTGGCCCCAGCTGGGGGTGCCCGCTCTCTGCCTTTTTACCTGGGCAAGCTTGTTACCCGGGACCCTCTGATCCCTCGATGACCCCCCGCCCCCAATCAGGCTGACCTTTCATGGCTGGGTTCTACGCTTCCCTGAAGCCCAGGCTGACAGAGAGGGGGCAGAGTGGAAAGGGCATTTGATGCCCTCATTAAGGGCAGGCACTAGCTGGTTTGTAGTCTTTGAGTTCTGGTGCTTGGCACACAGTGAGTGCTTAATAAATGCTTATCGGCTTGGAAGGGGTCAATTTGGAGTTGGAGAACCCGGGTTCAAATCTCAACTCTGCCACTATCTGTGTGACTTTGGCCAAGTCCCTTCACTGCTAATCTCCTCATTGGTGAAGTGAGGATGTTGGAAAGGGTGACCTGCAGGATTCCTTCCAGCTCCAAATCAAGGATCCATGTCTCAGGTTCGAATTCTGGCTTTGCTGCTTCTGAACTGTGTGACCTCAAGCCAGTAACTTAATCTCTTTGGGCCTCAGTTTCCTCATCTATAAAACAAAGGGGCTGCACACATTTTTTCCTATATCTTACAATATCCAGAACAAGCTTCTGCACACAGTAAGCACATAATTATTGCTTAGCGAATGGACAAAGCCTTCCCAGCCCTCAGTGACACTCCGCCTCTCATAGATTACATTGTTTGAGACTCGAAGACCCTTTCTCTCATTCCAGGCACAGTATGTGCTTCCCAAACTAGCTGGTATTTACTTATCTTGTATTGCATCCAATAAGTCTCCTTCCACAAAAGCTAAGTTGCTTCAAGGCAGGAGCTATTTCACATCTTGGTTCCCCTCCCTAGCACTTCACACAGAACCTGGTACATGACAAGAGTTTGTTCATGGAGCTTGAGTGAAAGAATTGGAATTCTGGGATCTCTCAGTAGTCTGGACCAAAAAAATCCTCCCTGAGAAATCCCTGGCAAGTGCCTTAGAGCTTCTATGCGAACTTTCATTACCTCTGCCAATCTTGCTTGTGTAGTGCTTTCACTGTTGGAAAATCTTTCTGATATTTACCTAAATCTGCTTCCTTTGACCACTTCCAACAGATCCACCTATTGGGGCCAATTCTTCCCATGGGGGCCAAGCAGATACTTAATCAAAGATTTAGGAGTTGGAATGGGACCTCACAAGCCAAGCAGTTCTCCTTCTCTCCTTTCGATTCCTTCCTTCTTCCTTCCATTATCCTTCTTTCCTTTTTCTTTTCCTTTCTTTTCTTCTTTTTCTGTTTTCTTTCTCCATTTTCTCCTTCCTTTCATCTTCTTTCTGACCTCCCTCCTTCCCTTTCTTTCTCTCTCACTCTCTCTCTTTAAGGAACAATTCTTTGTTCTTTAAGTTCTTTAAGAAACAATTGGAACATGCAGACCAAAAAATGACTTAAATAGATACCTCAGTCCCCAAATAAGGTTCCTTTGAAAAGAAAAAATAAATAAAATCCCAAGTCTCCAATGAAAAATCATCTTAGTTTTCTGCTACCTGATTTGGATTTTATATAAGTTAGATGGGGAAGAAGACAAAATGCATTTAGTTCTCAAGCATTGCTGGATTCAAGTTTGACTTTAAGTCAGGAGAGATCAGTATTCTATCCCACTAGTGACAAATTCTAGCTGTGTGACCCTGGACAAGTCACTTAACTCAGTTTCCCCAACTGTAAAATGTAGATAACCACACCTGGAAAGGACACTCATTGAGTTGATACAGGGGACAGTCAAACCAAGTTTTAAAACTGTAATAAAACACTTCCTAGCTGTGTGACCCTGGGCAAGTCATAACCCCAATTGCCCTAGCAAAACAAAACAAAACAAAACAAAAAAAGAAACTTGAATAAGTGGCGCAGTAGAGTACTGGCTCTGGAGTTAGGAGGACCTGAATTCAAATCCAGCCTCAGACATTTGACATATACTAGCTGTGAGATCCTGGCAAGTCACTTAAGCCTGATTACCTCACCAAAAAACAAACAGAAATAGGAGAAACTGAGTGCTGGCTTGGTACTCAGCAGGCTAGACCAATCACAAAAGGAAATGCTAGACGGATGCAGAGAAGGGCAGCAGGCTGGGGAGGGATGGAAGACCAGGCCATGGGTTTGGGTAAAGGTCCTCAGGGCATTTCAACTGGAGAAGAGAAGGTTTAGGGGGGCACATGATAGCTATCTTCAGGTATCTCAAGGGCTGTCACATGAAAGAAAGATTAGCCTTGTTCAGCTAGGCCCCAGAGGGCAGAACTAGAAAATGTGGGTGGAAGTTATAAGGAGGGAAATTTCAGCTCAATGTCAGGACATAATTCCTAACAGAGCCGTTCCAGTGGAATGGGCCTTCTTGGGGAGGCTGGAGGTTGGGGGTTCCCTCACTGGAGGTCTCCAAGCAGTGAGCTGACTGGCTCACTCAGGACTGGACTACCACTCAGGAGTGGTAGAAGGACAGGACTGGAATAAGTGCCTTCCCGCTCTGGGCCTTGGTGTGGGACTCTGCAATGGCTCTGAGAGCCTCAACTCTGGCCATTTCAGAAACCGAGGGGAGACAGAAAGATGGGCCGGTTGGTGTGAGGGGCCTGGAGGAGAGGATGTTTCCTGGATTTCAAAGGAAGCTGCTGGTCCTCAAACTTAGGAGGCTGAATGTAAATCAACACATGCCAGGTTCACTTCTTTTTTCTGTCATTTAACCTCTCCCATTGTTTTCCCCTTTAGTCAGGGAGGTGAGAGGACGTCTGGTCTACCTTCCCAACACCAATGGAGATTCTGTGAATCTAAGATTCTCAAGCCCCTTCACAGGGTACAGGACTACAGTTCTATAGCTAAAAGGGACCTGGACGGTCCTTGTCTGCTCATTTGGCAGATGAGGAAACAGCAAAACAAAGATTCAAACACTGGGACCTAGTGATGATCAACTACGGAAGACTCAGTTCTTTTAAGTGGTTCAATGATCCAAAGCAATCCCAATAGACTTTGGACAGAAAATGCAACCAGAGAAAGAACTGAGGAGACTGAGTGGAAATCATCACATGCTGGGTTCCCTTCTTGTTTCTGTTTTTTTATCTCTCCCATGGTTTTCCCTTTTGCTCTGATTTTTCTCTCCCAACATGACTCATAAAGCAATGTGTATTAACAATAAATAACTTACAAACTCCTAGCACTCAAACCGCTTAGCCACACCACTTCTGTAGACCAATTCAACCCACTTTCCCAAACCCTCGGGACAGAGACTGACAAAGAACCATCTTCCTGTCTTCACCCTGAGCTTACAAACAACCCGGAGGGACTCGGTTACATAGATGGAGGCTCCGAGACATCCAGAGCCGGAACATGAAGAAATCAGAAGCCAATGTTCCCCAGCTCTCCCGTGATCCTAGTTATATGGAGTGTGGCTTCCATGCCCAATACCCTTGACCAGGAAATCAGGAGTCCTTGTCAATCACTCCAACTGGACCCTCTTCCATTCTGCCTGACAAGGAGCATGTGCCCATTTTATACATGGGAACACTGAGGCCCATGGCGAGTGAATCCAGGTCTCGGGGCTCCAAGAGTCTCATGCCTTTCTCCCTGAACCAATCTAAGCACGGAGGGATTTAAAATTCGAGCGCTACCATTCTCAGGTTGTCCAGAAGGCCACAGATTTAGAGCTGGTCCCTGGAGAACATCTGACCCCCTTCTTTTTACAGAGGAGGAAACTGGACTAGAGAGAGAAATAACTTGTCCACTTGAGTTACAGCACCCCATCAGGATATTTCAGATATTGGTCACCAAACCTATGTCCTTTTCTCTCCGAGTCCTGCTCGATTAGAACATGAGATATCTTCTGTCAAATTGGTCCCTACAAACGCCGGCTTCTCTGCTCGGAAACTCCCAGTGGCTTCCGCTGCCCACAAGATATGGTTGGTGTTCTGGTCCTGGCATTCAATGCCCATACCAACCTTAGTTCCCTTTACTTTCCCTTCACATCCTCCAGGCTCCTGCCCTCCCTATGATCCGCTGACTACATGCTGAGTTTTGTCCCCTCTCATCCATGGAAGGCCTCCCATACTCTGTTCGCCTTTTGATACTGCTGGGGGAGCCCAGAAGAGCGACTCTGACTCCGAGGGCTGCTGGACAAGCTGCTGGGGGAGCCCTTTGGGGCTCTCCCCCCTCCCATGATGACCTGGGCTAATCTGTGGGGCTGAGAGGGGACCACGGGGAGCCCCATCCATCCAACCAGTGCCCAAGGCCAGAGTCGGGGGAGGGAGGGCAGGGGCCCGAGGTTACCTGCAGCAGCAGCCGTTTGGGCTTCGGGCCTCTTTTCCTACACCCGGATGCACGATCTTTCTCTTCCCTGGGGGGCATGAGGCGGATGGAGGGAGAAAAGGAAAAACCAGTGATGGACAAGGCAAGGACAGCCGGGCACGTGTGTGTCCCCTGAGACGACTCTGCAGGGCGATCCCTGGGACAACTGGCGGAGGGTCCTAGAATTAAGGCTACCTCATCCAACCCCCTTCAATTTACAGAAAGGGAAACTGAGGGAGGAGGAAAGTTCCATGCCCAGTGATTGATGGCAGAACTGGGATTAAAACTCGGGTCCTCAGGCACCAAGCCAAGGATTTTCTCATCTGGTGACATCTCACTGTCACAGGCCCCCTCCTCACTGGGCCCCCCATACCAGAGCTGCCAGTCCCATTGGGGGATTTAGAAAACTAGGTGTGAATTTCACTTTAGGGAAAGCTCAGAAATGTTGTGAATAAATGGAATACTTGTAAATTAAATTGGTCTTAAAAGCCCCAAGGGAGGGATTTCACTTCATCCCCTGTTCTCGGATGGAGGGAAGATACTATAGGTAAGGAAAACCTTCCCAGCTTGGAACGGGCAGTTCTGGGAGTGGTAAGTTCTCGTTACTGGGGATCTCCAAACAAAATGCTAAAACTTTGGGGCACTATTGGGGAGTTCTTGTTCATTCAACAAACATTTAATAAGCACCTACTATGCGCCTGGTACTAAGGGCACAAAGGTAAATATCAAATAATTTCTATGTTATTGGGTTGGGCTAGGTAGGCTTGGGTCCCTTCCATCACAGAAGTTCTAGGAATCTTACGGTGAATCTATCTGTAAACTTCCTTTTTCTCTTCTCTCTCTTTCTCTCCCTCGTTCTTTCTCTCTTTCTCTTTTTCCCGCTCTTCTTTTCTTTTCTTCTTCTTCCTTTTCTTCCTCTTTCCTCCTTCCTTCTTTTTTCTCTCAAAAGAGAGCCCTTTCTCCTTTCTCTTTCCCCTTCCTCTTTTCTTCTGTTCTTTTTCTTTCTCCTTTCCCCAGTCTCTCCTTTTCCCTCTTTTTCCTTCTCTCTCATCTCTCTCTTCTTCCCTCTTTCTGTCTCCCTCCTCTTCTTTTCCTCTCTTTTCTTCTCTTTTTTGTTTCTCTCTTCCCCCCTTCCTTTTCTCTCCTCTCCTTCCCTTCTTCTCTCTCCCTCCTTTTCTTACTCTCTCTTTCTCTTGGTGACTCTTTCTCCTTCCTTCCTTTTCTCTTCTCTCTCCTCTCTTTTTCTTTCCCTCCTTCTCTCTCCCTCCCCTTCCTTTTCTCTTCTCGCTTTCTCTCTCTCTTTTCCCTTCCTTCTCTGTCTCTCCCATTTCTCTCCTTCTCTCTCTCTCCCCTTCCTCCTCCCTCCCTGGATCTCTCTAGCTTTCTTTCTCTCTGCTTCACTGCCCCCCCACCCAAACATTTATCAATTTTAAGAAATCCAGACTCTGCTTAAATCCCCTCTTCCTGAAGCTGCAGGAGGACACACCCGGCTGCTGCCCGCGGGGAGCTTGTGATCGTGACCAGCCAGTGTATCCAGAGATCCCAGACAGAGCATCCTGTCCGTCCTCGTGATAATGGAGAACAGACTCAGCCCTGCCGCAGGCTGGGACCTCTCAGCCATGGATGAACCGGGAGCCGACAGAGCCCCGGGGGCCGGGAAAGGGGCGAACCCACAACTGCACAACAGTCGCCTGGCAGCTGTTTGAGGAAAGCGAATGGAAACTGGAGGGCCTGGGATGGGGGGGGCCTTGAAGGGGAACGGAGGGAAGGGGCCCATCAGGGGAACTGGGAACATTCTGTCCTATAGTCAGGCACAGGCCAGCGCTATTGGGAAACCTGGGTTCTAGTCCCAGATCTGTATGGACTCATAAGGTAACCTTGAAAAAGAAAATCTATCCTCAAGTCAGAGTTTCTAAACCGATCGGAATGGACCAAAAACATCTGAGCTAGAAAACGCCTTCGAGGGGTTGGAATTGGAGCGGCCTGAGGTCCCTTCTGGCCCCAGACCAAGGAGCATTTCACTGGAGACATGGGGAATTATGGATACAGAATGTTCCATACCTCTTCACATACTGCTGCTGTTATTTGTTGTTTTTGCATAACTGTTTTTGTTTGTTATAAGTTCAAAGGGTGAGGGGGTTTAAAAATGATTCTAATGTAGAAACTTAAAAATGCAAGGAGTCCAAGGAACTTAGTTCAAGTCTTGATTGCTACATACTACTTGTGGGACCTCAGGCCTCAGTTTCCTCCTCTGTAAAATGGACTGGCCCAGATGGTCACTAATCCTAGGATGTTATCAAGTGTGAATCTTCTCTATTCCATCCTTGGTACAATAGAATAAATCCTGGATTTGGAATGAGAAGACCTAGACTTAATCCTGCCTCAGTTATTCACTAGCCGTGTGATCTGGGACAAGTCACATAACCTCTCCAGGCCTCAGTTTCCTCCTCTGTAAAATGAGGGCAGGGGGTTAGACCAGGTGGCTTCTGAGGGCCTTCCAGCTCCAGATCTGTGATCTATGACTTTGGATAAACCACTTAGCCTCAGTTTTCCTCACCTATAAAATGGAGATAATTCCCAGTCTTCCTAAACTCTCAGAAATTGTGTGAGTGGAGAAAAAGACGTGAGAACACACCGACAGGAGCAGAGCACTCTGGGACCAGCCCTGGGGCTGGAGAAAGGGGAGAAAGAAAGGAGTAGGGAGTCCCAAGTCCACAAAGTGGGTGAGGGCAGCCCAAGGTCAAGTTCAAGGTTGCTGGTGATGCCCTGGGCTGGTGAAGGGGGATGGCTTTGGGCCATAGAAGAAGGGATCTAAGCTGCTGTTTGTCAACCTCAATCTGAGGCCTGGCTTCAAAAAAGCCCCCGATGCCAGAAACTTGAGCCGCCAAAGGCTTAGCACGTTCCCAGACAGACATGTCCCAGCTGTATGCCTGCTGAGCATCTGCTCCAGCTCCAGCCCACCAGGGGGCTGAGAGTCCCCCATGGGGCTGTAGGGCATGGCCACGGTGCCGGAGGCCAGGAGGGAGAAGCTCCCAAGCAACTGTCCTCAGCCTTGGGCTTGAAACATGGCCCCTCAGCCCTGGCCCCTCAGCCCTGGCTCCTCAGCCCTGGCCCCTCAGCCCTGGCCCCTGAACCATTGCCCCTCAGCCCTGGCTCCTCAGCCCTGGCTCCTCAGCCCTGGCCCCTCAGCCATGGCCCCTCAGCCCTGGCCCCTGAAACATAGCCCCTCAGCCCTGGCCCCTGAACCATTGCCCCTCAGCCCTGGCTCCTCAGCCCCGGCCCCTCAGCCCCGGCCCCTCGCTGAGGCTCCTTAGGTAAATAAGCTGCATGTACCCCGTGGCCGGCTGGGCCCCATCAGCACAGGGCTGTCCCCCGCCTGTCACGTACTCAGTGTTCTAGCTGACGCAGACAAGCCGGGCTGCCTCGTTCTCAGCCTGCCCTCTTGTGTGTGTGTGTGAGTGTAGGAGGGTGTGTCCGTGCCTGAGTACTCGTGGAAGGTGTGTGCAAAGGCGTGTGTGTGTGTGTGTGTGTGTGAGACTGTAAATGTAGGTTGCACTGTGTGCGTTGTGTGTGGGTGTATAAGTATTAGAGAATGTGTACTGTATATGAGTGTGTGAGTGAATTGGAAGTGTATATATGTATAAGCATGTATACGAGTGTGTATGTGTATTTGTGTGAGTATATGTGTATGAGCGTCTATGTATGTGAGTTTATTGTAGGTATATGTGTCTGTGTATTGTGTATTTGTGTGTGTGTATGTGTATGTGTGTGTGTGCGCTGAAGCCAGGGTTTGGAACTTAGCCCTGACCCTGGGTCCATGTCCCCAGCACTATTCCTACTTCCATCGGCCATAAGCCCTTCCTCCCTTTGAGGCTCAGCTCAGTGAAGGCCGGGCAGGGGCTGCAACAGAAAGAATTCTGGGTTTGGAGTCAGCATGTGGGCTCACAGCCTGGCTCCTGAATGTCTGCACCTCCACTTCCTTCTCTGTAAAGGGAGAGACTTCAAACAGATGGCCCCTTGGGTCCCTTCCAGATCTAGACCTAGGGTCCTGCCTCTATGACCTTAGGTAGTTATCTCCTTACCCTGGGCCTCAGTTTCCTCACCTGTAAAATAACCTAGGTCTCCCTCATTATGCTTCTATTACAAAAAGGTACCTCACAGCACAATTCAAAGCCTGGGCCTGCCGATTCCTCCCCCTGTGACTCTGGGCAAATCATTCAAACACTTGGAGAAACCTCAGTTTCCTCCTCTACCAAATGAAGGGATTGGATAAGGGAACCTCTCAGACGTACGTCCCTCTGCTCCCAAGATGCTGTTCCCTTCAGGAAGTCTTCTACCATGTACCCACTCAGAAGGGACATCTTTCTCCTCAAGTTGGTCCTGGACCTCCCTTCTGCCCAGGGCATGTTCTGTCTGATCACCTAGACAGGTAACTCAGGAACACTTTAATACATGTTTTAAATGAGCCGAATCAAGAACATTTGCCAACTCAAGTCCAAACTCAGAAATCAGAAAGAACATTTCACAAAAAGAGACAGCCCTGGGGGGTGGCTCGGCACCTCCACGTTGCCTCGGGCTTCTTTTGTGGCTTTTAATGGGCCATCAACAACTTGGCAGAGGATAGGGTGGAGGGATCCAGAAACAGACTCTGCTGAAAACTGGCCCAACATGTTGTGTAATTACGGTGACTTGGCTCCAAAGAGTGGAGAAGAAAAGGTCTTTCCTTTCTCTCCTTGCAGAGGTGGGGGTCTACGGCTACGGAACACGGCATACATCACTCAAATGATGTCTCAGCCAGTTTCCCCGAGCTACTTTCCCCCTCCTGACTGCCTTTTAGATTTCTAGGGACAGATGAATACGTTGAAAATAAAGCTGACATAATATCAAAAGATACTAATTAAAATAATATAAAGTAATGAGAAAATGAATTAAAAATGAAAATTAAACTCTGTAATGAAACATTAGGTTTGATTTATACCCCATTTTCTGGATCGTCTGCTACAGATGAGGCCCGCCAATGAACATCTGGGCACCGTTTGTCTGTTCTCCTGGCCTTTGTGGATATGTGGATGTAGGTGTGTGTGTGAGTGTGCATGTATGTATGAATAAATGAGAGTGTGTGTGTATACACACACACACATACATATAGACACACACACGTGTGTGTGTGTGAAATAGTGAAATATGTGTATATAAATATATAGGGTGTGTTAATATATGAGTGTATTAAGCACATGTATAAGAATATGAGTTTCTGAGTGTATATGTGTACATGCATTTATATGTATGTGAATATGAATTGCGTAAATGTATGAGAGTGTGTGAGTGTATATATGTGAGGGCAGGAGTATGTATGAATGAATGTGCATGTGTGTGTGTGACTATGTAAGAATATGAATCTATGAGTATATGTGTGTACATGAATGCACGCAATGTATATGTATAAATGAATGAGTATATATATGTGTGTGTGTATATGAAAAACTAGGAGTATGTGTGCATAAATATGTGTATATATATATGTGTGTGTGTGAATATGGAAATGTATTGTGTAAGAGTGTGAGGAAGGTGAGTATATGTATGTGCACACAGGCACGTGTGTGTGTGTGTGTGGTGGTATATGTGAATGAGTTTATGTGTTGTGAATATGAGTGTGTAAGCATACATGTGCATGTCTAAGAGCATGAGTTTGTGTATATATGTATGTATATGTGTGCAGGTACATGTGGGTGTGAATGAATGTGTATGCATGTATAAGACTATGAGCATGAATATATGAGCACATATATGTGAAATAGTATGTGCATGCATGTGTATGAATGTGAATGTGCATGTATGAGTAAACAAGTGTGTATGTATGTGTGGGGGGGAGTATATATGTGTGAGTGTGTACATGTATGTGAGTGCATGAGTATAAGTATGTAAACATGTGAGTGTGTGTAAGAGCATGGGATTATGTATTATGTAAGTGCATGCGTGTATGTGCATGTATGTGTGTATGGCCAGGCTCCCTATTAACCTCCTTTCCTGTATTTATTCCCTCAGTGTTGATCATCTGGCAGTTGGGGAAATGTTTGTGAATGAGAGTGAAACTTTGTTCTTTTCAAGCGAAATGTCAAATGTCAAAATGAACATATCTTGATAAAAAGTCATTTGAAAGGTTCCTTGCAGGGAAGCCGGGGCACAGGGTCAGTGAGTATATAGATCAAGGCAAGGGTATAAGAGGGAGCTGGGAAAATTCACTCACAGAGAACACTCCTCATTGGATGACTGGCAGCTCCCTAAAGGCAGAGGGGGTCTCGCTTTCGTCTCGGTCTCCCCGGTGACCGTGAAGACTTCATCATGCTTGTTGATAACCTTATCTCTTTCAGAAGTCACTCAATGCAAACTATTCATTTTACAAAGGGGGAAACTGAGGTTCAGAGAAATGGGGATTTGACTAAGGTCTGGTCAGGGTCAGAACCAGGATTTTGGATACAGGACTCTTTCTCCCTTTACTCCTGGTCACCTGGCACAAGAAGGGGTCAAAGCTGCCGGGGTCATGAAAATGATGGGGAAGGTAACCTAGGGAAGAACCTAGAGTTCCCTCATCACAGATGGGCCATAGAAGGGAGTTCTCCCTTGCCGGAGATCTTCGAGCAAAAACTGGCTCAGAGAGGGAATCCTGCCCCGTGAGATGGCCAGGATGATTCCAAAGGCGCCGGCCTACCTTGGGGTTACAAGCCTGGGATTTCAGCTACCTGAGCCTCTTCAGTTTCCCATTCTGTATAACAGAGTAGAACCAAGTCATAGGATTCTAACTTTTGAACTAAGATCTTAAGAATGATCCATCCACCTCCCTCCTTTTACAGAGAGGGAAATTGAGACTCAGAGAAGTGAAGGGACTTGTCCAGATAGGAAAAACAGACTTTTAAAGCTTGAACCTAGGTTCTGTGCTTCCAAATTCAGCACTCTTTCATAGTTTTAATGTTCTGTGTTCTATGACTGCTCCCAACTTGAACTTCAGTTCTAAGCTTTCTCCCGATCCAGATATTCTATACTTGAATCCACAGAAACTGATGAAATGACCCAGCAAAATAGTATAAAGGGAGAAGAGGGCACAAGAAAGAACCTTAGGGGAGAATTCCCACAGGTTTCAGGAGCAACCTGGATGAAAATCCAATAAAGGCTGAGGAGCCGCAGTCGGACAGGGAGGAGAATGACCAGGGCAGCAGTACAATTCCAGCTCTGCCAACCTGTTCGTCTGTAAGCTAGGAGGGACTCTAGAGGTTAAGTTGTCCAAGCTCCCCATTTTACACATGAAAAGAATGAAGCTTAGGGAGAAGGCAACCTGCCCAAGTCACACATCCAGACTGAACTTCATTACTCTTTGACTGCTGCTTCTTGTTTCTAAAGATCACAATATTCTTGACTTTTATTCTTTTAATGACTAAAAAAATTGTCATTATCGTGTTTACGTCACTTTCCCCTGCAGGGAAACTGAGGCACAGGGACACCAGGTGTCTGGACCAATGCAATATAATGGGTCGGGGATCTGGAAAATGACATTCACGGGGATCATCTCTAATTAGATGATTGTAAGATGTTTCAGAGAAGAAACTTTCTTAGGTTCAGCCAAAAGTCTTCTGACATCTAGGCAAGTGCTCATGGCCACGGGGAGTGATAGTGGAGTGATCTCTCCCTGATAAGAGAATGTCCCTAGTCTACAGAGGTAAACTGAGGCAAATTTACAGGAAATAGGAAGGCAGAATACTCCAGTATGTCTCCTCCCTAAAATGGACATAAGTTGTTTGGGTTATGGTTAACTCCTAAATTGTAGGATATCCCTTGTTCTGCTGCTTATATTTCATGAGTATAAGTTATATGCCCCAGAAGACTGAAGTATAACTCTCTTGTCTCCCAATTTGTTGAAATCATGACCTTCCTTTATAGTCCCACTTGGATGCCATCTCCTCCATGAAGCCTGCCTGAATTCCACCCTGACCCTCAGTGGCCTGGGACCTCTGTCCCTCTGATGCCCAGCTCATTTGGCCCCATTTGGGCCATTATTCCCCCCCCAAAAAAAGAGTAAATGATTGAGGGCAGAGCTTATACTATTTTTCACTCAGTATCCCCCAGGGCCGAGCACATAGAAGGCACTTCATAAATGTGTGTACACGTGATTCAGCTCTGGGCTCGATGAAGGCAGGGACCTTGTTTGTGATTCAGGTCAGACTGAGCATAAGGACAGAGGAAATGCTCAGGAACAATGGCATGGGCATCCCTGTGCCAGGTCATCGAGATGCCCACCGCCCACCCCAGCAGGGAAAACAAAGGACCCGCTTACTTCTCCTCATACGCCATGACAAGGCGAGGGTCCAGGATATGTTCCTCTGGCTCCCATGTACTGTACCTGGGGAAAGATGTGAAAGATGGTGACCGTCAGTAGCATCAATAGCTGGCCAATGTGGGGGAGGAAGTGCCCTGGCCATGGTGGGGATGGCTGTGATCTGGTGGTTCCCCTACCCAGATATACCTTCTTTCACTGGCCCTCTCCTATCTAAGAATGTGTTTGCCAATTCAGCGGCAGCAGCCTTCAAGGCCCACCTAGAAATCTAACTCTTCAATGAAGCCCCACTTCATTCTTAGAACATGTCCAGGATGGGAGTAATGTCAGAACACTCCCTAGCTCCCTGGAGTTATTTTTTATGGCCTCTATTTGTATCAAGATTGCCCGTGGAGTGAGTTACAGTCTTATCGCCCTCCTAGACTGAAGCTTCCTGAGGGTTAGTAGTGGGCATAGAACTCTGGCCAAGTCAATTTTGTCACTCTGGGAAATCTCCACACAAAGAAGGGGTTGGAATAGGTGATGAGCAAAGTCCTTCCCCTTCCCAAAATTCCCTGTTCTAAGGCACCTCTCTTTGCTCTGACATTCCCTGTTCTGAGATCCTTCCCAGTTGGCTCCCGTTCCAGGGATGAGACTTGGAACAGAAGGAGACAAAGTTGTGGACAGGGATGGCACTGGAATTTGTTTTGTTCTAATGCACATTTGATTTTTCCCCAATGACAGGGAGGGAAAAATAAAAGTTTGTTAACTGAAAATAAAATAAGATTTCAAGAGGTTTTACTCTTTCAATGTTAGTTTTGCTTGTTTTTTTTTTTTTAACTTTTAAATTTCTTTCTTATCAGGGCTGCCTCCCTGGAAGGGACTGAAAGACCCAGTGGGAGACGCAGCTGATGAAAAACAAAAGATCGATAAGATTTTTAAAAAGATCTTTATAAACTTGTACCGAGGCCCAAACTAGGGTTCAGAGAATTAAGGTGATTGGCTCACATTCCCATATCAGGGGAGGGTCTAAGAAAGGATTGGATGTCAGGTCTGCCTGAGTCCACTCCTGGGCCTCTGGGTCCTCAGAATCATGCAGGATAGAGACAAACAGGATACCAGGGGTCACTGGGACCAATTCTCTGTTTATAGGTAGGGAGATCTATGCCCCTCTCTGGGGGACGTGACTGCCTCTGCCCGTCCTCCTTTGTCCCAGGCAATCGCGAGACAGATCAGGGCCCGGAAGATGCTACCTGGGAGAAGTTGGGAGGGACCCCTAGTGTTCCTGATCTGAACTGGCTTCCAGAAAAATGCCAGGCAAGGTCTCAGAAGAGGGAGGGTCAGGGCTGCGAGGGGCCTTAGAACAGTGGATGAGATAGCTGGGAGAGATCTTAGAATGCTGGGAGGGAGCATAGAACAAGGCATGTCAGAGCTGGGAGGGAGCTTAGAACAGGGGATGTCAGAGCTGGACAAGAGGTTCTTAGTCCTCCTAATCATCCAACCCTTTTGCAAAGGAGGATCCTAGGCCAACAGGGGCTCCTGAGTTGCCCAAAGGGAAGCATCCCGAAGGTTAACCAGAGCAGAAACTGGAAACTTCTTCCAAGTTCTGTGAAGGAGGCGATGGGCTGAGACAAGCGGGAATGAGTCAGCTGTCCTGGACTTGGCTTTCCTCCATCCCCCACCTCTCTTCCGGATCTTTTCATCCATGGCCCTCCCCTCCAGCCCCCAAGGAAGGAGATCATTCCAGGCAGGACATTCTCTTCCTCCAGAGGCTGAGAAAGCAGCCCTGGGGGATGGAGGATTAAGTTTGTTAAACACTTAGCACAGTGCCTGGCACATCATATGTGCTCCCTTTGGGTCAAGAAAGGCAGGATTCGGTGAGCTTGGGAGACCAGGCGGCAATTCAGCAAAACATTGACCAAGCTCTAGGCGAGGAGCTGGGGGAGGGGAGGACAAAGGTCAGGGGGACGGGGACTGGTGATCTGGGGACTTGCAGAGCAGGGAGGGGAAGGATCCCCGTACACCTGGCTACAAGCTCTGCTTCTGCCAGTGACATGATGTGTGACTGTGGGCGAGTTATTCTTCCTCTCTAGGTCTCAGTTTCTCTGTCTATGAAGTAAGGAAGTTGGACTAGATAATCTCTAAGGTCTCTCAGTATATGCATCTTCTATTCTAAGACCCCTTCCCCACCTCTAATGTTCTAAGGCCTCTTCTAGGTCTGATATCATGTTCTAAAGCCTCTCCCAGGTCTGACATCCCATATTCTAAAGATCCTCTCAGGTCAGGCATCCCATGTTTTAAAGATCCTCTCAGGTCAGGCATCCCATGTTCTAAAGATCCTCTCAGGTCAGGAATCCCATGTTCTAAAGATCCTCTCAGGTCAGGAATCCCATGTTCTAAAGCCTCTTCCAGCTCTGCCATCCCATGTTCTAAAGTCTCTCTCAGTTCTGCCCTCCTTTGTTCTAAAGCCTCTTCCAGCTCTGCCATCCCATGTTCTAAAGCCTCTTCCAGCTCTGCCATCCCATATTCTAATGGCTCTCCCAACTCTGCCATCCCATGTTCTAAAGTCTCTCCCAGCTCTGCCATCCTTTGTTCTAAAGCTTCTTCCAGCTCTGACACCCCATGTTCTAACGGCTCTCCCAGTTCTGACATTCCAGGTCAAAGCCTCTCTGAGGCATGGGGTGGGGCAGCCTCCCTAACACAAAGCCCAGGATCCCATGGAGCATCACCCTGTGTGACCAATCTGAGCAGGGGGACGGGCTGGGGTGGGGGAGGCTACATCAGGCTCAGTGATAGATGGAGGGCGTGGGAGAAGCTGAGCAGCCGGAAAACAGTAGGCCACGTGACTTGGGCTCCCTCCGGGCTCCTCCTCCTCCCCCTCCCCACCTCTGGTAGGAACTCGTAAACAAGCGTGCTAGGAGCTGACTCAGAGCCCAGCCTGGCATGAGTGCCAACTCACAGGGAGGGAGGGGGAGGAGGCCCGGGCGCTAAGGGGAGGGGGCGCACTCCAGTGCAGCTCCAGGGGGTGCGGATGGGGGCAGGACAGCCTTCAGTGCCCTTTGGAGTGGGGACACACTGGGGTCATCAAGGACCATCCTTCATATTCCCTTTGCCAAAGGGCAGAGACATCCACTGATTTATCCCAAGTCAAACCCAGGATAGAGCGGGACATCTCTGTGCAGAGGGGTCTGGCCACCTTTCCACTGGGCCCCATGTCTGTCCCCTTGTCACTGGGGAAGATGGAAGAGCCTACAAGCCTCCCTTCAGAGACTGCCTCTGATGCTTCCTTACTGTGTAACCTCAGATCCTTCCCCTCTCTTTGCCTCAGTTTACTCATTAGAAAAACAAGAGATTTGGATGAGATACTAAAGGTCTCTTCCAGGTCCCGAGCTAACATCCTGCTTCTTATCCTAGCAGTCAAGGCCCTGCACAAAAATGCCCCCTTCTTAGCTTTCTAGCTTCCCTTCACGTGCTCCAGGAGGTGGGGGCAATGGGAACCTTGGAGGTCACCTAGCCCAGCCATTACTCAACAGAAACACCTGCTAGACCTTCGCTGACCAGAGGTCATCTAGCCATTATTTGAAGACTGTCAGAGATGGGAAGCTCACTACCTCACGAGGTCGCCTATCCCACTTTGAGACAACTCTCATTGAAGTCTCCCTGGGAAATGGACAGGAGATTCAGGCATGTTATCACAAACTTAAATTTGCCTCCCGTGGCTTCCCACCTCCACCCCAAGGGCCTAAGTCTGCCCTTCAGATACTGGAAGAAAGAGATCACATCCCTTCCTGCCCCTAGCCTTCCAAATACCCCCTCCTTCAGGTGAAGAGTTTCTAGGAGCCTCATCATCCTGGTGAAGGGCTAATTACCCACATGTCCATGTTGGTGCTCTCCTCCCTCAACTCCTGCCTTCCCTTTCTCACCTCCGAGATTTTGCTCACTGAGGTGCCCTCCTCCCGGAGTGCCTTCTGTACCCTGGCCTGGTCTTCCACTTGTTAAAATCGTTCAAGGTCAAGTTCTAGAGACCCTTCCTCATACTCAAAGAGATTTAGCTTGAGAGTTGGGGTCCTCAGAGGCCACTGAGTCCACAGCCCACATTTTACAGACAAGGAAACTGAGGAGAGGAGGGAGTGGGTAGTAAGTGGCCAAAGGCAGGACCTGCTGCCCAGGAGGGCCTGCCTCCCTGCTCCCTGGCTGTCGGGAGGATGCCGGGGTCACACAGCCAGAATGGGTATCTAAGCCATACAAGAAGGCTGAGGCCAGCTAAGGACAAGTTCCCGGGGCAGCCCCATCTCAAGGAGGGGATGTCAATCCCCTTTTATCCCACCAGGGGGCGCCTCCAGGATAGCTACCCCTGATGCTGTCACCTCTAGGAGACAGTCCTTGTCTCCTCCTGGCCCCAGGTATCCCCAGGCTCCTGTGGCTGCTGCCCAGCCGGGCCGTGTGCACCTGGCCCTGGAGGCTGGAAGCCCCAAGATCAAATTCCGCCTCATCCACGTACTAGCTGTGTGATCCCGGGCCAGTCAATGAACCCCCTTCTGCCTCAGTTTTCTCAACTGTAAAATGGGAATCAGAATAATATCCACCTCCTGATACTGTTGTGAGAATCAAGTAGAGACCATCTGTAAAGCACTTAGCAAAGTACCTACACATAGCAGGTGCTCAATAAATGCTTAAGCAATAATAATTATAATTAATAAATTAATAAGTGCTTTTTCCCTTGGAAATCCTTAGCATGGGTCCTGTTTATCCCCTTCAGCAGAGGTATCAAACTTGCCTCCACCAAAACTCCCCAGCTGCCCAAAACACATTAAAATGTCACTGGAAAAATGTTTAACCAAATGAATAAAAATGCAACAAAACACAGATGATGTTAGTTTGTGATTTTCTAAGTCTATAAAATGCAGTTGGTTTATTTGAGTTTGCTACCACTACCCTTCAGTGCCTCCTGACCTAAGCACACAGTAGGTGTTTAATAAATGCTTAATCTCTTCCTGGCCCTTTCAACAACACAATTTTCCTTATGGCAGGGGCTCCAGCTGCTTGGGAGTTAAGACACGTGAGGATAAAGGGCTAGCCCTGCCAAGTTGGTTTCAGCAGAAAGCAATCCAATCTAACTGATATTTATTAAGTACTTACTATGTTTTAGGCTGAAACAATCGAAAAATAATCTCTCCCTTTAGAGGATTTATTACCGGGGCCTATGGAGTGAAGAAACACACTGGATTTCTAGTCAAAAGACCTGGGAGTTAATCCACATCTCCTGGACCTCAGTTTCCTCCTCTGTACAATGGGGAAGGCTGTATTAGTTTTATCTCCAAGGTTCTTTCCAGATGGAAAGGGGTTAGATCATGGGTGTGGAATATTAGAAGGGGAAATGGGATTTGGTTTTAACTGCTTCTCTCATAAGGGAAAGTTCATTAAAGTGGGGAACGGGTAAGGAGAAGAGAAGGTCCTACTTCTCACTGATTAAATGACTGGTTAAAAAATGAACACAAAACTAAAACCTAAAAAAAAAAATCCTATGAAGCCAGGTAAGCTCCTTGAGGGCCGGGACTGATTTTTATCATTCTTTATATTCTCAGAATTTGGCACAGTGCCTGACACGTGTTATTTTTTTTTTTATTGGAGCTTTTTATTTTCAAAACATATGCAAGGATAACTTTTTCAACACTGACCCTTGCAAGACCTTGCACGTGTTATTATTGTTCAATCCTGGCTGACTCTTCACGACCCCATTGGGGGTTTTCTTGGCAGAGATACTGGAGTCATTTGCCATTTCTTTCTCCAGTCCATTTTACAGACTAGGAATCTAAGGCCAACAGGATGAAGGGGCTCACCTAGGATCGCACAGCTAGGAAGTGACTGAAGGTAGATTTGAACTCAGGAAGATGCAGACTCTGGAAGATTCCAGACTGCAGGGGCAACACTGAACACATTGTGGCTTTTAGCTGTAAGCCTGGCACATAGTAGGTGCTTAATACATTTTTGGTGAATGTTAGCTACGATGAAGGCTTGGGCCTGGCCTGCCTACCCATCCTTCCCTAGGCTCTCCAGGAAATCCAGGACTCCCCCTGGACTTGGAGGGGCAGGTCCAGTCTCTGCTCTCTCTCCAAAGGAATAGTTTGGAATAACTCTATTCTTGAATCCCAGCTCCTCCTCAAAGATTTCTGGTCCTTGAGTTCATCACCCTGGGCAGCCCAGGCCCTAGACCTCTGAGATGACCAAGGCAAGTGGCAAAGAGGGGAGAGGGGGCGGAGAAAAGGAGAAGAAGGAGGAGGAGAAACCCATTTTCTCGCCCCTTCCTCCTTACTTGTTACCATTCTCTTTCCCCTGGAAACTACTTTGTATACACTTTGTGTTTACTTAGCTGTGGCTACACTGAATCTGGCCCTCCCCAAGGAAGTGTCTATACTATGTAATCATTTAGCTTTGTAGGGATTGGAAGCTCCTGGACAGGAATGAAGGTCTGGGACAGGGAAACCCCATTTTTGACACTGACTGCCCAGGATGTATGACCTTGGGTAAACCATTTAACCTGCCCGGGCCTCAGTTTCCTGCTCTGTAAAATGAGAAGGTTGGGCTTAGACATGTATTTGCACCAGCATAGGGACTAAGCCTGGATGTGGAATCTCCTTCTACCAATGGCACCTCCTCAGCTTAGTTCCAGAAAATTGCCCGAGGCAAAAAATATAGTGATAACGGGGTCACATGGCCATGATGGATACCCAAGCCTTCCTGAGCCCTAAGCTGGTCCTCTTTCCTCCAGAGCATGGTATATATTTAATAAAGGTTTGGTAAAGGAGATATTGGGATGGATTGAGTGTGAGGGGCTTGCCCTGGGAATAAGAATGCAACGGCTTTGTGGAGGTGGGGGCCTATGGGAACAGAATGTGGTATACCTTGTCAGCTCTAGATGGAGTGTGGGTTAGTTTTTGCAGAATTACCTTTTCTCCTCTCTCTTTCTTATTTATTTATTTTTGCTGAGGCAATTGGGGTTAAGTCACTTTCCCAGGGTCACACAGCTAGGAAGTATCTGAGGCCAGATTTGGACTCAGGTCCTCCTGACTTCAGGTCTGGTGCTCTATTCACTGCGCCACCCAGCTGCCCCTCTTTTTAATTCTTTATTCAACATTTGACTCTTTACTGGGGATAGTGGGAAAGGAAGAAGGGAAGAAGCATTTATTAGGCACCTATTATGTTCTAGGCACTTAACAAATATTATCTCACTTGATTCTCACAACAACCCTCAGAGGGATATGCTGTCATTATCCCTATTTTACATCTGAGGAAACTGAGGCAAACTAAGTGATTTGCTGGGACACACAGCTAATAATCATCTGAAGCTAAATCTGAACACAGGTTTCCTGACTAGCCATTGAACCACCTAGTTGTTTGGGGTAGGAATATAATGGGAAAGAAAAGGGATGCACAAACAAGTCAATTAAAAAAAAATCTTTAAAATTTCCTTCAAGATTGTTGTTGTTGGGAAGATTTGAATTCAAATCCTACTTCAGACAATTCTTCATTAGTTCCCTTGAAATTCTTGACCTTTTGTGCTTCCAGATGAATTTTGTTATTATTTTTTCTAGGTCAGTAAAATAGTTTCTTGGGAGTCTGATTGGCATAGCGCTAAATAAACAGATTAGTTTAGGGAGTATTGTCATCTTTATTATATACTTCAGACAATTCTTAACGGTAACGCAAGGCAAGTCACTTAATCTCAATTTTGCCTCAAATCTCCTCATCTTTAAAATGGGGATGTTGATAATAGCATCAACCTTCCAGGGCAATTGTGGGGATCAAATGAGATAATATTTATATACTACTTTGTAAATCATAAAGCATATTAAGAAATATCTTCTTCAAATTAAAATGAAGAATTAATGTTAATCAGAAGTGTTATTATTGTTATTGGAAAGCCTTTTGTTGTTGCTGAAGGCCTAACTCCTCCACGAAGCATTCCATGATTCCTTGCCCCTTTGCTTGGATCCTGTTCATACCTGCAGACCAGCTGGATTAGGCTGTTAGCTCCCTGAGGGTAGAACAAGGCCTTATTCCTCTTTTACCCACAGTGCCTTGAAGTTTGCTAGGTGATCCATAAGTAACTGACTCTATACGAGGCGGGGCGGGGAAGGGAAGAAAAGGAAGGATGGATTGAGGGGAGGTCTTGGAGTTTAGGGCTAAGTCTGGGATACGCTGTTATTGTTACTGTGACAGACAGACGCAAGGACAGACACATACACGCAAACATATCTTACTTTGGGGGCCATCCTTTCCACTTGACCAAGTATTCCACTTTACCCTGGGAAGAAAGAGAGAGAGAGAGAAACAAGAGGGGAGGCAGAGAGAACACAGTGAGCCCTGAATTGGAGCCACACATCCTTGGCCAAACAGGTGGTTCGTGCTGAGGGAGGGTTGGACCCAGGCTCCTGGATCAAAAGTGGTGGGAGTGTGCCGGCTGATCGCCAACATGCCCTCCCTCAAACGGCTCACAGAAGGTGTGGAGCTCCCTCCAGTCCTTCCCAGACTCCCATACCAAGGGAACAATGGCACCCTATGCCACCCTCCTTATGCTTCTCTTGACCAGGAAACAGCTTTGGGATGAAAGCATCTATCCTCCGGCACCTCAAAACTACTTGTAAAAAAACTTTTTTTTAAAGTTCTAACAGGAAAAAACTTCTTCTTGGGATCTCATCAACACCAAACTCAGCTCTTGGAGAAGTGACAGGCTAAGGAGTTGGGGACCTTGAACGTTGGAGACTTTGGGGACTCAGACTGTGGTTTGGAACTCAATTCCTTATTCTTGTATAAGAGGAAGTGTGGTACAGTGGAAAGAACCTCAGGCTTGGCATCTGAAGGGCCCCAGTTGAGTCCTAGCAATGACATTCAGTAGCTGAGTGACACAGAATAATCACTTAGTTTTTGGGGACACTTCAGTTTTCTTAACCATAAATAAAACCGCAGTCATACCTGAACATGGAGATGAGATTTCTGAAAGTGCTTTGGCAACTGTAAAGCCATACATATTGTGAGTTATTCACTGGACTGGAAGGGACTTCAGGGACCATCTAGTCCAATTCCTTCATTTTACAGATGGGGAAACTGAGGCACAAGGAGGTTAAGTTACTTGGGTTTTAAGCTCTTGAGCAGGAGTTGCTTCAGAAGCCATTTAATCCAACCCTCCTCATTTTTATAGACAAGGAAACTGAGGGCCAGAGAAATTAAACGATCTGTCCAATGTCACATAAGAAATAAATAGTTGAGCTAGGATTTGAACCCAGATCCAAATCTAGTTACTACACGGTTGTATATTCATTAGAAAGGGAGGGACTGTAGCTTATGGTGGCAAGTGAACCAGTCTCTGAGTCACAAGACTGGTGGCCAATCCCACCTTTATAGATTTCACGATCTTGACAAGTCACTTGAAAGCAAGTCCCTAGGCAAGTCTGAAATACTAAGTTACAGATGGATGGTGATGGCTCCCATGAAGGTGATGTCCACTCTGGGAGTTCCCCATGAAATTGAAATCACAAAAGGAAAGGCTTTCAGTGGCTCCAAGGAAGTGGAGAAACAACAGACAATCACAGGGTGTCCTTAAGAGCTAAATTACAGTGAGTCTCTTTCTTTAAGACGGAACTAGGGAACTTAGATGGGGATCGACCTTTGGCTTAACCTCTCGGACTTCTGGGCCAAATCAGGAGATTGGACTAGATGGCCTCTGGCCTGTTAGCTCTAAATCTGATCCTAAAGGGCCAGGGGATTCTGCTAGGAGACGGGCGTCTTGGTGGCCTCTGTTTGCATGCCCTAGATGAAGGAATGAATGCTCCCTGATTGCCTGTCTTGCTGTTTATTCTGGTCAACCTGGAACCAAGGTGAAGTGGAAGATAAAACAAACCCCCCACCCCCCCACCCCTCCCAAGGCTCACTTTCTCCAAATGGAAAATGAAGGAAAGTAGGACTAGAGTGAAGCCCTCATCTTTGGACCTCCTTGCCCAGGAGATCAGAATCCATCCATTTCCCTGTTGGGCCCCGGGAAGGAGGGGAAAGAATGGCTGGAATGGCAGCAGGAGGGAAGGGATGGAAGGGGAAGGGATGGGAAGGGAAGCGAAGAAAAGGAAGGGAAGGAAAGGGATGCAATGGGATGCGTAGGGATTCGAGGAGATGGGACGGGATGAGATGCGCCACTGGAAGCCAGGGGAGTTTGAAGACTTTACTCGGGCTCTCCAAGCTTCCTAAAGAGGCCCTTACTAAGCAGGTTCGCTCTGTCCAGGATCAGGGGCGGCCAAAGGACGGGGTACCAGAGCCCAGCTCCGCCCCCCCCCCCCTCTCGCGGTCAGCCCGGGACCTGAGAGGCCCAACCCTCTTCACCCAGAGGCCGGGCTCTTCGAGAGGGCGGGGTTTGGGGGCCGGCCCAGGACCTAGAAGAGCTCCAAAGAGTTGGCCCTGGCGAGCTGGGATCCTCCAGGGAAGTCTGAACACGCGGTCTTGGGACATGCGGTCTCAGGACACGAGGGGGGTGGGGAAGGATGGGGAAGGGTGAGGGGAGTGATGGGGGGAGAGGAGGAAGTGGTGCCCGAGGAATCACGGTCAAGTTCACCTGCAGCAGACATGGGGGGAGGAGGCACGCAAGACTAGTACTTTTTTTCCTCCCGCAAAGTTCTACCCCCAACTTGAGAACTTAGGGGTTACTCCGGAGCTGAAGATCTCAAAGCCCACTACTGGCCACACAGGACAAACGCTTTCTCCTCCCAATTCTTCAAGGCGGGAAACTGAGGCGGGTACTCGGCTGAGATCGCTGAGCCAGCCTTTGGGAAGTTCCAAGATCCCCGGCCCAAGGGGAGCCCAGCTCCCCTCCTCGGACTCCCTGATGCCAGCTCTGCAAGCGAGGCAAAGGGGCAGGGAGGAGAGCCCAGACCCGCGGCCGGAGAAAGTGCCCGCTCCTCCCAGCTCCCCCTCGCACCGAGACCGTTGGCGGGCCCTCGCCGAGCCTCGCCACTGGCGGCGGGCCGCGGGTTGCCTCGGCCAGAAGCGGGAAGCAGAGGCCGCCGCCCCCTGCCCAGGCTCACCTTGCGCACGCGCTTCTTCCGGATACTCTCCACGGCGAACACCTGCTCCCCGATAGCAGACAGCTCCATGCGGGAGGGCGGCGGGGGCGGCCGGCCAGAAAACCCCGGAGTTCGGGAGCGGGCGGCGGCGGCGGCGGCGGCGGCGGCTGGGGCTGCCGCTGCCACTCGAGGGTGCGCGGGGTCCCGGGCAGGCGCGCACACTCGCACACAAACACGCACCCACAGCCCGCAGAGCCACAGCCACGGCCACGGTCACGGCCACACACCCCCTCGCGCTCACTCACGCCGCCGCCGCCGACGTTCCATTTTAGAACCTGCGCAACATTTTCCCCGGGACGCACGCGCGTCCGCGAGCCGCCCCGCCCCGCCCCCTTGCCCCAGGCCCCGCCCCCCGCGCCCAGTGACATCGGTTACCCCTTATCGGAACTGCCCTAGGCCAGGGCGGGGCGAGGAGGGGCGGAGCCTCGAGCCCCCAGCCGCCACTGGGGGCCCGGCTTCCCGGTGCCCGCCCCGAGCCCGACTACCCTCCTCTCCCGGTGGGGGGAGACAGGGGAGGGGGGGCCGCATCCCCGCCAGCTCCGGCCGGGAGCGGAGGCTGGGGGATGCGGCAAAGGCATCCCAGGGAACCGGGCGACCTAGAGAGGACCGGGACTAGGGGGCTCTCGCGGGCCCTCGGCCGGGGAGGCACCTGCCCTCCGAAGGTCTGGCGGGGAATAGAGTCTAGAACGTCCCACCTGGCTTGTCATCCCCAGCCCGCCTCCTTCTTGTAGGTGTGCTCTCTATTCTCCCGCGGACCTTAGCGTTTCTGGGTTTATCATCTTTATGTGAAAAGCCCTTCTCTCTGTCTCTCTCCGTCTCCGTCTGTCTTTGTTTCTCTGTCTCTTTCTCTTTCTCTCTCTCCTCCTTCTTCCTCTCTGTCTCTCTCCTCTTCCCCCTCTTGTTTTCTCCCTCTCCCCCTCTCCCCCTCTCCCCCTCCCTGTCGCTCTGTCGGACTCTATTCCCTCATCATTACTGACTACGGGACATCCATTTTGAAGTGCCCCTTGAAGGTCTCGATTTCCACACGTACAAAACCGAGCTCGTTACCCTTGCCTCTCCCTCCTCGGACTCTCCCTCTTTCCTCCAAGCCCCGCACTCCCCCCGCCCTTTGCCAGTCCCCCGGCTTAGCCGCCTTCGCTTTCTCCCGCCTCGGAGCGCTTCGCAGCCCCGTCGGTTGCCACATTTTCTCTCTCGGACCTCCAGCCCATCTCTCCACGCACTTCCTTCTCTCGTCTCCTCCGCCTCAGCCCTCTCTCACCTTTCAGACTGATGACTACTGCGGGACTCCTTTAGTTTCCCTACTTAAAATCACCCTCCATTTCGCTCTATTTTCTACCTAACCGCCGAAGGGATTTTCCTTCACTGTTGAGCTACCCTCTCACTCCCCTTCTCAATGAACTCCTCTGGCTCCCCGTTGCTCAAGATAAATTCGAAACTTCCTCTTTGGGGCCCTTCCCAGCCCGGTCCCGCGCTACCTTTCCGGCTCCATTACTTTATTCCCCTTCCTGCGCTCTACGGTGCTTCCAAACTGACTTCTCCGTTCTTCCCAGAGGAAAAGCCGTTTCCCTTTTCTATTTCTTTACCCCAAGCCACCTCTCCCGCCTGGATTGCCTTCCCTCCGTCTCTGCATCTAGAACCCACGACGAATTCAGCTCAGACACCATCTCCCTGAAGCCTTTCTCCATCTCAGCAACCGCTGATCATCTCCCTCCATGTCTACCTGTTTATTCTACATGCCCTTATACACGTGGATGCTGCGTCCTCCGCTAGAATGTAGGCTAGGCTCTCCAGAAAAGAGAGGGACCCCTTCATTTTGGTCTGGGTCCCCTGCTGTCCCCGTGCTTGGTACTTAACACACACACGCTTGTTGATAGATTATCTCCTTTGAGAGTTTGCCTCTCCCCAGATGAATTTTGTTATTTTGTTTAATTCCACAAAGTAACCCCTTGGTAATTTGATTGCTATGGCACTAAATTTGTAAATTAATTTAAGAACAATTGCCGTGTTTATTCTCTCTCCAATCACTCCTCTCTCTCTCTCTAATTTGTGTTTCTTTATATCTGCAAAGGGATATTTTTGTAGATTGTCTTTGTGGGTTGATTCCCAGATATTTGATATATTTTGTAGTTACTTTGAACGTATTTTCTTTTTTTATTTTATCACTTCTTTCTGGGTTTTGTTAGTATAACCCACGGTTGGATTTTGGACTCACGTGGGTCGTGTCTGATCTTGGAACCATTTCTTCCAGGACAACTAGATCCCAAGATACTGCTGCCCAGTATCAAAATCCCTTCCCCTCTATTTAAGAAGTTGGAATAAAAAACAATGCTGGAACTCTTCTTATTTTATATGTAAGCCTATATCTAGCAACACCGTGTACTTCTGCTCTAAGTCGGTACAGCTTAGGAAGGAAGTTAGGTGGTGTAATGGTTGGAACATTGAGCCTCAAGAGAGGGAGATCTGAGCCTCAGATTCTTACTATCACTGCCTCAGTTTCCTCAACTGAAAAATGGGAACAATAATAATATAACAACAAAACTGAAAGCTAATGAGTTGAATATTTACAAAAATAGAAATAGATAAATAAATGCCATTCCCTGCCTATTCCAGGAAGGAATGTTAGAATATTAGCTGACAGAGCTGGGAAGGGGAGACTTTTTATATTTTTGTGAATAGTCAGCTATTGTTGGTATGTACTTAAATACAATAGTTTCCAATAGTTTCAGTTGTTACTTCATCTCTGTAGTTAAATTCCCCCTTTTTATTTTTTATTTTAATGATTTGGCTTCTTTCTCTGCCTTTCTCCTAACCTCTGTTTCTGTCCCTATGTGTCTGTCTCTCTTTTCCTCTTCTCTCTTCTTCCTCTGTCTCCCTCTCTTCTATCAAATTAACTAATGATTGGTATGCTCTACTATATTCTTTAAAAGTTTTCCCATCTCTCCCTTTCACTTTCTTTTGCAGCTATCTAGTCCACAGGTGTGAATCATTGCATATAATGTCTGCTTTTTTTTTAAACTTCATTGATTTCAATACCTTTTTTCTCTTTCTTTTCATCTTTTTGGTAAAGAAGGGTAATCTGGGAGAGAGAAGCATGAGAAATAGAAGGGAAAATCTAGGCAATGTAAAACAAAATTGATCAATAAATGGATCTTTTAAATAGTTTTTAATTTTTCCAATTCAAAAGATTTTTGTTTTTAATTTTGTTCCTCTTTGATTTTCAAATTTTCAATTTTCCTGTTTATTAGAAGTTTTAAATTTGTTGATTTTTAAAGAGTTTGTTACTTGCATGAGCAATTAATTAATATTTTCTTTCTCTCTTTTCTTATGAAAAAATTTTAAAGAGAACATTCTCCAGTGAAGTCTTTGGCCATGTCCCCTACATTTTTGGTATATTGTCTCATTGTTATTTTGTTTGTTTTTGTCTGTTTGATTTGCTCTCTATTTTGTTTATTCTTTAGGCACTTTTTTACTTAGTCACGAAGTCAAAATTCTTTAGATTCCCCTTATTGATTATAATTTTCATTGTGCTGTGGTCCAAAAAGGATATTTTAATATATCTCCTTTTCTGCATTTGCTTACGAGTTATTTATGCTCTAAAACATGGTCAAATTTTAAAAAGATTTTCCCAAAAGAAAAATATACATGCTCCTTACTGTTCTCATTCAGTCATTGTCAGAGAGCTACAATATCTGAATTTTCTAAAATTCTATCCCAGGCCTTCACTTCTTTCTCATTTATCCTTCTGTTACATTTACCTAAGTCTGAAAGAACACATTTTTATATCACCAATAATAATTGTCTCATTATCCATTTCTTCTTGTAGTTGGATTATTCTTTCCTTTAATTATCTAGATGTTTTGCCAATAATTGAATATCATTTAGTATTGGTATTGTTTCCTTTGTATATATAATGCCTTTAACCCTAATATTATTTTTTGGTCTCTTTGTTATGCTTTTGGAGGATTAATAATTGATACCCTTGTTCTTTTTGCCTTCATCTGAGGCATCATAGATTGAATTCCAACCCCTCGTTTTGACTTGTGGAAGTTGTTTTTAAAGGATGTTTTTTGCAAGCAATATATTGGGCTCTCCTTAATCATCTAATCTGCTACCCTTCTTCATCTATCAATTACAATAGCTCTGTTTATGTTCCTCCCAACCTCCCATCATATCCTATTATAGTTTTTCTTCTCTTTGTACACTCCTCCCACCCCCAACTCTCTTTTTATAAGGAAAAACCGGTAGGGAAAGAAAAGAAAGGGAATGAAATAAATCCTTGTAGTCTATAGTTGGAGGGGTCTAAAAGTCCAATCCTCTTCTTCTTTCCTTTCCCTCTTCACACTATACCGCCCCGCATCACCCCAAACAGCCTCAGAGTCTTATCTTTTCTTTATCTCCTTTTAATCCTCCTACATAATCAGTTCTTTATAGCTAAAGGCTGTTTTGCTTGTGACTATTTCTGTCACAGTGATCCTCCTTTCTGGGACGAATTCCTGGAGCCTGCCCTCTTCTGGTGCCATATGTATTGTCCCTGAAACTGGGTCCCTTCTGGACCCAGTTTGCCCTATTTCTTTATCCCGCTATAAAAAAATATACACAACCAGAGGTTTCTCTTTGATCCCCATATGCCATCTACCCCATCCCCCGTGACAAGGGACTATGTCAAAGAGGACAGGACACAGTATCAAGTATCAAGAACTACCCACTCAATAGATTTTAGGGGGAGAGTTGTTGTTCTTGCTCTCTTCTTCCTTTCATCTGAATATGTGGCTCAGGACTGAGATAATTCTCTCTTGAACTTCTTATAGTGGGGGAGAGGGTCCACTTCCTCCCTTCCCCAACAGCTGTGGCAGCTGCTTGCCCAGAGAGCAGGGAGAGCAGGTGCTCTCTAAGTGATCTGATACTGGAACTACTTTTTATTTGTGTTTCTGTCCTCAATCCTGAAAAGGACACTTACAGCTTTTGGTAGCTACTCCATGGACTCGTGAGGTCTAGAGCAGTTGGAAAGTCTAGGTTACTGAGAGCAAGAAGTGCTATCTCTTAAGAAAAGATGGCCTCGGGGCAGCTAGGTGGAGCAGTGGATAGAGCACCAGCCCAGAAGTCAGGAAGACCTGAGTTCAAATCTGGTCTCAGACACTTAACACTTCCTAGCTGTGGGACCCTGGGCAAGTTACTTAACCCCCAATTGCTTCAGAAAAAAAAAAAAAGAAAAAGAAAAGATGGCCCCACTGATTTCAGAAAAACCTGGAAAGACTTACATAAGCTGATGCTAAATGAATTGAACAGAACCAAGGATTAAAAACAGGATTATGCAATGATCAGCGGTGTTGATCAATCATGAGGTGATTCAAGAAAATTTCAATAGACTTGTGATGGAAAATGCTTCCTCCTTCTATTACAATGTATCTCTTATGAAAAGATGGCCCCAGGGAACTAGAAACTGAGTAGCTGCCCATCAGATGGAGAATGGTTGAATAAGTTTTGATATATGTCTTATGGAATATTATTGTTCTGTAAGAAACAATCAGCAGGATGGTTTCAGAGAGGCCTGGAGAGACAAGAACCGAGGCTAAGTGAAGTGAGTAGAACCAAGAGATCATTGCATACAGCAACTTCAACATTATATGATGATTAATTCTGATGGATTTGGCTCTTTTCAACAATGAGATGATTCAGACCAATTCCAATAGACTTGGGTTGGAAAGTGCCATTTGTATCCAGGGAGAGGATTGTGGGGATTGAGTGTGGATCACAACATAGTAATTTCACCTTTTTCCTTGTTGTTTGCTTGCTTGGTTTTTTCTCACTTTTTCCCTTTTTGATCTGACTTTTCTTGTGCAGCATGATAAATGTGGAAATATGTTCAGAAGAATTGCACATGTGTAACCTATATTGGATTACCTGTCGTCTAAGGGAGGGGGTGGGAGGAAGGGAGGGAGAAAAAACATTTGGAACGCAAGGTTTTGTAAGGTGAATGTTGAAAACTATCTATGTATGTATTTGGAAAATAAAAAGATTTTTAAGAAAAGATGGCCCCACTAATTTCAGAAAAGGCTGGAAAGACTTAAATGAACTGAGCAAAACTGAGAAAACATTGTACATAGCAATAACAGGATTATGTGATGACCAACTGGGATAAACTTGGTCTTTTCAACAATGAGATGAGTCAAGGTAATTCCAATAGAGTGGGCTGGAAACAATGGGATGGAAAGTACTGTCCATATCCAGAGACTGGATGTGAATCAAAACATAGTATTTTTACTTTTTGTTACCGTTGTTGTTTGTTTGCTTGTTTGTTTTTTCCTTTCTCATTTTTTTTTTTTGTGATTTGATTTTATTTGTGCAGCATGACGATACAGAAATATGTTTAGAAGAAGAAAAAAAAGATAAGATGGCCCCAGAGAGGAGACTGACCCCAGGCCGTGCCCTGGATGGTCACAAGACCTTGAGGAAAGTGCTCAGTGAAGGCAGAGTCAAGAAAGAGGATAAATGGCTCTTAAGCAGTGTCACAAATAACTTGTATTTTTATGTATCACCAATTTGGGAAAGTATAGTAGAATTTAGTCCTTGGAGTTCAATGTTTTAGATCTATGTCAGGCATTCTTATGAGCATCAGTGTTTTAGCTGTTTTTTGTTTCTTTTTTGATGGAAGAAATGAGTAGCTGTCCTATACTTGATCTTTCTATGTTGAGTAATTTTCTAGAAGAGATCCTACACTTGATCTGTATCTAAGCTTTGGATGATATTCCCTGGGAATCAAGGATGAAGACATAAGGGCCAAGGGCTTAAAAAAAAAAACAAAAAAAACTTAATTTCCTACCTATAAATGTTAGGTTCCTTCAGGATTGAACCCAGTTATTGTGAGCTCCAAGCTAGGGTTTCTTAGTGGGAGATAACCCACTTTGAATCAATGAGTCTTTACGTATCTCCATATCTCCAATCCTTTAGTCTCTTTGTGACCTATTTTATTGTGTTTTTCTATCCCCCTCCCCATACTATCCTTGAGTTTCTCCCTCTTTGCCTTTTCTTTGACCCTTGAAGATGGTAGGATTTTGAAGAGACAATTGTCTTTTTTCCTCTTCTTAAGAGATAAACGCTTGCTCATTATTTAGGCCCGTCAGATTTGTACGCTTTGCTTGATTTTGCCCTTGTTGGCTGTGTTTGTGTTCCAAAGCTCCTGGCCAGCATTGGTATTTTCAACAGGAAACATTGGAAGTAAAAAAAAAAAAAAAATCATTTTTCCCTCTGTAAGATAATGACTGACCTTGAAGACTATTATCCTCCTCATCTTATAATAATCATGCTAGGGCTGATAAACTTAATGACCATCAACAAACATAAACTTTTTGACATAAAAAGAAAGGTGAAAGTATGGGTTGTGTCATAGAACTGTAAATTTCTGTTATAGCATTTTAAATACATATGTATTTATTGGGGGAGGGGACTGGCCAATGTAAGCCATCTTTATGAGCATGCTCAGTGTGCTCGGCTTACTGTACATCCAGGTGGATTTCAGAGCATACACAGATATTTTGTGACTATTTTTGGTCTTATTGCTTGGTGAGGAAGAGCTTTGAGACTGGTTTCTGAGCTGGACCCTAGTTTGCAAGTAGCCAATCACAATAAGGCAAGTAAGGGAAAGGGGACAAGTACTTATTAAGTACCTACTGTGTGACAGGCAGTATGCTAAGTATTTTACTATTATAATCTCATTTAAGAGGTAGGCGCTATTATTATCCCCATTTTACAGATGAAGAAACTGAGTCACAGAGATGTTCAGGGGCTAGTCAGCATTTGAGGTTGGATTTGAACTCAGGTCTTTCTCTAGGCACTCTAGTGTCCCCTAGCTGGAGAAGAGGTGGGATACTACAGGTATGAAGTACTGCATACAGTGAGAAGTCTTGGTGAGTTTTCCTAAATGGCTTTTTTTCTTTCTTTGTTGTAAAGGAGAAGAAAATGGATATATATGTGGAAATGGTGGTGCTATACAAATAAAATGTTTCAATAAAATTAAGATAACTTTTAAAAGAGTAGCAAAAACATCCTGTTTGCTTCCCTGTTCCTTTCTGAGCTCCTTTTCTTTTATAAGTTGTAGTTATAATCTGTTGCGATTGCTATGTCAAAGTTGTTATTAATTTGCATGGTTTGTATTCATAATAAATTGATGGTGACATCCTCCAGATGATCCTGCTTGCAAATGGCATTCTGCAGATTCCAAAAATGCCTGGGAACCCAGGAGAGCCTCCTAAGTAAGATCTATGATTTCTCAAAGGCTTTGAGAGGCAAGGTGGCCTATCAGGTAGAAAGCTGGACTCAGGGAACTTGGATTCAAATCCTTCCCTGGACGTATACTGGCTTGAAATTTTTGGTTTTCAGTTCCCTCAGAAATCTGATATTCCCTGTTCTAAGCTCTTGTCCAGCTTTGACATTTTATTCTGCTCCCAACTTTAAAATCAATCTCTCTCTCTCTCTCTCTCTCTCTCTCTCTCTCTCTCTCTCTCTCTCCTCTCTCTCTTTCTCTCTCTCTTTCTCTCTCCTCTCTCTTCTCTCTCTCCTTTTCTCTCTCCTCTCTCTTCTTCTCTGTCTCTCTCCTCTCTCCTCTTTCTCTGTATCTCTCCTCTCTCTGTGTCTCTCTCTCTCTGTGTCTGTCTCTGTCTCTCTCTGTCTCTGTCTGTCTTTCCTCTCTCTCTGTCTCTCTCCTCTCTCTGTCTCTCTCTGTCTCTGTCTCTCTCTCCTCTCTCTTCTCTCTCTCCTTTTCTCTCTCCTTTTCTCTTCTTCTCTGTCTCTCTCCTCTCTCTCTTCCTCTCTCTGTCTCTGTCTCTGTCTCCTCTCTCTCTGTCTCTCTCTTCTCTCTCTGTCTCTGTCTCTCTGTCTCTCTCCTCTCTCTTTTCTCTCCTCTCTCTCTTCTCTCTCTCCTTTTCTCTCTCCTCTCTCTTCTTCTCTGTCTCTCTCCTCTCTCTGTCTCTCTGTGTCTCTCTGTCTCTGTCTCTGTCTTTCTCTGTGTCTCTCTCCTCTCTCCTCTCTCTCTGTCTCTCTGTGTCTCTGTGTCTCTCTGTCTCTGTCTCCTCTGTCTGTCTCTCTCTTCTCTCTCTCTGTCTTTCTGTCTCTCTATCTCTCTCCTCTCTCCTCTCTCTCTGTCTCTCTGTGTCTCTGTGTCTTTCTGTCTCCTCTCTCTCTCTCTCTCTCTCTCTTTGTCTTTCTGTCTCTATCTCTCTCCTCTCTTCTCTCTCCTCTCTCTCTATCTCTCTCCTCTCTCCTCTCTCTCTCTGTCTCTCTCCTCTCTTCTCTCTCTCTGTCTCTCTCCTCTCTCTCTCTATCTCTCTGTCTCTGTCTCCTCTGTCTCTCTCTTCTCTCTCTCTCTGTCTCTCTGTCTCTGTCTCCTCTCTCTCTGTCTCTCTGTCTCTGTCTCCTCTCTCTCTGACTCTCTTTTCTCTCTCCTCTTCTCTCTCTTCTTCTCTGTCTCTCTCCTCTCTCCTCTCTCTCTGTCTCTCTCCTCTCTCTCTGTCTCTCTGTGTCTCTGTGTCTCTCTGTCTCTGTCTCCTCTGTCTGTTTCTCTCTTCTCTCTCTCTGTCTTTCTGTCTCTCTATCTCTCTCCTCTCTCCTCTCTCTCTGTCTCTCTGTGTCTCTCTGTCTCCTCTCTCTCTCTCTTTGTCTTTCTGTCTCTCTCTATCTCTCTCCTCTCTCTCTGTCTCCTCTCTCTCTATCTCTCTCCTTTCTCCTCTCTCCTCTCTCTCTGTTTCTCTCCTCTCTCCTTTCTCTGTCTCTCTCCTCTCTCTCTGTCTCTGTGTCTCTCTCTCTCTCTCTCTCTCTCTCTCTCTCTCTCTCTCTCTCTCTCTCTCCAACTGGGATTAATTGATAACCAGGGTAACCAGCTAGTAAGTGTCTAATGTGGGATTTGAACTCAGATGCTCCTAATTTAAAGACTTATTTTATCCAGTGCATCCCCTAGCTTCCCCCTGTCATTCCCTCTTCGAAGGTCCTTCTTGATCCTCACTTCTATATTGTAGACACTCTAATTGTTAAAGGAATAAATAAATGCTGTAGATCTCAACCTTCCTTGCCTCTGGGTCCAAGAGGTCCTAACTAAGTGTGTAGAGATTTGCTCATTCATTGTTTGTCCTTCATTCATCTCAAAGATATCATGACATCAGGAAGGGGATGCTGTGATGTGCAAGTGAATTGACTTTAAGGGAGGGAGGGCTGTGCAAGGTCACCAGTCTCTCTCCTCCAGAGCCATTTGGACCCAGTGGCCAGATATAGATCAGGACCACTGAAGAAAGCCCTGGGTGCAGTGGAAGACCTTGACCCTTTTAAGCTAAGGCTTTTAGCAGGTCTCAATTTGACTGAAATAATGCTATGCAGTTATTAAGAGTAGGTAAGAAATGAGGCAAAAAAACCCAAAACAAACAACTTTCCCCCTCCAAAAAAAAAAATAAATCTTGGAGTGAAAGATTCTGAGGATTTCTGGTCAAAACAAAAACTATTGCTATTTACATTCACCCTGAGTCAGTCTGGGTCCACATGATGGCCCAGTGAGGTTTTGGCTGGGATCTATAGTTGGCCAATCAATGAGAGCCAGAGTGATTTGGGCTTAAGACATACCCTTTAAAAAAAAAATCCAGCCTATAAATTCTAAGGTATCTACAGATTTTTCAGTTATCAAATTTTATACTCCTTTTGGCAAAGGTAGGGAAAGTAGGGAAAGGAACAAATAAGAAGGAGTTGCAAGCTAAATGTCAATATGACTTTCTAGCATCCAATAAAATGAAGACAGCTTCTCTTTTGCACAAAACTGGCACACAGTAGGCATAGAATAAATGCTTGTTGATGAATTGGGATGTTGGCAGTCACCTTATAGTTCTAAGTTGGAGTCAAAGAGCAAGGTCGCATGGAGAGACAAGTGGAGAAATTATAAACAAATACAGGAACAAAGGAGGCAGAATGGTCACAAAAGCTGTGGCAGATGTGCAGCTCTTAGGGCATTTTGTTGCAACTTTCAGACAGTGTGTTCATGTTCCTGCTAGAGTCGAGTAACAATATCCAGATAACAGCTATATACGTTGTTGTTTTTTGTCCTTCGTTCTCGAAGAGGACCACGATATCAGGGCGTTGATGCCATGATGTGCAATTGAGCTGGATCTGAGGGAGGGAGGGCTTTGCAAGGTCACCTGCCTCACTTTCCCCTTCAAAGCCATCTGAGTCCAGTGGCCAGATATAGATCAAGACAACTGGAGAATATATACGTGCATAAAGTAGGAGATGGTCTCTGTCCTAGAGAAGAAAGGGAAAGGTGAGAAAAATTATCCTGGGTTCACTAAATTATGGAGAAAAGAGCATTTTTTTTTGATAGACTGAACCAAGAACCAAGAATCAAGAGGAAAAAAGGAATCCAAAAGTCCCAAGAAGACTCCTAAATCATGAGGGAAGTTGAGGGTTAGAGTACTGGGATGCAAAAGAACCTTTGGTTCTACATGAGAAGTACCAAGCTCTTTCTGTACATGTGCACCGAGAGCCCTCGCCCCTCTCCTTTCCCCTACTTCAGGAGCAAACAAATTGCTAAGCTCTGAGGAATGGCGACGGTCCTTATTACAGGAAGATCTGAGAAGCGCTGGTTGGCAGTTCCTTGCTGAGGCACGTCAGGGAGGTCATACGTTCGTGCCTGGCACAAACAGTTGAGAAGAATGCTATTTCCTCAGTGCGTGTAGCCAAGGCAGGAAGAACTTTCTGAAATTTATTAAGGCTGGTGAGCCCTACCCACTTCTATTGATTCATGTTTGGGCAAATGCTGCCATTTAAAGGAATCTAGAAAAATGAAGGCTTTGGGACCACAGTTGGGGGTCTATATCTCAATTGTCAACTGAAATGAGAGGATTTGAAAGAGAAAATGAATTTAGGAAGTGAACAACTCATTAAAAAGATAGGAAGAAAATAGACCTGGCCAAATAGAAGGGAAAATAGTACCAAAATTCATGATAAAAATAACTACATAAAAACAGAATTGGCCAAATGGAAAGAGATGTACAAAAACAAATTGAAGAAAATCATTCCTTAAAAATTAGAACTGAGCAAGTAAAAGCTGCATCGCCTGAATTTTGGTATGAAAGAGATGTACAAAAGCTAATTGAAGAAAATCATTCCTTAAAAATTAGAACTGAGCAAACAGAAGCTGCATCTCCTGAATTTTGATATGTTTGCTCACCTCCATCACTCTTATCTCCATAATTATCCATTTTTTGGAGAATTTGTACTTCAGCACACTTATTCAGAATATCATCATTCATCTACATTTTGGCATGTATTCATTACTTGTATTGTATTATGCTTTTATTTTCTTCTGTGAACTTTTGTAAACCCTCAAAGAGGCCTTCCAATTTTATAATTATAAAAAGTTTTACCTGTGTAATAGCTTTATACTTTTGATTATTATGAATAAAAGAAAAAAGCTAAAGTTAATTGTGAATTAGATTAAAAGAGACTTGTATTTCTTAAAATGAGAACTAATTGTTTTAAAAATTATTTATGGAAAATATGGCCTCACTTATTAGCTATATGACCTGGGCTTAACCCCAACTACCTTGCCTCTGCAAAAAAGGAAAAAAAGGGAAAAAAAGAAATCAACTGTACATATAAAGAATGTGAAAGACGTGGCCAAAAAAAAAAAAAAGTTCATGAGGAAAAATTTCCTCTCAATCAACAAACCATTTTTAATCTTCTTTTGTGTATCAGGCATTCGGGTTACAAATACAATGAATGAACCAATATTAATTCAATATGAATCCAGAGAGAATTAGCTTTGGGGGCCAACCCAAAATGCTGATCATTGGCTGTGCTCATTCACAGATGAGCATCTGTGTCCCAGATCCAGAGTTTTATGTGTGTCTTTGATTGCCATATTTTAGGAAGGATGTCAAAAAGCTAGAGAAAAGGCAGCCATGACAGGGAAATCACTATAAACCATTCCAAAGGAAGATTGGTTACAGGGTCAAGGATATAGAAGAGAAAACAGAAATAGGAGGGATATCATCTGTGTTTTCAAATATATAAAAGACAGTCAATAAACTTTTATTAAGCACCTACTGTATGCCATCTATTGTTTGGTCTCAAATTAGAATATGCTTATCCATCATTAGGAGCAATGGATGAAAGCTTCTAAGAGGCAGATTTCAGGTCAAAACTAAATGTCCCCACTATCAGAGCTGTCCAAAAGTGGAATGGCAGACAGCAAGTTCTCCATCACCAAAGGACTCCAAGAGGAAGCTCACGGGATATGGTATAGGTATGATGTCTACTTCAGGTCTGGGGGAGGCTAGAAGTTCCTTCCAGCTCTGACATTCTGGGGTCCTACAGAATAGTAATGGGGAATTAAATGACTAGAGGCTTCCTTGGTTTAAAAAAAAAAAAAAAAAAAAGGAAGTTGATACAAAAATTATCCTCCTTGACTCAAGAGTGACCTCCAGTTGGGCTGAAGGTAGAGCTGCTGCTGGCCCAGCCTCAGTAGCCAGGCAGGCTCAGGTGCTCTCCTTGGCCAGCCCAGGGGAAGTGAGATAAAGAGCCTGGACTATAACTGAAGTCTTGGGCTCAGGCCTGGGACACTTGCCTTATTGTGACCACAAGATGGCGCTCAAAGTCCACTTGGGTTGGCAGGTCTAAGACCAGGTCCTAGAGGTTTGTTTGGGTATTTTGGTGGGTCAGGACTCAACCAACCTCGTGGAACTGCTGGGGGACTTCCAGAGGAGTTGTCCAGGCAGAAAAGCTTCCTGAGCAGAATTCCACTTATCCCTTGGGAGTGGGGGTGGACATGTAGCTGTTTGAGAAGACACATAGAAATATAAGGGCTCCCTGGTAACCCTTATTTCTACCCCGATAACAACTTTGATTTTTATTCCACTATTATAAATGCATTTCTTTAGCTTGAAGTTTCTCACTTCCAATTCTTTACCTGATATTGCATTTTTATAAATTCATTCCTTTGAGACTTTTCAGATTCTTTAATTGATATTCCACCATTATAAATTCATTCCTTTAGCTTGAGACTTCTCGATTCAAATTCACTCTACTGAATTTCCGATTTCCTCAGGGGGGCTTTGTTTCTGGGGGGTACATGAGCTTCTAACCCTTGTACTTCTTCTGTTCCCCATTTTGTTTATGGTCTTCTACTAGTCCTGCCAAGAAGGGAGGGACCTTCCTTTGGATCTTGGACACAAGGCAGGGCTTGGGATGTTACTCTGGCTGGTCTACCTCATACGCTCATTGGATGATTTTTCTTACTCTCCTCAAATCCTAATCCCTGTTTGGCTCCGTAACCTGTTTGTATCATCTAAGAATCTTTGTCTTGCCTCTTGAGTCACCAGCAATCTTGACAGTTCCTGGATATCTATCTATCATCTATCTACCTATCTATAGATTATATATATATATATATATATCATATGTGTGTGTGTGTATGTATGTGTGTGTGTGTATACACACACATACATACATACACACACACAACAATATACAACAATAATATACAATGCAATATTGCACTGAGTCACCAGCAAGCTTAACAGCTCCTGGATCATGGCGTTCCATGATTTCTAGGTTTAGGGCTCCTGGGGGGCCCTTTTAGCTTTAGGAGAATATACTAGTTCTTCTGCAGGACAGTCAAACCCCTTCATATTCTATCTTACACTCTACCATAAATGGGGGTGGGGGGGTAGGGAGGAGAGAGGATACATCCCCAGGCTGCCGCTCTCCAGGCTCAGTGCCGAAGATGGTTGTAGACATCCTCTTGTCCAGCACAGAATGTCCCTCTCCAGCCTCCTCCCACCTCTTCCCGCTGGGCAAGAAATAACTAGTCCTTAGGCTGAGCCAAATCCTTCCCTGGGGTGGAAGGAGGATGGAGCATCTGGGCTGCGATTCTTTTCTGGGATCCCTTTCCCTTCCCCCACCAGAGAAACATCCTGTCCCTTCTGTAGGGGAGACCAACTCAGCTCAGTTGAAGGACATCAACATTCACTGCGCACCCATTGGGTTCAAAGCCAGGGATGCAGCCATAAGAATAGATAACATAGGGACCGCTAGGTGGCGCAGTGGAAAAAGCACCAGCCCTGAAGTCAGGAGGACCTGAGTTCAAATCTACCCTCAGATGCTTAACCCTTCCTAGCTGGGTGACCCCCGGGCAAGTCACTCAACCCCAATGCCTCAGCAATAAATAAATAAACAAACAAACGAATAGATAAATAAGTAAAATTATGTGACACACTCATATAGATTTTCCTTGCCAACTCCGGACAAGAGTGCAGTTCAGATGCCCTTCTTCCTCCATCCTCTCACTTCCCCTTTCAAGAAATGATAATATATTGTATCTAGGATATACTGCAACATATCTAACATATATAGGACTGCTTGCCATCTGGGGGAGGGGGTGGAGGGAGGGAGGGGAAAAATCGGAACAGAAGCGAGTGCAAGGGATAATGTTGTAAAAAAAATTACCCTGGCATGCATTCTGTCAATATAAAGTTATTATAAAATAAAAGAAAATATATTAGCTTTGTGCAGTGGCAGTATCGTAGCCAATGAGGTTTATCCGAGGCGCGATTATTGCTAATTGAAAACTTTTCCCAAGAAAATATATTAAAAAAAGAAAAAAAATAAAGGGAAAAAAATAAATGACAATAATTTCTTCCCCCATATTTTCCTTTCCCCCCTCCAGGTGACGTATTTCTAATCGTTTCTCATTTGTGATATAGAACCTCAAATTCCTAGTCTTACAATTCAGCACAAAACAATGCAATAAACATCCATCAAATTCTTCCTTTGTGAGAGTTTTTGACCTATGTACAGAAGACAAAAAGACAAAAATCCCAAAACACAATTGTACCTGTTCTCAAGAGACCGTTCCTTTGTTTCATTAATGACCCTTTGCTAAGCAGGAACTTCTATGAGACAGTTAGCTTCTCTTCCTGTAGTATGTAAACATAGAGCGAGTCCATACTCACTGCTTGTTACAGAATTTTTTTTTAATCTTCTTGAGTTTCTGAGCTTTGATAATTTTATAGGTCAAAGGTCCCACTCAACTCAGATTTGTTTTTTTTTTTTTTTTTTTTTCAGGAAGACTTACTAAAAGTGCGTTTCTGGTCAATCTGGCTTTTTACCTACCTGAAGGATAATGGAGCTCTTTTGAAGCACTGATTTCCTTTGGTTTAACGTATTCCAACTTTTCTTTTATTTATTATTGCTATTGAGTATTATAGCCTGGGTCAAATGTTTACTTTTTCTTCTTGGCTGCCAGCAAGATTCTCTCTTTGCCGCTGAAGTTCTCATGACTGAAAGGCAATGGTTTTAGCAAGGGAAAGAGAGAAGGGGGTGGATATAATGTTCTTTCAATTGTCTGGGAGCTAGATATAAAATGGATGGATTAATCAGACCTCAGATTCTCCTCTCTTCACAGAACCTTAAGAGGTGGAAGTAGGTTTTCAATTTTCAATATGGACTTTTACACTTTGGAAATGGAAATGACTCCAATCAGAGCTTGATTGTTTTAGTGACTGTCTAGACCTTTAAAAGTGAAAGATCCAAGGCAATCCTGATAAACTTTGGATAGAAAATGCCATTTGCATCCAGAAAAAGAACTATGAAAATAGAATGTAAATAAACATATACTATGTTCACTTTTTTCTGTTTTTTTTTCCTCTCTCATGTTTTTTTTTTCTTTAGCTCTGATTTTTCTCTCCCAATTTGATTCATAAAGAAATGTGTATTTTAAAAAGTTAATATACATGTATAAACAGAAAAAATAAAACAATAAAAAAGTGATGCAGAGAATTTTAATAATGTAAATTACATTTAAAGATGTGTCCTGAGCACATTTTAAAAAGCTGGTTGTTAAACATCTACTAAAACTCCCTTGGTTAGAAAGAACCTCAGAGGCCATTGAGGGCAATTTTACCCAAACCCAAATCCCTTCCATATTATCTCTAAGAAGAGGTCATTCAGCCTCCTTTTGAATTCCCCCAGAAATTGATGAACTCTCTACCTTTCTCCAAGACAACCAAATCCACTTTCAATCAACTTCTTCCAACTAAATAATCCTGGATCCTCTTAATGTCCTGGTCTTGAGGCTTCCAATCATTCTGATCCTCCTGCTCTGAACACTCTCCAACTTGCCATTGTCATTCATTCCTAAAACAATGAATGATGACTAATAATCATATTTCAGATGTAGTTTCATCAGGGAAGAACATCATTAGATAAGTACTTCCCTTTTTCAGGCTACTATGTCTCAATGAATGCAGTCTAAGATGACACTGACTTGCTTGGCTGCCTGTAATATGGTTTGATTTGTGGTACACTGAGACACCAAGATCTTTTTCACAAGAACAGTTCTCTAGCAAAACATCTCTTATTTACCTTCTCACTATCGCCTTGCTCATTAGGGCCCCTCTTGTTCAGAGTCCTGAGCATGATTTTTGGCACCTGTTTAATAGCCATGAATGATAAGTACTTTGGGATCTCAAAGAGATTCTACTATTGAATCCTAAGTTTATTTCTCATTTTCTGACAGTATTAGATTAAAAGTGAGAACCCTTCATTATCAGAACTTGAGAAGAATTGGGACTTAGTCCCAGCTGAGTGAGGGAAAGGGCATCAAATTCTCCTTAGAACCAATCCCAGAGACCTTGGCGCTTGGCCCCTGGGCATTCTACTCCTTCCCGAGTTTGTGCTGATCCCTAAAGGACAATTCAAGGCCATGAATCTGCTTGGCTTCCCAGGGTTCAAAAAGCTTCCCAACCCCTCTGGCTCTGATGTTGAAATCAGAGGGTGTACATTCAAATCACTTATGTCACTGGGTTCATCCAGCCATGTTCAGTGCCCATGTGATTTGGCCCATTTTTTACGCGTCTCCTCACTAGTCACCTGGCCCCCTTAGTGGGATACCGGTTACCCCTTCCAAATGCCTCTGACTGGATTGTTTCCCCCTATTAGAATGTACCTTCCTTGGAGGCAGGAAGCATTTTGCTTCTTTAGTTTAGTATCTGGCATATGGAATAAATGCTTTATCTATCTATCTACCTATCTATATAGCTGTCTGTCTATCTATTCATCCATTCATCTGTCTGTCTGTTTACTTGTCTATCTCTTTCTCTATTTGTCCATCTACCTACCTACCTACCTACCTACCTATCTGTCTTTCTGTGTCTATTTTCCTATCTATTTTTCTATTTAATTATCTACACACTTAACTACCTACCTACCTGTCTGTCCATGTATCTACCTACTTGTCTATTCATTTGTCTGTTGACAGACAAATCTACCTATCTATCTATCCACCCATCTATCTATCTATCTATCCATCCATCCATCTGTCTATCTGTCTATCTTTCTCTATCTTTCTATCTATCCATCCATCCATCTGTCTATCTTTCTATCTATCCATCCATCCATCTGTCTATCTGTCTATCTTTCTATCTATCCATCCATCCATCTGTCTATCTTTCTATCTATCCATTCATCTTTCTCTATCCATTCATCCACCTATCTATTGATCTATCCATCCATCCATCTGTCTATCTTTCTCTATCTTTCTATCTATCCATCCATCCATCTGTCTATCTGTCTATCTTTCTCTATCTTTCTATCTATCCATTCATCTTTCTCTATCTATTCATCCATCTATCTATCGATCTATCCATCCATCTATCTGTCTATCTTTCTCTATCTTTCTATCTATCCATTCATCTTTCTCTATCCATTCATCCACCTATCTATTGATCTATCCATCCATCCATCTGTCTATCTTTCTCTATCTTTCTATCTATCCATTCATCTTTCTCTATCCATTCATCCATCTATCTATCGATCGATCTAGCTACCTGTCTCTCTATTTATCTACTTATCTGTCTGTTTGTCTATCTATCTGCCTATACTGATGGTGCCTGAGTTTTGTTCCTAGATCCAGAGCATCTTTTCCTTCTCCCTATTGTCTCCACATTCTTCCTCCAGACCCTCAAAGTGGGTTTTCTGGGGCTAATTTATGAGACAGAAATGTACTTACACATTCTCTGGCCTCAACAACTTTAGGACTGGTGAGCAGAGAGGGAAATGAGTGTCTTCCTATGAAAGGAATAGAGAAATTACCCAACTCTTTTTGGAGCTCTGGCTAAACCAAGATAGTAAAGATAAAAGGAGCCAGTCCCCAAAGACCATAAGCCTGTCTTTCCCCACTCAGGAAAAGATTTTTCTTTTTCTATTGTCTTTTCTGCCTTATAAAAAAAAAGTTGAGAAAATTTCATAATTCCTTCCATACAGACAACTGTCAGGGATAGTCAGTATGTTTTTGGGAGAGGAAATTCATATCTATAGCTGTATATACATCACACTTCCACATATACGTGTGTGTATTTTTAGCGACTACCCATCTTTATTAAAGTAAGCAGAAATCAGAGAAGTTCTACATATTAGGATAGACAATGGGACCGAACAGAATAAAACACTCTTTGACTTGGGAATGAGACAATACTTCAGTTCAACCAAGGGGATAATAATTTCATAGGGAGAATCCATTCTTAGCAGCCTGTAGGCTAAGAAAATCAGTTTCCTGACTGTAGCTCCAAGAGAATCTCCGTCAACCATTCAAAAATCTTCACTTTACTCTCACAGCTCATGTCTCTGAAACTCCTTCTCTATAGTATCTGTCCTATACTCAGATAGGCAGCATTGTCAACTCAGAGGATCAGGAGTCACGTCTTTATATATACATGTCATAAAATGAAATGTCCCTCAGGAAAACCATTCCATGCTTGGATAGAAATGGAATTAAACGAGTAAAAACAAATCAAAATATTTGTACCACGCATGTCCTTTTCTCAAAGCATATGTCAGAATATTCCAAGGAATATTTCCAAAAAATAGACAGTCTGAGCTAGAAAAGAGCTTAGACATGGTCTATGCTAAATCTTTCATTTTAAAGGAGACACTAAAGCTAAGAGAAGGGAAAAGTCATACTTTTGTTGACCCACAAGCACTTATTAAGCACCTCTGCCAATAGAACCTAAATACAGACCTAATGCTTTCCCCACTCATCCACTCTTCCAAGATTTCTTGTTTCCTTTTTAAAAAAATAACTTTTGCTGATATCAATATATTTTTATTGACTTTTTTATTTATACTTCATCCTTATTTCTCTATCCATATAACAAAGAATACAGAAAGGAGCAAAAAATAAAACCCAATGCAGCAAAAGTAACCAAAAGATTGGGGAAAAAAAAAACACTCTGATTCTATGGTCATTGTTTCCATATCCATAGCTACCTACCTCTTTGCAGAGAAGAGGGATGAGAATTCAGAGATTTGTTGGAACAGCTCTAAACAGTTTGGGAAACTGATTGTTGAATTTTTAATGTGGGTATTGATACTTTGGAAATCAGTCAATTCCAAATCAGGACTTGATTTATTGTTTTGTTGATATCTAGAGTTGAGAAAATGCTGAGGAAAATGTTAATAATGCAGATTAAATTTATAAGCGTGTCATATGTACCCTCCCCCTCCCCCTAGGCTGGTTGTTAAACATTCAATAGCCTAGCACTGTATAATGTACCTTCTCATCCATCTCCTTTGAGACCAGGCTTGCTCATTATTATTTCACAACCCTCTGTTTCCAACCCCCAGTTTCTAACATTGTATTCATTGTGTACAGTTTTCTTTCACTGTTTACTCCACTTGCCATTAGTTCATACAAATCTTCTCTTGATCTTCTATATATTCTATATATTCCCCATCTTCATTGGTTCTTACAGTTCAATCATTTTGCATTTTAATAAAATATCACGAAGTATAGAATTTTTCTTCAAATCAATTTCTACCAGGTTTCCAGTGCTTTGCTACTTAAAAAAAAAAAAAGTGATGCTATATATAGGAAACTCCTCCTATTTTATTGATTTCCTAGGAATATATACTTACTCTCTGGATTAAAAGGTATGGACATTTTAGCTATTTTCTTTTAATTACTAGAAACTGTTTCCCAAAAGGATTGGCCTAATTCACAGTTCCACCAATAATGTATTAGCGTGCCCATCATTCCACAACAGTTTTAATATTGTCTATTCCCATTTTTGGTCATATTTGCCAATTAACTACTTTTGAAATGAAACATTATGGTAGTTTTGATTTGCATTTGTCTTATTTTCACTTGGAGCAATGTTTCATATAGTTTTTTTTTAACATTTTAGCTAACTACAATAAGAAAAATAAATAGTTCCAATGAGACTACATTACAGAGAATAGGATAGAGGAGGTGAGGGCAGAATGTGGGAGAAAGCGGAGTGGGGACAGTAGGAGAGGAGTGACAGGAATGAACTCTACAAAGGGATTTCTCTGAATTCCCTTGGGTTGAAGGAAGGCCTTATATATCTGGACACAGGATATAACCCAGGTGTCCAGGGGTGGGTCACAGCTGAGGAGCCATTTGCTTTCCTGCCTCTAAGCCCAGGCCTACCAAATAAACATCTCTTTGGCCTTGGCTCTTGCTTATTATAACTTTTGCTTCCTATTTCCTTTCCTACCAACTCTCTTTTCTTCTTCCAATGTTGAAACTATTTCACCTCCCTATAGGTCTCACTGAGTTTCATCAATCAATCACTAAGCTCAGTGATTGAGCATTTATTAAATGCCTACTGTGTGCCAAATGATGGGGATACAAAAAAAAAGACAAAAATAGTCCTTACCTTTATGAAACTCATACAATTAGTTATATTAATTATACTTATTATTATATTAATAATAATAGTACTTATATTTTAATAAAAAATTAAAATTAACTTTAAAAGAAAAGATTTCCTTCAAATCCCATTTAGTCCAATCCCTGAATTTTATGGAGGAGGATATGGCATCCTAAGGAGGAGAAGAGATTTGACCCGGGTCACACAGTATTGAGTGACAATCAACAAGGATTTATTAATCTCTCTAATACGAGAGATCAACATACAAATGATACCTTTCTCACTTTGTGGAAATAGCCTGGGTTCCTTTGTCTCTGAAAGATAAGCTCCAATCTACCTATTCTAGAAAAATACTTTCAAACTTTGCCCCCTGAGCCACTGACTCACACATCCCTTTTGACCTAGTAAAGCCACCACTAGCTTATATGCCAAAGAGTTCAAAGAAAGAAGAAGAAGTCCTTTATGTGGTGGCAAAGAATTAGAAACTGAGAGGGACGTCCCTTAATTGGGAAATGACTGAACTAATTATGGATGTATGAATGTGATGAAATACTAGTGTGCTGTAAGAAGTGATGGAGGGGATAGTTTCATAGAAACCCGGGAAATCGATATAGAGGGAAGTAAACAGAACTAGAAGAACAATGTTTGCAACAGTAACGACAATATTGAAAGTAACAGCTGTGAAAGACTTAAGAATTATCATCAAAGCAATGACTAGCCATGATTTCACAGAACCAAGGGGGAAACATGCTCAGAAAGAGCTGATGGACTCAGGATGCAGTCACACATATGCACATACACACACTGTATTTTGGTTTTATTCATATATATGTATATATATTTGTGTACACACACATATATTTATTTATTTATTCTTTTTTCTTTATTTTTATATATATTTTTCTCACTCTTGTCATATCAATATCCATTCCATCTCTTACCTTCACACAATTCTTTAGTGGTAATCTTTAGCTGGAGATTCAGACAAAATGTGGGAATTAATTTTGCTTGACTATGGATATTTATTACAAAGGTTTTGTTTTTGCTTTTCTTTTTTTCTTCTCAATGTGTGTGTGTGTGTGGGGGGTGATAGGAGAGAGAGAAAATAGGTTTTTACTTGAAAAAAATTAAAATTAACTTTAAAAGAAAAGATTTCCTTCAAATCCCATTTAGTCCAATCCCTGAATTTTATGGAGGAGGATATGGCATCCTAGGGAGGAGAAGAGATTTGACCGGGGTCACACAGTATTGAGTGACAATCAACAAGGATTTATTAAGCATTTACCATGCTCCAGGCCCTGGACTAAGCATTGGACACATACCGAAATCCTCCAGGGGTTCTGCAATCTCATAAGTTCCCTCTGGAGATGCAGATAGCAATCTATCCCTGACTGTCCATTTTTCTTTGTCTTCCCATAAATTCACCAAAGATGCTGGAGGCCTTATTCAAACTATCCTAATTCTGTGAAAGTAGCAGTGGGGTGCTGTGGTTGTCTAAATCCCTCACTCTCACCATGGGTATGCACCAGTCCCTCTTTCCATGATACATATATATGTTAGCTGCATGATCCTGGGTAAGTCACTTAGTTTGCCTCAGTTTTCTCATCTGTAACATGGGCATAATAATAGTACTTATCTCCCAGGGTTGTTGTGATCCAATGAGGATCAAATGAGATAATAATTGTTAAAGCATTTAGCAAGTGCCTGATATTTAGCAAGAGCCTGGGAAATGTAAGCTATGATTATTACAATACAATAATAATATTGTATTATTATGTTATAACAAAAATATTATTATATTATTGGATAGATGTTGGATTTTTCAAAAAACTCAATCAGAAAGGACATAGTAGTTCAAAGCAAATGATATAGAGCCAAATATTAAAGTGACAAGACAGAATTGTTTTAGACCCATGAGTCATATAGGTGACCGAGGAACATACAAGACAGCCTGGCCAGAGCCCATAGGGGAAGTGTCACACAGAGAATACGGGTGGTCTGGTTGCATGCATGAGTAGCATCCATGTAGAGACAAAGTGTGGCCAGGACCCAGGAGGGCAGGAACACCTCCAAAACTGAGGGACAGCCAGTGTCCTCTGGGAATATGGGTCCTGCTCTCTGCTGCTCTCTGCTGGATATGTGCTGAACTGTTCTGGGCTATCATCTAGCTGCCCCAAGGCATGAGTCAGGGCCAGTGAGTCACTCTTCCCTCAAATGCTCTGGACCGGGGATTTTCATGCAAATAAAAGAGAGGTGTGAGGAGAGTAAAAATAAAAGGGCTGGGTACAGCCAGTGAGCCTCAGGGGCCATTTGAGAGTCTTTGCTTTAAATCCCTGCCTCAATTAGAGCTGGAAAGGACTGAGAAAGTATAGACTTTCATTTTATAGATTACAAAAGTGATGTTCTTTTCACTCTTTTTATTGTTGCTTGCATTTATTTTGTTTCTCTTTTTTTTCTGGTTTTGATTTGCTTTTTCTTGTGCGGCAAGATAATTGTATAATATGTATGCATATATTTGACTTAATATATATTTGTACCATGTTTAACATATGTTGGACTATTTGCCATCTAGGGAGGGTGTGGGGGAAGGAGGAGAGCAATTGGAACACAAGGTTTTGCAAGGGCTAATGTTGAAGAACTGTCCACACATATGTTTTGAAAAATAAAAAAGCTTAAATAAAAGTGGGAAAAAAAGAAAGAAAAGTGATGTTCGGAGAAAGACTTCAGCATCAACTGGTAATAAATGTCAGAGCCAGCATTTGAACTCAGACTCTGTGGTTCCAGGCTAATGCTGTCTTTGATGTACCAGAGGCTCTTAATCTGAAGTCTGGGAACAGATTTCAGGGGCATCTGCGAACTCAGATGGGGGGAAATAGCATCTCTATATTCAGTAACATCTAACTAAAATTATAGCATTTTCCTTAATTATGAATATAGGCAACAACCTATTGCCTTGAGAAGGGTGCATAGATTTCATTAGACTGCCCAAAGGATCCATGCTGCAAAACAGATCAAGAACTTAAACATTATAGCAGCCTGAACCCCTGAGCCAAATCTCCTCTTCTTTCATTATCATCTTCTTCTTCTTCTTCTTCTTCTTCTTCTTCTTCTTCTTCTTCTTCTTCTTCTTCTTCTTCTTCTTCTTCTTCTTCTTCTTCTTCTTCTTCTTCTTCTTCTTCTTCTTCTTCTTTCTTCTTCTTCTTCTTCTATTCCTTCTTCTTCTTCTTCTTCTTCTTCTTCTTCTTCTTCTTCTTCTTCTTCTTCTTCTTCTATTCCTTCTTCTTCTTCTTCTTCCTTCTTCTTCTTCTTCCTTCTTCTTCCTTCTTCTTCTTCTTCTTCTTCTTCTTCTTCTTCATTTTCTTTCTTTCTTTCTTTTTTTTTGCTGAGGCAATTGGGGTTAAGTGACTTGCCCAGGGTCACACAGCTAGGAAGTGTTAAGTGTCTGAGGGCAGATTTGAACTCAGGTCCTTTTGACTTCAGGGCTGGTACTCTCTCTTCTTGAACTTTATATTTATGGTTCATAGTAAGAACTTAAGTTTTCATTCATTCATTCACTCACTCACTCATTCACTTATTCAATAAGGCCCTCATTCATTCATTCATGCATGCTTTTTGGAGGAGGAGGTATTTGAATTTGATCAATAAGGATGAATCTGATTTCAACAGATGGAGATGGGGAAGGAGGGAATTTCTGACTAAAGAGCAGTTTGAATAAGAACCGACAGGTGGAGAAATGAAGGATGTATCTAGAATATTTATTGCAGCTGCATAATGTAGTGAACAGAGCACTGGCCTTGGAATTAGAAAGCCCTGGGTGCAAATCTCACTTCAGACCCTTACTAGTTAGGTGATCTTGGGCAAATCACCTACCTGAGTGTGATGTTTCAGTTTCTTCATCTATTAAAAAGCTTCTTTACTTCAGGTCAAGACCCCACATGGGGTCATGTAAAATTATCTCATAAACGTATGTTCTAAGTATCTTCCCGGCTCTAACTTTCTAAGGCTCCTCTCGACTATGACCTTCCTTGTTCTAAGCCTCTCTCAGCTCTGACATCCCCTGTTCTAAGCTCCCTCCCAGCTCTGACATCCCCTATTCTAAACTCCCTCCCAGCCCTGACATCTCTTGTTCTAAGCTCCCTCCCAGCCCTGATATCCCCTGTTCTAAGCCCCTCTTGACCCTGATATCTCACGATTCTCTCATCTCCAGCTTGACCTTCCCTATGTCCCAGTGAAGAAAACACCCTAAAAGAACATCTAAGACCATATAATCTAAGATTTCCGGGGGCTGACGTTGCCGCAGTTGACCCCGTTGGCACAGCCTGGTACGATGGGCAGGGTCCCTGCTCCTCGGCACAGACACTACGCAGAACTTGGAACCGATTCCGTCCAACCCCGTCCGAGTGCCAGCTCTTGTGCAGGGCCTCTGACTAGCGATCTCCAACTCACAAGCCCCTGAGGGGACAGAAGGCTCCCTGCCTGCTTCCAGGGCAGTCCCACCAGCTTGGGGCTGCTTGAGGGTTAAGGATTTCTTACCTCACATCTGTCACTGTCCCTTTCACTGCTCCTGTCCCTAGCTGGAGCTTAGCTGAACTACCCGAAGCCCTAACGATGATCCCAAAGATCCTGTGATGTTTTAAGGACATCTCTCCTTTCTTCTCATCCCAGTTCAAATGTTGTCTGGTCCTGCTGATGGGAAGGAGATTATGGGAAGGGGTCACTAGGTAACACTGATGAAAATGGACAGGACTGAGGGGACAGCGGCTGCTTGAGGGCTGTGAATGATGGCGGTCCCTGAACCAGCTCCCTTCACCCCCATTCCCAGGTGCTCTGGATGACTCATCCTTCTGCGGCTCTCCCAGGGGAATATCTCTTTCCAGAATCCACAATCACCCCAAGGCTAACAATAGAAAAATGTTTGACACATACAGTCATGAAAACAGACAGCCCCGGGGGCACAGAAACACACAATGGTAAAGATTTCCTAGCTGAGAGTGAACAATGACCTAGTGTACTCCCTCAGCACCAGGACCGACAGGGAGGTGGGCGGGGGCCTGCCCTTTTTCCTCTGACTGTCCCAGACAGACAGCTGGATGGGTAGACAGTCTGAAGGACAGAGGGAAAACACCCAGGAAGGGGAATGGGGGAGAGGTGACCACGGTCCGGGGAGGGAGGGAGGGAGGAGTCAAGCGATGTGGGCTGGCTCTGAAGTGACCCAGAGGAGCCATTGGGAATGGAAATTTGGAAAAAGGAGAGATAGGAGGGGAGCTAACAGCGTGTGAGGACCATGAGCAGAGGGCCTGCTGGGACGGGGACGAGATAGATGGAGCGAACACAGCCGGTGGGAACTCTGAGGATGGGATATTGAACTTAATCGCCATATAGTATCAATGTTGTTGATATTATTCAGTCGTTTCAGCCATGACTGACTCTTTATAACTCCATTTTGGATTTTCTGGGTAAAGATACTGGAGTGGTTTGCCATTTCCTTCTCCAGATCATTTTACAAGGGAGGAAACTGAGGTAAACAGGGTTAATTGACTTACCCGGGGTTAACCCAGCTGAGGCTGGATTTGAACCCTGCTGTTCCTGAGCCCGGAGCTGGTGCTCTATCCCCTGCACCATCTAGCTACCCATGTGTTAAATACATATCACACAGCAGAATTTATAGAGACTCTGCTTGCCCGACATTTTCTACAGATGAGAGAACTGGCTAAGAGCTGGCTCTGGACACCTTCGCGCTACATCTCGGGACCTTCCACCAGGCTTGCCAGCTCCCACCCTGGGTCCTTGAGTTCTCCCTAACTAGCAGGCCCAGACCCACCAAGCCGCCGCCGCTGGGCCATCTCAGTATCTGCCAATGGCAGACATGTCCTAGGCTGCAATGGGGGTGTTTGTTGATGTGATCACTGGAGCTAAAAACCCAAGCGGGAGTGGGGAAGGAGGAGTTTCGGGTGGCCACCGATCCATCTGTCTATTTATCTATCTGTCTGTCTATCCCTCCATCCTTCTCTCCCTCTATCCCTCCCTCCCTCCCTCCATCCATCCATCCATTCATTCATCTGACTATCAACATATCTATATTGTCTCTGTTAGAATAAACTGTTCCTTGGGGAGAAACATTGTTTTTACTTTTTCTTCATTTGTATCCCCAAGACTTAGCATGGAGACTGGAATATGTTAGTCATTTCAGTCATGTCTAACTCTTCTAACCCATGTGAGGTTTTCTTGATATAGATACTATTATCTATAATAATAGAATAGATATTATTGCATCTTGATATAGATACTGGCTTGTCATTTTCTCCAGCTCATTTTACATATGAAGAAACTGAGGCAAACAGGGTTAAGTGACTTGCCCAGGTCACACAGCCAGTAAAGAACAGAGCTGGGGTTTCAATCTGAAGGACTCTGATGCTCTGATGGATACTCCGGGATGTGTCCAGGTGAGATGTAAAAAGGAGGGACTGAGGCTCTCTGCTACCCTCTTGACATTCTTGGAAACAAACAGATGAAATCCCTCCCTGTCTCGGGCTGGACGTCCCCTCCCCCCCCCAAGCACAAATGCCAGGACTTCCCCAGGGGTTTTTCCTCTGAGGATCTCAGTGCACTTAGCAGGAAGTAGTAGGTGAGCCCTCAGTTCACTGGGCTGTCCCATAGGGCAAACGTAAGAACAATGAGTGGAAGGACCAGAGAGACAGATTTCCAGGAAGCCGGGAGACAGTGCCTGTGATCCAGGAGACAGGCTTACTTCATAAAAGTGGCGAGAGCTTTTGACTTTGTCCTTTGCCATCTTTATTATGACAAATGTGGATTTGTACAGATCGTACTCGTTTCAGTTGTCTCCTTTTATGTGAGATTATTCTCAAATTTTAAAACAAACAACAAACAACAAAATGTTAGTCAACTTCCCATCCGGCACAAATCCACTGAACACTTCTCGGGTATGACACAGAGGGCTGGACCAAATAGAGCCTTTTCACTGGCTGGCCGCCTTCCTCAGCTCAGCCTCCTGGCTTTCCTGGCTTCCTTCAAGTCCCAGAAAAAATCCCCCCTTCTTATTTTTTTCCCTTTTTTTTTTTTTTTTTTTTTTTTTTGGCTAGCAATTGCCCAGGATCACACAGTTATTAAGTGTCTGAGGAACTCAGGTCTTTCCAGAATTCTCTATTCATAGCACCTAGAAATCCACTTTCTCCATCTTTCTTGATCCTGGAACCCTATGGATTCTAGTCTAGATGTCAGTTGTCTCCTGAATTAGAACGTGAGCTCCCTGAGGGCAAGGAGTCCTGCCCTTTAGAGCTCTGCACAGTGCACACAGGAAGCACTTAATACCTGCCAGTTGACTGACTAAACATTAAAGGGTCTGCTAATATTATTATTGCATCTTCTAGTTTCTGTATTTGTGTCTTCTCTCCTTGTATAAGTAGGAAGCTCCAAGAAGGCAGTGACTCCATGGAACCGGAGTCCACTGGACCCTGTTCCTCTCCATGGATGATGGAGACTCCCAATCGATCCATTTCCTTGGAGTCATGGAAAAATCCTTGGCTTAATTCTTAGTTCTTTTTTTTGGTCCTGTCTCCTAATCTGTAAAATGGGACTCATTAACCCATCTGTCCACCCTCCTGCCCCCAGGACTATCAGGAGGAAATCGCTTCAAAGGCTGGAGAAATGGGATCAATCCCGGTACCTCCATGAGAAAAAGATTGTCCAAGGTTGGTAGGGACATGGTACACAGGGGACCACTCCGACAAAGCTGGGCTGAAATCATAGAGCCTCTCCCTCCAGCTAAACTCACAGGACCTAACTGAGCCTCTATTTAAGGTTTGGGGGAGACCAGAGGGGAGGGAGCACCGGCACCCCTAAACCAAGGAGGAGAGGGGGGGCCTTCCCCTCGTGGAGAGTGGGGAAAGGCGCCAGGCCAGGTGCCCCAGGCAGCGCCAAGGCAGCTGGATGGGCAGGCTGCCAAGAATCCCAGGAATGTGTCTCTGTTGTGTCCTCCCCTTCACTCTTCCTCTCTCCAGCCCCCCCCCCTTTCCCCTCTAAGCTCCTCCCAGTCCAAGAGAGGACAGGATATTCCCAATACAAAGTGACCCAAGTCCATTCTAATTTATGGGAAAACTTAGTAATGGCGGAGGGGGATGGGCGCAGCCATGGACCCTTTCAGAGTGGCAGGGAAAGTCTCTCTGTGTGGGATGAGACTCACCTGGGGTGAGCAGAGAGACCTGAGCCGAGTCTGGCTGGCATCCCGGTGAGAAACAGCGCCTTCGCAGAGGGTTGGAGTCTTACAGTTTCCTAGAATTTCAGAATCACAAAAATTTAGATTCATGAAAGCTCCATATCTTAGAATTTTAAAATCTCACTGTTAGAGTTAGAAGGGAAGTTGTTCTGTCACGGCCCCGTTTTCCTTGACACTTATCAGCCAGGTCCTGCTTGGATACTCCCTCGATGGGGAGCTCTCGTCCTTACCAGACAATCTAGTAGAAAAGCTCTATTTTCTTGCTTCTATTGAGTTGGGGTCTCTCAACATATAATTTGGGATTAGTTTGCACAGGTCTAAGTGAAGAAGGCCACCTAACTGTGATATCCTATTTGGATTGAGGAGAAGCCAAAGGCAGTGTCTCTGGAGAGGGAGAGGACAGCCACCTCCTCAGTGAAATGAGGGTTACTTCTTCAGAGTTCCTGTTGGAGCACCATCCTTCCTCCTTTCCCAGCCCGAGACCCCCTCACTTAGAGTCACTCATCAGGATTAAGCAGAAAAAGTGAGGGGATTCATATAATTATCTTAGAATCAGGTGCTAATGTGCTGATCTGTGTAGGTTTATTATCCAGGAATATCACAAAACAACTTGTACATGCATCTCACCAATTTTCTCTGCCAAAAATAATAAAAACTTTTCACAAAGCTCTTAAAATAAGTTAGGCTCTTGTGTCCAGAAGGCCTCAGTTGAAAATGGGTGGCTTTCCCAGGAGGGGTGTGAGCTCAGGCAATGGGGACTCTCTTCAAGTGCTCTTCCAGGAACACAGTTAAGTTCTTAAGTGACTTCATTATTGCCTACACAGATCAGCACATTAGCACCTAATTCTAAGATAATTATACGAATCTCCTCACTTTTGCTGCCTAATCCTGATGAGTGACTCTAAGGGAGGGGGTCTCGGGCTGGGAAAGGAGGAAGGATGGTGCTCCAACAGGAACTTTGAAGAAGTAGCCCTCATTTCATTGAATTTCATTATTGCTGAAAGACTCTATTCCAGAGTAAGGGGGTAGTGAGGCTTTGGAGAGGGGGAAATGGTGCTGCAGGGGGACAGGAAGGACAGAATCCAGTTATTACTGCTTTTGTGGAGGAGAAAGACACAATTACCCATTGATGGGTAATTACCCATTGATGTCATGGTTTGGTGAAAAAATTAGCATCCTCAGTTTCCAAGATAAGGGGCAAAGATTTATTCTGCTTCTTGACAGCCTACTAAAGTTCCGAAGGAGTTAGCAAAGGGGCAGAAGCAAGAAGAAATTAGGCTACTGAAATTAGGGGGATCTAGCAGCAGTCTCCAGGGGGTGTTGAGTTTTAGGATTAAGTAGTGGGTGATATTCAGGTAGGGAAGTTCATGGCCTGGAAGATAGGGGAGAAAACGATTATCTTGAAGAAAATGGAGTTTTACACTAATAATAAAAAAGAAAGCTGGAATGAGGCAGACTTGCCTCATTGTTTCTCCCAGTTTGTGACCAATGAAAATAGGTTTCCCAAGGGATTGGAGGGCATTCTTTCCCACGTGAGTAGCTTGGTGTAGACTAAAAAGAAGTTTCCACTAGCTGGGCTCTGGGATTAGAAACTGGCCTGAGGGTGTTTGAAAGCACCCAGAAGGAGAAAGGGTGTCTCCCCTTTCTTTAGCAAAGACCTGTTCCTGGGAGCTGTATGAGGGAGTTTTGGAGTCGGGGAAGTGGGGAATCAGAGGTGCCCTCGGGGGCACCTGGGCGGTAGCACGGGCGGCTGCATCTGCAGGCCTGAAGTTTCTCATGGCCAAAACACCTCAGAAACCTTTCTAGGCCCATGGACAGCTTGTTTCCCTGCATTCCTAAAGGGGGAATGTTTGGCTGTCAAAAATCTTTTTTTTTTTCCATATAGGTCCATGAACATGCAAGACATGAAAAAGGGATAAACTCTATAACCTCGGGAGCCTGGAAAGTTTAGGGTTTTTATAGCTGCAGCCAGAGAAAACTCTTGGATTAGGCTGCAGATAATGAGGCTGCAATTAAGCAGCTCCAGCCAAAAATACTCTGAGAAAAGAAAGTTGGGTTCCTCAATTTCACCAAAAAGTCACGCTCCAACAAAGGGGCAGGACTGGGGGAGATGATAAGAAAAGAGTATTTGAATAATAAGTCACCAAACTGATTAGGCAGAGGGAAGGTCTCCAAACAGTTCCCTTCAATTCCCATCACCTTGAGAGGGGAGGAGTGAACTAGGTTCCCACGGAGTCAAAGAGAAATCCAATGGATTTATCTGCTACATCTAATGTTACCTTGGGTTTGGCCATTGTGATGGAGTGAGAGGGATCCTGGTCAAATTCTGAGCCCCGTTGCTCCTGGTCCTGAGTAGACCAGAGGACAGGGCATTGGGAAGAGGCAGCTTGATCCCCCTTTGGACAGTCTCTCTTCCTGTGTCCCACCTGTTACACTTAGGCCATGAGTTTTTCTGAGGACAGTTGAATGGCCCTGGAAACCCCATGGGGGAATATGGCAGCAGCTAAAATTTGAGTCTCCTCCCAGATTCTTGCCTTGACCCTGTGTTTCTTCTCCTCCGCCTCTACTTGGTCCCTATTATTGATAACTTCCAAAGCTGTTTCCAACAGCTGTGTCTAGGCCGTTGGAGGACCCATGTAGCTTCCTCCAGCTGTCTGAGGCAGACTGACTAATTCAGTGTATGCTGAAGACAGTGGTCCCCTGTAGAGAAGTGGGGTCCAGGTTAGTGTATTTTTTAAAGCCCCTGAAAGATCACAGGGTTTTCCTCAGTTCTTTGGGTAACTGCTGTAAGTTGTTCATAATTAACCTGTTTCTTCATTCCCCTCTTCATTGAGACACATTAGAAAATGATCTTTTTCTCTATCCCCTGTTTCCTTGATAATCCCACCCAGAATCTGAGACTGGCCCCCAATAACTCTGTATTTAGGGGAGGATTTAGTTATTATTGTCCCCAAACTTCCAGACTGGACCCCAGGTTCTCTTTTTCTTCTCTATGGTACAGCAAGAGGAGATAATGATGGAGGATGTAGCTATATTGTCCCCAAACTTCCGGGCTGGACCCCAGGCTCTCCTTTTCTTCTCTGTGGTACAGCAAGAGGAGATAATGATTTTAGCAGCTCTGTAGGTAAGACCAAATTGGAGGGAGATGGTCTGAAAGCCCTCAGTCTATCTAGTAGGGTCCTCAGAGTAATGGCCCCGGTTTTCCTTAATTTGGGAAAGATCTGACACTGGAAAAGGCACATGTACCCTGACTATTCTACTCCAAGAGCCTGCAAACAACAACAATAACAACACAAAGAAAGCTGCTTTTCCCAATGGGCAGAGTTTAGAAGGGGAGGCTAAATTGGTCCTGAGGGAGAGAAAAAGAGATCCTACTCCTAGGATGGGAGGGCCTGGGGATACAGGGGCCGGGAGGCTCCAAACTCCAGTTTAAGAGGTGAGGGTTGAAGGGAAAAGTACTGAGTTGAAGAAATATTGCCAGACATAAGGTTCAGATCTTGATAAGGGGGTGGTCCCTTGGGCTTCCTGAGGATTGCACCAGGGGGTAAATGGGGGATCCCTTGCCCTTGAAGGAGTAGAAAAAAGGGGGTCATCTAAAGAGGTCCGTGTTTGGTTCCCCTCCAGTAGGCTTACAGATAGAGGCCCCATCGTTGCCACGAGCCTTAGAATTCCTAGATCTATGGCCTCCTTGCCTCCTCGGCATCCCAGAGAAAAAGGTGGCATAAGTTCAGGAACTTTTCCCACAAATGGCAAGAGATTCCAAGTCAGGCAAACCTGGCAAGGAAAATGTGCAAAACCTTCTGTTCCAACTTTTCCCCTCCTTCCCCCCACCCCCTCCCCTAGATGGCAGGCAGTCCCATACATGTTAAATATGTTAAAGTATGTGTTAAAGACAATGTATGGATACATGTTTATACTGTTATCCTGCTGCACAAAAAAAATCGGATCTAGAAAGAAGGTGAAAATAACCTGAGAAGGAAAACAAAAATGAGAAGGAAAAAAACAAACCAACAAACAAAAAATGAGAAGGAAAACAACAGAAAGAGTGGAAGCGCTCTGTCGTGATCCACACGCATTTCCCAGCGTTCTTTCGCTGGGACACAGACTCTGTTAGTTTGGGTAGTTTGGGGTGTGACCTCCTGCTGGGCCGTGAGCTCCTTGAGTCAGGACCCGGGATCCTGGCACGAGCATTGATGGAACTGGGCTGCCTGGAGACGGGTCCGGCCTTCGGGGAGTCCCTGAGTCAGAGCACAATTAGGAATTTCTGTGCCCGGCCACCCAGGGATGACACTGCCAAGAGGAGGGAGAGAAGCAGCTAACCAGCTCACTCCCATTCACCACCTGGGAGCTTCCTCTTTTAATTATCCTTTTTAAGTCTGAGCTTCTGCAGTCTACAGCTTCTGAAAGGACTGCGGGTGATGTCAGCGCCCTCTAAATTTCAGTGCCCTGGGGCTGAGGCTTAGTCACCTGTCCTAGTTACAGCTCTGCACAGACAGGAGCCACACCTGGCCTTAAGAAGCCTCTGCTTTGAGAAGGGAGACGCGGCCGCTGTCTTTGGGTCCGAGGGAAGATTTCCAAGCCAACAGCCGGAGTGCGCCGCTTGGCGGGAGGGGGAGGCGGCAGAGTGGCCGTCCATCAGGCCCAAGGTCTCCGGGCAGTCACAAAAAGTGGCCACTGTCTGCTCCCAGACTCCAGACCTCTTAGCGTCTGGCTTGAGTGGGCCCTTGTTCCCCGAAGTATGTGTCCCCAGCAGCTCAGCCTCCCGGGGTCCCAGGGGTCCCGGGGTCAAGTAAACAGGATCTTGGGATCGGTCAGTGACCTTGTTTACCTCCCCGAAAGAATGCGATTGGAATTTTTTTTTCCCTCTCAACAGGCTGGTGAGTCACCTCTCAAATATGCAGCCCTGTTTCCACTCTCCGTCTGCCCCCTTGGGCTGCCCCCGTCCCCCCTTCCCCTCACGCCGCCCTCCGGGCCGCGCTCTCCGGGTCTGGGCCCTTTCTGTCCCAGCGCCTGGTCAAGGCCATCCTGGAGCCGGGCCCCTCCTCCCCCGCTCGGCCTCCCTCGGACCCGCGGCTGTGCGGTTGCCACGGCGATTGTCTCCGCACAGGAAGCGAGTCCTAGTGACCAGGCCTGCTCTGCTTTGGGTCCAAACACAGGAAGCGCCCGAAGTGGCCACCAGGCGGGCAGCATTGTCAGCCAAGGAAACAAAACAGAACAAAAAGACTTAATGAGAACAATTAGCCCAAAGAGAGAGGAAAAAAACCCACCAAAATCCCAAACAAAGGCAGAGAGTTCCAAGCCAGCCC